>NC_090273.1:146873625-147473625 GCF_040414725.1 Anabrus simplex
ACTGCTTGCACGGTTTCTACTTAACAATATCCGGCCGTCCATCCATGCCTTACATCACTGCGTGCACGGTTGCTAGGTAACAACGTATGGCTATCCATCCATGCCTTACAACACTGCGTGCACGGTTGCTAGGTAACAATATCTGGCCATCTATCCATGCCTTACATCACTGCGTGCACGGTTGCTAGGTAACAATATCTGGCCATCTATCCATGCCTTACATCACTGCGTGCACAGTTGCTAGGTAACAACGTCTGGCCATCCATCCATGCCTTACATCAGTGCGTGCACGGTTGCTAGGTAACAATATCTGGCTATCCATTCATGCCTCACATCGCTGCGTGCACGGTTGCTAGGTAACAACATCTGGCCATCCATCCATGCCTTACATCACTGCGTGCACGGTTGCGAGGTAACAATATCTGGCCATCAATCCAATCCTTACATTACTGCGTGCACGGTTTCTACTTAACAATATCTGGCCGTCCATCCATGCCTTACATCACTGCGTGCACGGTTGCTAGGTAACAACGTATGGCTATCCATCCATGCCTTACATCACTGCGTGCACGGTTGCTAGGTAACAACGTATGGCTATCCATCCATGCCTTACAACACTGCGTGCACGGTTGCTAGGTAACAACGTCTGGCCATCCATCCATGCCTCACATCGCTGCGTGCACGGTTGCTAGGTAACAATATCTGGCCATCCATCCATGCCTTACATCACTGCGTGCAGGATTGCTAGGTAACAACATCTGGCCATCCATCCATGCCTCACATCGCTGCGTGCACGGTTGTTAGGTAACAATATCTGGCCATCCATCCATGCCTCACATCGCTGCGTGCACGGTTGCGTTTTTTAAATTTCCGTCACACATTTTGTCGCGTAACGTCACACACATTTTCCGATGACCCCCTGCCATAAAACATATTTATGTCAAAATTTTCTTCTCGCAATTTCACATGTCTGAAGTGAAATCGTCCTTGACTTTCATTTTCTTCTTCCTCTTTTAGGTAAGGCCTTGTCGCTGCAACGATGTCTGGTGGTCCGCTGCCATTCTAATAGTATCGTTGTACGGATCACAACCTAGTTTGACGACGGTGTTCTAATACAGGACCTCCTTCATCGTCCTCAGAACATACTCATCAGCGATTAAACTAGAGGTAGCTACGTTATTGCGCTGTGCTCGACTTGGCGAATTTAACAGCGAGGACGTCAGACCTCGTACGGGCTGTATCAGCAACAGTTGACTACATGACCTGTAAGACACGGGACTTCGGTGTTTATGATAGGTGCCAGATTGCCGGTACTATCAGCAACAGTTGACTACATGACCTATAAGACACGGGACTTCGGTGTTTATGATAGGTGCCAGATTGCCGGTACTATCAGCAACAGTTGACTACATGACCTGTAAGACACGGGACTTCGGTGCTTATGATAGGTGCCAGATTGCCGGTACCAGACGTAGCGCCACTTCTTCTCCGATCTTGTGCAGGAGTACGTGGATTCGGGCAAATCCACCGTCAACTGTCCTGGATTACGGCGCGTTGATGACTGGGATCGCTATGCGCTATCTCCGATCGTAAGGGCAGGTAGACGGGCCACAGTGCAGAAAATCACTCGCCAGTTCATTGCTGGACAACAATGACCTGTGAACAGCCGTACCACTGACCAACCATCAACTTCAGAAACTACTGTAGTTGCCAAATTCCTTTCACTCCTTCTTGCAGTTCACTCTTCAAACTGAAAGGAATTTCAACTTAAATAATGTCTCAGTTTCAACTATTGACAACTCTAAAATGTCCACACGTTTAGTATCTTCAAGAAACTCACTTGTACGGATTCAATAATTGCATATAAAACATGCCAGCCGCCTCTGTTATGTAGTGGTTAGCCGGATTAGCTGCCACCCCCGGAGGCCCGACTTCGATTTCCGTTTCTGCCACGAAATTTGAAAAGTGATATGAGACTTGAACGAGGTTCACTCAGCCTCGGGAGGTCAACTGACATGCTGTGGGTTCCATTTCCACCTCAGTCATCCTCGAAGTGGTTTTCCGTGGTTTCCTACTCTTCCTCCAGGCAAATACGGAATGTTACTTAACTTAAGGCCACGGCCGCTTCCTTCCCTCTTCCTTGTATATCCCTTCCAATCTTCACATCGCATTACAAGGACCCGGTTCAGCGTAGCAGGTGAGGCCACCTGGGCGAGGTATTCGTCTTCCTTCTCAGTTGTGTCCCTCAACGCAAAGTTTCACGCTCCAGCACATTGGCCTTCAGGCGGTAGAGGTGGGTTCCCGTGCTGAGTCCGAGGGAAAGAATCACCCCTGGAGGATAAACAGATTAAGAAAGAAAGAAAGAAAGAAAGAAAGAAAGAAGTATAATTCAAGCCATCCCTTCCAGTACACGTTTGTTACTTTCCACAACATGATTCATAGAATTTTTTCTCTACCCCGAAACCTTTCAGATTTCGAAAAAGAGCTTGAGAAAAGCATAGAAACTGCAGTGAACAATCGCAACAAATGAACCTCATCGACAAATTACTACAGGAATAAAAACATAATCAATGTACTCATCATGAGGAGGGAAAGTCTACAGTTCCACCATACTACAAACCAGTTTGTGAAAAAGCTGGAACCACCCAAACAGGAAAGGTAATTCAGTAGGGATTAAATGTAATTATTTTTCAAAATTATCGATAATCAAAGAACTCCATCAGCAAAGTGCGACCGAACAACTGGCTGCGTGGTCTGGTCACGTAGCTATAAGCTTGGATTCGGGAGATAGTGAGCTCGAACCCCACTGTCGGCAGCTTTGAAGAAGGTTTTCCGTGGTTTCTCATTTTTACACCAGGAAAATACTGGGGCTGTTCCTTAATTCAGGCCACGGCCGCTTCCTTCAAACTCTTAGCCTTTTCCTGTCCAATCATTGCCGTAAGACTTAAGTCACTTCAGTATATTTACTGACGAAAATTGAAAATTGATGAGGATAATCTTTCATGTTTGTACTTAATTTCTCTGTAATAATTGTCAAAACAAACTCCTTCAATGTGCAACTGTGAATACAATTTATCGATCCGGGTCATTTCTGCAATCAACAAAACAACCTGTCGTATCCTATAGATGGGACAGGCTAGGGACTCTGGGTTCGAAAGCAAGATCAGTAGCAACAATTAAATACACCAATCAGCCTATTCTTGAATTAACTTATTTGAAGCCCCCAAAATGAATTATACAAATTTATACAATATGTACAATTCTACACAAATATACACTCTTCTCATCGGCGGGAACTTCCTGCCTCTACTGCACATCACTGAGTTAACTAAAGAGTTTTTGGTTCCCTTCTTTAAAGATTGTCTATTACGGTAAATACTTAGCTTCAGGAAGCGTTGTCTTCCCTCTTCTTGCTTGTTTCTTGTTAGGTTGGCACTCGAGCGTCTTCAGGTTTTCACGTCTCACCAACCTATCAAGGAAATGAAGTTCTACTTAAAAGTTGTAGTAAGGGGTTGTAGTAAGGATATAAAGGAGAGGGCATGTAAGTCTCTGGTAAGACTACAACTAGAGTATGGTTCCAGTGTATGGGACCCTCACCAGGATTACTTGAACTGTAAAAAATCCAAAGAAAAGCAGCTTGATTTGTTCTGAGAGATTTTCGACAAAAAAAAGTAGCGTTACAAAAATGTTGAAAAATTTGGGCTGGGAAGACTTGGGAGAAAGGAGACGAGCTGCTCGACTAAGTGGTATGTTCCGAACTGTCAGTTGAGAGATGGCGGGGGAGGAGATCAGTAGACGAATAAGATTGAGTGGTGTCTTTAAAACTAGGAAAGATCACAATATGGAGATAAAGTTGGAATTCAAGAGGACAAATTGGGGAAAATATTAGTTTATAGGAAGGGGATTTAGGGATTGGAATAATTTACCAAGGGAGATGTTCAATAATTTTCCAATTTCTTTGCGATCATTTAAGAAAAGGCTAGGAAAACAAGAGATAGGGAATCGGCCACCTGGGCGACTGCCCTAAATGCAGATCAGTAGTGATTGAGATTGAAGTTCTCAACCTGCCCTGCGAACCACCTTCCCATACGACGTTGCTCTTCTCTGTAGTAGGCTGTCTTCACCTTCCCGTATTGGAAACTCTTGGGCTAGCTCTGAATAACTTCTTTGAACTAGGCTGCTTAGTAGTCCTCTTAAGTTCTCCCAATCGAACTTCTGTTTGAATAAGACTTCAGGTTATTAAATGGAAGGTATACGTACGCTAACTTTGTCCTTTCGCGCCTCTATTCCAGGCTTTCTCCCCGGTCGAACTGACACAGCTACTCTTCTCAATAAACTCTCTGAATTAACTCATTAGAGCCACACTTCGCTCCCTTTCTCACTAGCCTGCGTCCCAATGAAGCCAGACTTCCATCCTATACTTCCGCTGCCAATTAATTAGACAGGCCCTTTCTGTGGTTTCCCAAAACCAACTCCCGCGAGTACTTCTGACAAACACACTTGTCCCCTTTCCGGACTGTCTCCCGTGAATTCTTTAGACCAACTTCCTCTACCAATCACCTACTTGATAACCGACCTCGCCCAGCTCGTGACTCTGAGTTGGCCCTTCCTGACTGGCTGGCCATTTCCCTTACCAGGGAAGGATGTCCCTACGAGCATGTTCTAGAATTATTAAGAACAACGGATATTTCCATTGCCTACATGCGCCTTTAAATCTTCCAACTCCCAATCTTTACATATCGGGGATGAGCTGGCACAAGCAGCTAGGCCTATGATGTTTCCTAACATACGTCATGCCTTGGCTCCACTCTAAGCCATCAGCGAACTTCATTGCCTCTTCAGGGTTTCGTATATGTACTAAATTATTCTCACTTTGCTTTTTCTTATTACACTGGACACTGTCACTTCACTGATCTTTCGTTTCACTACAATACCACTGTAATTGTTGTAGTTAAGTTTCCTTTCTTAAATCTACTACAAGTTCTTTTGCATCTGTCTTGTAGTGGGAGGTCGCGGTTCGACCCTGGTTCGAACCGTTTGCTTTTTGTACGCGAATTGCGGAGACATGACAAACCATAACATAAAATGTAGTAATAAATCACATCAAATCAGACTGAAACTAAAAAGAGGATATATTCAGCAACAATTCCCTATTACCTCAATGAGTAGAACCTTGAGGTCATAGGGCTCATGCTGGGTGCAAGGGGTACCATTCCTAAAGTACTGGTCATTTACGAACGACACTTTGGTGTGTCGAATGAGACCATCGTGAGCTGGGGCTTTCAAATCTGAAAGCCTCGATAGCGATCTTGATGCATCTACTCTACGCTCCACTCACTTAATTAAATCAATTGTCCGACTCGTTGGCTGAGTGGTCAGCGTACTGGCCTTCCGTTCAGAGGGTTCCGGTTTCGATTTCCGCCCAGGTCTGGGATTTTAACCTTCATTGGTTAATTCCAATAGCTCAGGGCTAGATGTTTTTGCTGTCCCCAACATCCCTGCAATTTACACACCACACACAACACTATCCTCCACCACAATAATACGCAGTTACCTGCACATGGCAGGTGCCGCGTTACAAGGGCTGCACTCGGCTGGAAATAGACACACGAAATTATTATTATTATTAAATCAAATGAAGTAATTTATCTGTTGTTTCTTTGTGGCTAACATAGTGCTATTTTCAGTACATTATCAACAGAATTGTTGTTTATTATTCTGTATTGTAATTAGATTTGGCACCAACTTTACTTCTTAGAAGTGAAGCTTCCACGGTGTGCATATTTACTTCTTTTTCGGGTTGAACCATGTTGTTGTTTTCTGTACATTTCATACAGTCTGCCGACATTTCGAATATATTGCAGTAGTCTTTGTCAAGGTGACTGAAATACCCCTACTCGATCCCAGACAGCAGTCACACTACGAGAGTATTTTCTACTACTTCTAAAACGTTTTAATTCCTCCCCTGAAGGCGAAGGCGGGCCTCTTAGACGGTGACGCCGTCTCTCAGGTCGGCAGATTTTTTACGATGAATAAGATGCTCGGCGAAGGTGAGGGGGTTGGCGGCCGTGGCCTGTACTGGGAATTGTCCCGGCATTCGCCTTGGTGCAGGAGAATGGAAAACCATTTTCAGGACAGTCGACGGTGGGGACCAGCCGTGAGGTCCAGCCATTTCCCGCCTTCCGAATACAGAGGCGTAGAGCCACGGTAGAGCCATGACCACCCCTCCTCTGCTCGGTTGGCTGGTCGGAGTGCAGAGTTGCTGGACCACGGACCAGCCGTGACCACTTGTGGGCCGAGGCCCACTCTGCATCTACCGACCCAAGAATAATTCCTGACCTTGGCCTTATATATCCTACCCTCTTTTGCTGACGCAACCCCCTGGCTCTCATGAGAGTTATTGTGGAACGTTATGTGTCAGAGCCAGGTAGTGGTACTTGCCCACCCTACAATGTGCATGGTTCATGGTGTGGGTTACTGTACTCACGTCTAGTTCGTGAGCCATGGGAAACGGCTGAGTGGCCTAGTAAGTGGTCCTGAGAGTCGGGGAGTGGGCATCTGGGACATATTCTGAGTCATGGTCCTCTTTATGTTCAGGCGGCTAGGACTATACAATCTACAGGTGGTCCCTAACCCGTTAGAGGAGAGATACTCACTTGGCCTATGTGTAAGTAGAGCAGCTTCCTGCTTCATGAATTTACCGATATCAGAACATTTTAAGCAAACACTGTAACGTAATTAAAAATATCATTTGACAAGACCAGGATCCTCTGAATCTCGAAAGGAAAATACTTAAGGCTCTCGAAATTAAAAAACACTCGAACAATATGAATTTAAAAGAATTATATAAAATCAGCAATTCTTGGATATGTCTCACACATACAGACCTCAACTTAAACATGCAAGACGAACCTCTAATTACATAACTGCGCGGACAAGTCCCACTACCTAGCTGTGACACGTAACGTTCAAGAATTCTCACGAGACAGCCAGAGAGGGTTGGATACATAAGACCAAGGTCAGAAAACACTCTCGTAGTGATTCCTGCCTGGGAGAATGATTACCACGGATCGAGTAGGGATATTTCAGTTGCCTTGACAAAGAATACTGCAATGTATTCGAAATGTTGGCAAACTGTACGTAGCCTAATGTACAGGAAACAACACGGTTCAACCCGGAGAAAGAACTAAATAATTAGTAAGTTTATACTGTATGATATTCTTTGTCAGTTCAGTAACCTCAGTCATTTGAGGAATAATAATAATAATAATAATAATAATAATAATAATAATAATAATAATAATAATAATAATAATAATAATGAGCTTCCTTGTTGCTTTCTCCTAGCAACCACCATCAATACGTCGTTTCTCTTCTCTTTTGTCTCCTGATGAAGAAAGGCAAGGTTCCTTTTGAAACGTTGAGTGTGTTTACAATTATTTACACGGCATAAGCCACAAACATAACTCATGAATTATTATTATTATTATTATTATTTATTATTATTATTTATTTAAGTAATCCGTAGCCCAGTGTTATGGCATGAATACGGTACATTATTTATTTATTTATTTATTTACAAGCCTGCCCTTGGGTAAAAGTCGCCACAATGGATAAATGGACAAAGCATGACGAAACAGTGAAATGTGTAATTTCGGCTTACAATAATTTTGTTGATTGCATTTTGTTTTATTCCTCAATTCAAAGCATTGCAGTGATTTTAATTGTGGCCGTTTTGTTGCTAATCCATGCTAATATTCATCACAGTTTACACAGAGACAGAAAATATTAATATTATACAACATTTGTTACCATTGATGCTTTCACGGCCCGTACTTGATATGGGCTTTTTGGGCTTATGTCGTGCAAAGAGAACGAGGTGAAACTCTTCGCTCCGCATCTTCAGAAGAAAACCTCGACTGCTCACGAAGAAGACTCCTACAACAATGAGGGTTTGAATTTAAGAATATTTTACCGTTGGAGAATTGTGATGGTACGCGGAGTGAAGCTCTCTGCGATACGTAAAGTATTTCATCCTGTTTTCTTGACACGGCATAAGCTCAAAAGCCTGTATCATTATCTGTGAAACAATATCTGGTAGTACCTCCTCAATGTCCACATTTTCCTATCTTCATTTCACAGTCCGCCGTCGGAAGATACCATTTCAGACATCTTCATTTTGAGGGCAGGCGATTCCTTATTATCAGACAACTTTGATGGGAACTGCATTGTCTGGGTATGCCGGGAGCACAGGTTATGGTTCTGCGACATACAAAGTTGAAACTTGCTGAAGTTCACGCCATACGGTATTAGTAGCCAGAAACCAGCCCTTTGCTTTCACTGCCATACACCAACTGGTTAAATGTGAACACAATAAGAAAATCTTCCGCTCTCTTGCCACAAAACGATGAGAAGTTTCTACTGAGATCGAGTACGGATGCCCAAGAACGTAGGTGGTGGTGGTGATTATTGTTTTAAGAGGAAGTACAACTGGGCAACCATCCTCTATATAACACTAATCAGAGAGAAAAAAGGAAGGGATCCGAAACTTCGAAAAATGAAGATATCGGCCAAAGGAAGACAAGGGCCACGAAGGGCGTGAAAATGAAAGACTCCCTAGGCCTCCATACGTAATACCATCGGAGTCAGAAAAGAACAAGAGTTGACCAAGGGAGGTCGGATAGGATACGGTACGTCATTGCCAGCACATACATAGCTGATGCATTGCTACCCTTTCACTTTCGCTAACTTTATTTTGTTACGTTTGTAACCAGCACTATTCGAGTCTCTTCTTTTGCCTTTATTTGGTTTTGTCTATCTCGTCCATCACCTGACTTTTACAAATAGAATCGAATTAATTCACTTCAGCACAAAACAAGGCGCGTGGTTGACACGCTGCACCGTGCTGTGAAAAAGAAAAAGACGTGAAAATAAGGAAGCATCTACTCACAGCAAGGCACCTTTCTTCACTCAGCAAATAATTCAGTCCCCTGTTGGCGACGCTATACCTGAGTGATCTAGGGTCCTACGTCTCGAAATTCACAGTCTGATCATAACTTAATGTCGTCCAAAACGTGACGCAGGTCCTTTCTGCAAACATAGATTCAATTGTACAGTTCCACCACTTATCTTACTTACGCTGCCCTATTTTCCTTTCCCACCGAACTCGATAGCTGCAGTCGCTTAAGTGCGGCCAGTATCCAGTATCCGGGAGATATTGGGTTCGAACCCTACTGTCGGCAGCCTTGAAGATGGTTTTCCGTGGTTTCCCATTTTCACACTAAGCAACTGCTGGGGCTGTACCTTAATTAAGGCCACGGACGCTTCCTTCCCACTCCTAGCCCTTTCCTGTCCCGTCGTCACCATAAGACCTATCTGTGTCGGTGCGACGTAATGCAAAAAAAAAAAAAAAAAAAAAAAAAAAAAAAAAAAACACTCAACGCTAACGCTAAAGGTATGAGGTGATGGTGATTATTACTTTCCGAGGAAGCACAACTAGGTAACCATCCTGCGCATGCGTTCGATTTATTTCAGATATACCAAGGTTTAGCCATATTTCTCCCGCATTCGGTAGGCTTTCATGGCTACGCTTAAGAGAGCGACGAAATTTACACACTCTTTCCATGTTACATCATATACTCAAACTTAACACACCTGAATACCTTGCCACACAATTCCATTACCTAGCATCACCTTCTAGTATTCCTACCAGATCATCATCCACCACAGTACTAAGCATTCCCATTCACCGCTCAACTGGCTACAGTAGATCATTTATAGTCGCCGCCAGCCGAATTTGGAATTCCCTACCTGCTGTAATTAGGAGCGTGTCAAACTACCTCCGCTTTAAGAAACTCTGTCAAACCTGATTAATAAATAATAATAATTTATTATAACATAGAAGGATTAGATCATAGCTAAGTTATTAGGTTAATTAAAACATTTAATTGATACCTTAAGATATTAAACTGTAGATAATTTAGTGTATATTTAACTCTTCATGTAGGTGTATGTATGGTCGGACAGAATAGCAGGCTTCATAGCCTGAGTTCCGCCATATAAAACAATAAATAAATAAATAAATAAATAAATAAATAAATAAATAAATAAATAAATAAATAAATAAATAAATAAATAAATCCTCTTATGCTGAAGGTGATGTCCACCTGTTTTTATTAATGTTATGTTTTGGTATTTTAGTGTGCCTCAAATACTGCACTTACAATATGTAAGAAAAGCTTAGCATGCTTTTCTCTTGTATTTGTAGTCAATTCGAAACTTAGGTCCTTGAACTGGAGTAATTTGTGGTAAAAATATACATCTCAAAACTGTGGCAATAAAAATATATTACTTCAAAACTCTTGCAGTAGGTTAATGACGGAGCTGAAATTTGAGTACGGATTTTCATTGCTAACCACGTTAACTTCCAATATGACTCTCCCATCAATAGTTATTAATGTTGAAACCATTCCTTAGTAGACAAAGTAGAGGTCCGCATTCTACGAAAAACGTAAAATTAAGCAGTTTCCTAAATTGTGCCGCAAGTTGCAGGGATGAAGGGCCCGGAAGGGTTTCAAATGATGAGTCCTGGATACCTCTATCAAACTAAAAAAGCATATTTTGAAAATCACTTCCGGCCTAAGTGCAGTTGCGCAAAAACCGGCTAAAACCGCTTGTTTCTTGACTCGTTTTCTTTTTGATTCAGATCCTAGCCGAATTAACTTACATAATTCTTTCTTTGCTTGGTTCAATACCCTCATGCGCTTTTTCATTTCTTGGAAAATGTCCACACCGAATGTAGTTATAAGGGCTTAAGTGAAACTCTGCATTGACTCACATTAGCGCTCGTAGTGGTAGAAAAAGGCGAACTGCTAATCTAATCACGGCCGACTGGATTCGTCGCTCCAGCTAGCTCCATACAAGGACCGCAGCGAGGGTTCCAATCGACCGGATAACGATGATTAAGAAAATGATTGTGTCCGCCTCTGTGGTGTAGTGGTTAGTGTGATTAGCTGCCACCCCCGGAGGCCCGGGTTCGATTCCCGGCTCTGAAATTTGAAAAGTGGTACGAGGGCTGGAACGGGGTCCACTCAGCCTCGGGAGGTCAACGGAGTAGAGGTGGGTTTGAATCCCACCTCAGCCATCCTGGAAGTGGTTTTCCGTGGTTTCCCACTTATCCTCCAGGCAAATGCCGGGATGGTACCGAACTTAAGGCCACGGCTGCTACCTTCCCTCTTCCTTGCCTATACCTTCCCATCTTCCCGTCGCCCGCAAGGCCCCTGTTCAGCATAGCAGGTGAGGCCGCCTGGGCGAGGTAATGGTCATCCTCCCCAGTTGTGTCCCACGACCCAATGTCTGAAGCTCCAGGACACTGCCCTTGAGGCGGTAGAGGTGGGATCCCTCGCTCAGTCCGAGGGAAAAACCGACCCTGGAGTGTAAGCAGATTAAGAGACTTAAGGCTTCTTTGCCTTTCTCCTCTTCTTTTTCCCATAACTTCTTAAATCTTTCGCTTTTCATCTCTCTCTCCTCTTCGGAAATGAATGATCCGCTTCAAACTGTCGATTCTTCTTCTGAACTCTCTTCCGTTGTGGATCACCTCTAGTGTAATTCTAACTTCTTGACTGTAATTTATATGAATATAAATAACGAGTATATTCCCATACTTTATTATATTTTATTTACATACAATTCACAGTTCATATCCCTAGGATATGCCTTTGCTGGCGAGACGTAGTGTTTACAGTGCACTATGTCTTCCGGTATGGGCTATATCAAATTTGTTACTTTCATTGACCTGTCTCAGTCTCATCCTTGGCTTTGACAATATGAAAGTGACTGAGGTATGAGTGATGCTAGTAATACCATTGCTTATGCAGCCAGTCCCTGTTATGAATGGTGTGAAAATATCGCTCATAGGGTCGGTTGGTGCATGCATTTCAGTGGGCTTGGCAGACTGATATGTAATATCAACTTCTGGCTCAGTGAGGAAAGCAACGGGAAACTACCTCGCTCCTCATTTTCCTAGTACGCCTCTTCAGTGACGCCTAGGCTATTTATGACAGCTATTGGCGGAGCTGCAGGGGATCAAACCAGCCTTCGGGCTGAATACCCAACATACATCCCTAGGATGGTTTCAACATTGAGTTTTTTGCCTGAAGGGCTACAACTCTGGATTTTTGTTTGTTAAGAAGGAAGTCATACTTTCCAGTGTCGAATAAGTAGGCCTATACATATTTAATTGCATACTCAATATCAAAGAAAATCTTGATGATTTGACATCGCGCAGAAATTACACTCATACGTCGCACGGAACTGGAATGATTTAGATCTACCGTACGTTAGATCGTAAAAGACACATGAAAATGATTTGTATACTGGGACACAATTATTATTTTATATGCTACCTACCACAGTAAGGATATGCCGTTTGGTAATTGCACAACATATTTTCTAAAATGGTTCATACCAAACAGTGTTTACTCATTATCTGAAGTAATGCTATTGTCTAGGGCCGAATATGAAAGTCAGAGCGTAGCTAATAGAAAGGTAAGACTGGTAGTTGTAATCAGCTCCATGGTTACCATACAATATACAAATAGCTTAAAGACTCATGAGTAGATTTCGTTTTACTTTCTTTGTATATGCTACCATTTTTGTACGTAGTCCCCTGTTTAATGCTGTTCCGGTGTATTTATATTTTTATATTCTAATATATGTACTACATTCGATTCTTTTCTATTGCAGCTGAATGTTGTCTAATGGCAATAAAGCCAGGTTTATTTCTTCCAAATTTGGACAACTATCGATCTCATACACTTAAGGCTTCTTTGCCTTTCTCCTTTTCTTTTCCCGTAACTTATTAATTCTTTCGCTTTTCATCTCTCTCTCCTCTTCGGAAATGAATGATCCGCTTCAAACTGTCGATTCTTCTTCTGAAACTCTCTTCTGTTGTGGATCATCTCTAGTGTAATTCTAACTTCTTCTGCATTCCCCTTTACCACTTTAATCTACTTGCAGTTATCCTTTAATCCCAAGATGTATCTGGAAACCTTATTGGTCAGTTCTTTGTCATCCATTTTTACTAGTTGTCCGTAGAATTTTAGCCTTCGTTTCTGCATCATGTCCGGGATATTTGCAGCGTACTTGTAGAGCTCCTCATTACTGCTTTTCTTCCAACTCCCATCAATAGTCTTCTGCGGCGCCAGAATTTTCCTCAAAATCATTCTTTCCTTCTCCTCGAGTTCTTGCAGTTCCCCTTTATTGTTTAAAATATAATAATAATAATAATAATAATAATAATAATGGCATTGTTTTTACGTCGCACTAACGCGGAGGTACCAGTAATTTGTCCCTCAGGAGTTCCTTTACGTTCCGGTAATTATACCTACACGAGGCTGGCGTTTTTTAGCATCTTCATATAGCATCAGTCTGAGCCAGAATCGAGCCTGCCAACTTGGACTCTGAGCTACTCAGCCCAGCAAAATAAGACACTCTCAAGCGTACAACCTTCCGGTTTTATTACTGAGTTATAATGTAGGATATGTAGGATAGGATATGTTAGCTTGTAGGCCAGATCTAATTTTCTGGCTCTTGATTTGTTTACCTCTTTATCCAGTCCGTTGGGTTGGATCCACTCTCCCAGGTATTTGAATTTCTCTATCCTTTTAATCTTCTCATGTTTTACCTCCTCACTTTGGTGCTTGTACTCCACATATTCCATCTTTTCATTAGAAACTTTAAGACCCGCTTTTTCAGCAATTTCTTGCTGCAGACTCTCCAACACAGTTTGCTTGGCTAAGATGGCAATGTCATCGGCAAAACTCCTTTCGTTCCTAGGTGTATTCCACATCCTCCTTCCAATTTCACAGCTTCTTCCCAGCTTTTCTCTATGTTGAACAAGATCGGGAAAAATCCGTCTGCTTATTATTATTATTATTGTTATTATTATTATTATTATTATTATTATTATTATTCTTGCGTTCCGGCCTTCTAAGGACCACGTTACAATTTCAATTGTTCCTCCTTAGTTGTTCTTTCCTTTTCTTCCAGTATTCTTTCATGGTTTCACTGTGTTTCTTTTTCCTGTCTTCAGTTCACTTTGTGCCTGTCTACTTTTCCTTCCCCCCTTGGAATCCTTCCATTTGTAAGACTTTCTTCCTAAAAATCTTTCTTTCCAATAATTCTTCTTCTCGTATGTTCTTCCTTTCCAGGTCTTTCTTGACTTCTTGAATCCAGGTGGTAGTTGATTTCTTTTCCCAAAGGTACTTGAAGATTCGTTTAGTTAGTCTATTGCCATCCATTCTGTAAATGTGTCCAAGAAATAGCAATCTCCTTTTTTTTATTGTTTCTGATATGTTTTCTACGTTCTGGTAAATTTCATTGTTACTTCTTAATTTCCAAAACTCTGCAATTCTTAGAGGACCTAATATTTTCCTTATAATTCTTCTTTCTAATATTTCTAATATTTCTAATTTATCAAGCTTGTAGTTCAGTGCTAGACATTCGCTGGCATAAAGGCATTCTGGTTTCACTACTGTGTTGTAGTGCTTTATTTCAAGTTTTCTTGATAAGCACTTTTAGTTGTAAGTATTCTTAGTTACACCGTACGCTCTTTCCATCTTTTGTATCCTCTCCTCTATAGCAGATTTTTCTAAACCATTTTCTTGAATTGTCTCACCCAAATAATTGAATTTCTTTACCTTTTCTATTTGACCAATATCCGTTACTAAAAACTTTGGGGCACTTTTTATATTCGTCAAAAATTTTGTTTTCTCGGCAGAGATTCTCAAGCCTGTCATGTTGGCTGTCTTTTCAAGGAGATTGACTTGCATTACTGCATCTGTAAGGCTTTCTGAAAGTATGGCAAAGTCACAATTTATTGCAACACCTTTGTTCTTCTTCCCCAGCATGAGTGGCAATATTTTAGATTCTTTCAGTTTTTCATTCCAAATTCTTACAATTTTCTCCATGACACAATTGAAAAGGAGTGGAGATAGACCATCGCCCTGCCTGACACCTGTATTTATTTTGAATGATCGAGATACTTCACCCATAAATTTTACTTTCGAGATAGTGTCTGTAAGTGTTTCACGAATTAGGTTTGCCAACTTAGTTTTAACTCCAAATTCACGGATTACTTTATCTAGGGTTTCACTATCAACAGAGTCAAAAGCTTTTTTAAAGTCAATAAATGTTACAACTATGTCTTTGGAGTGTATTTATCTGTGTCGAATTATAGATTTCAGGTTGAAAATCTGTTCGGAGCAAGATCTTCCCTCTCTAAATCCACCTTGATATTCACCCAATTGACTGTCCAGTGTCGATTTTACTCTATTTAGTAGTATTGTTGAGAATATCTTGTAAGCAACTGGCAAGAGAGATATACCTCTGTAGTTGTTGACATCTTACTTGTTACCCTTCTTGTGTAAAGGGTGTATTAGAGCCACTTTCCAATCCTCTGGGATCTTTTCTATTTCCCAAATTTCTTCAAAGATTATTTGTAGATTTTCTATAATTTTTGGTTCAGCCCATTTCAAAAGTTCAGCTGTTAAGGAGTCTTCCCCACTATTATTATTATTATTATTATTATTATTATTATTATTATTATTATTATTATTATTATTATTATTATTATTATGGTTACCAAAACAGCTTTGGCAAATTCGTCCGTCCGTTCTCCTGAACCGATTTCCTCCATTTCTGTTTTGTTCTCTCCGGAATTACCTGCCAGTGAATCCTTGAGAGATCTCTACGTTCAGCCAACTTTGAGTAATCATAAAATCAAATCATTAACTGATCACTCCAATAATTGCAGGCGAAGGCTTACCCTAACCCGCAATACATTCTGTACATACCAGATTAATAAGCGACTAACACTTCCATTAATATTCTGATATTTTCAACCTTAGTAATGACATTGCATTGCAGTCATGTTTGATTACTACCTGTCAAGACAGAGTGTATACACTTCCTGTGATAACGGAAGAATACTATTCCCTGCAAGATACCACATAACACCAGCTAGATACCCTTTGATTCTCTAAACTTTCCCGGCTTCCAAATATATTCAACAGATGGCAGGGCGTTCCTAATAACTTACATGCTGGTAATAGAAAAATATCTATGTCTACTGTATGTCCTCTTATCGAGGATCGAGACGGCGGTGGTATAAACGTACCCCATCATAGGATATTACCTGGGAACACCTATCGAAGGATAACGTAGCTACACTACAAAGAGTGAAGGACATGAGTCTTAAAAAATGATCTCTGTCTAGCAAGAAACCCGCCTCCGAGACTAACTTATGAGCTCCCAAGAGAACCGTTCTATATCTTAAAAAAACTGCGATTAAAAATACCACTGCCTTATAGAACGATATGAAGCTTTACACAAAGAACTGCAGGATAAAAAAAAGCGAATGTATGGATAGAATTTTACCAAACAGACGGCATGATGACGACAGAATGAATGAATTCTGACTACGAACTGCGCCATACCATAACGCGCTTATTACAACCATTGGAAATGGCAGGCAAAACATGTCTACGACAGCAATGTCAAGACGAGTTAATAATAATATCAATATAATTACCATTACTATTATTATTATTGCATAATACTTCCCTCTTTAGGACGTAGCGTACCTATATCTATGTTTCTACTCGGGTGTACCTTCATAGGTTAGTTTTCTAGTACTCTCAGGATTTCTAATTATACACAGCAGTCCAAAGAGACACACTGTCGTCCTGTCCTTACAAATTAAGTGGAACTGCTCCACGACCGTTCAGTTATTTCTCCAGGCTGTATCTCGGCTCAGACTCATTCTCATTACAAATGTCTCTAGCGCGTTTATTTCTCCGTCTGCTGCAGAGAATTTCTCTGAAAAAAATCTTCTTCTCTAAACGAAGCACGCTGGAAAAGCCTTTTGCATGTTTTATATTAGATTTAGGCACCACCTCTTCTTGTTATGACGCACATTTCTCTGAGGCGAACAATTTCTCTTTCTCTTACAAGGACAGTTCGCACAGTAGCTTGAAAACAAGGTGCGAACGGCTGTAAACAGTGTTTATTATACCAATTTTAGCTGTCCAGAGTGATAATTGTTACCGAATGGACTTGGACTTGTATGTGTTATGTCATAGTGTGAAGGCCACCTCCGTCCTTCTCACCTTATCTTTTAATATCTCCTTTTCATTTTCATTATGAGTGAGAATTTCTCCAGGTATTTAAATTTATGGACGCGATGGATGTCCCAAATTCAGTTACAATTCTGTCCGTGTCATCAGCTTTGTCTCGGTCTATGAATGCCGTTTAATTAAAGGAAAATTTTAATCCTGCTTTGGGCATAATATTTTCTAGTTATTCCAGTTATTATTATTATTATTATTATTATTATTATTATTATTATTATTATTGTTGTTGTTCTGGGGTATTCTGTTGAACGCAGAGGTGAAAGAGAGTGCGGGCTTGAATGGGTCTGTCTTTAACTGTCAGAAGACACATTTAAAACTTTGAAAACAAAGGTTGTATATCTTTTGATTTATTTTCAGAAATAAAATTTTAACAATCAATTCGCTTTGCAAAAATAGATTTACAGAACTACTTTAGTAGATCAGGTACGATGTAGGTAACATCGAAAACATATACATTAGGAACCTGAGCATGTCGCTCTTTAAATTGACAATTTAACAAGAGCACTGGGGCTCATTTCTAACACATTCAAGGAAAAATACCTCCCAATTTTCTCTTACAGGATATTTCAAATTACACCATTTTCAAGAGCACTTTTGCTACAAATATTAAAGGTTACGGCCTTCCAAAGGCACGCAGTTTACATTACAAGGAAGAGCTGTACAAATTATACCAAGGAGACTGCGCTCCCAAACCCTTACAGTCTTTAACTTTTACACTTGCACAATATCTTTTTTCAATTTCTAGCCTCTCTAGGCACTACCTACATTCTACAAGATCGTATTGGTAGTCTTTTAAGTTTACATGAAAAAATATTACAGGGGTATTGAGTTGGACGTGCCGTTAGGAGCGCGCAGCTGTGAGCTGGCATCCGGGAGATAGTGGATTCGAGCCCCACTGTCGGCAGCCCTCAAGATGGTTTTCTGTGGTTTCCCATTTTCACACCAGGCAAATGCTGGGGCTGTACCTTATTTAAGGCCACGGCCGCTTCCTTCCCATTCCTAGGCCTTTCCTTTCCCATCGTCGCCATAAGACCTATCTGTGTCGGTGCGACGTAAAGCAAATAGCAAAACGAAAAAAGAAAAATGAGTACCCATTCTACCGGGCCTTTGTGGAAAACAACAGGTTCAATTACCAGCCCAAAGCTCAAAATATATGGAGGCGTACACGTGCGCTCCTTGAAATCAAAAGGTTAAAGCTCTACTTGTGTGTGGCCCGACGATGCAGAAGCTAATCCTAAAGTACTGAGGTGACTAGACGGACTAGTCAGTTTATAATTTACAAGTGAAAAACAGTTACTAAATCGTAGCCACCTCAAGATAAATTGAAGGGGAATTCGAGAGGGTAACGAACTCTCTTTCATTTAAGTACTTTTGACTTACTTGAACTTTTACACGAGAAGGAAGAAAGTTTACATATTCGGAAATTGATTGTTACATAGTTAATGATAGGAATCTTCCCCTCGAATCATCTTGCGGAGATAACTACAGAGATATAAAAATGGTGGCCATTAACTTAGCTGATGTTCTGCCTGCCGATGGGTGATGCTCCCGCCTCCTCTCTTAGCACACACACTCAATGGCAGATAAAATAGATACAAGAAGCGTTTGATTGACTGAAAATTAAATACACAAACTTTTTGATTGGCCAAAATCCAACGTTGGGGGGATGAGAAAGAAGTGTTGCAATCCTTGAAGTATCAAAAACAAGGAAAGTAAATTCAGTTCAGAGAACCTATAAACACAAAGTTTCTTTAAATATTTAGTGTTCCACTTTGCACCAGAGTGCCTGACATCAGTTCTTTAGTAGAGACATCTATGGAGAAATGTCCAAACTTCTTGAAATAGCTGTTGCAAACTGTGATACAGCAAAAAAAGAAGAAAGAAAAGTAAAAGACGTGCAGTGAGTTTAGGAAATCATAAAATAACACATTACTCTATCATTTTAGTAGTGACATCTGTTGATCAACGTCCCAACTTCTTGTACTAGTTTATTCAATTTTTAGGTGAGAGATAGCGTTCTTCAAGGCGCTTCATTTAAATGCACGGGGTTGAGGTGTACCTCCCGGTACAATTATTATTATTATTATTATTATTATTATTATTATTATTATTATTATTATTATTATTATTGCGTACCTCCGTGGTGCAGTGATTAGTATCACTCCCAGAGGCCCGGTTTCAATTTCCGGCTCCGTCGAGTAATTTGAAAAGTGATATGAGGAGTAGAACTGTGTCCACTCATCTTCTGGGTGTTGATTCCCACCTCAGCCATCATTGAAGTGGTTAATCTCTTCCCTTCCCTTCCCTTCCCTTCCCTTCCCTTCCCTTCCCTTCCCTTCCCTTCCCTTCCCTTCCCTTCCCTTCCAACCTTCGCCTCTCCCTCATGGCCTCCATTCCTCCCCAGTTGTATCACCGATCAAAGTCTCACGCTTTAGGACACTACCCTTGAGGCGGTAGAAGTGTGACCCCTCGCTGAGTTAGAGGGAAAAACCAACCCTGGAGGACAAAAGCATTAAATAAATAAAAATTCGTATTCTTATTCTTTATCTCCTTCTTCTCCCTCCTCTACTTATTATTATTATTATTATTATTATTATTATTATTATTATTATTATTATTATTATTATTATTATTATTATTATTATTATTATTATTATTAGACATTTGCTAACATTCAACGTATCCATGGTGTACGGTCCAACTGGCGTAACCCACAAAAAGCAAACTTTTCAGGTGGGACACTAAACAGTTTGCACCTTACTACAGGCATTGATCTTTCTTAATTTTTATTTATTTGAATACTATAATGTATCTAAGATTGTAGTCTACTGGAATATGTGGTGTGGGATCATGCAGTTTCTTGAAATTAATTCTTCAAGGTGAAATTTGAGGATTACGCCTTTTCACTGGGACTGAGACAATTTCAATATTGGTTACCAAACGAGTTGACAGTGCAATTAGAAACCCGAAAACTACTGTCCAAGCCACGAAACATCTCGGTGTAAGAAAGAGAAAGGAGAAGTGAAAGACTTAAGGGTCCTTGGCGAGAGTGCAAAGAGAACGGCATTAGTCTGCGTGACAGTAGGTGAGAGTCGCACAAATATTTTTTTATTGTTGCATAAATATTCATACCTCTAAGTTTTAGGGTCCACAATTACATGGTTTATTAACAGCATTAAGTTAAATCTTGAAAAAAAATGAACTAAGCACTGTATTTACAAAACAGTATTTGTGGAGTGGGAATGAGGGTAATTTATGCAGTACGTACAGCAATAGGCCTAATATGTCAGCATAATATACAATATTAAGTGAAGAAAGAAGTACAACAATGTTAATTGATCAATAATGTCACACACGGTCTTGGCTAATAAATGAGATCTTCTCTCTGTGCTTCCAAATTGCAGAAATCGTAAAGTCTGATACACCCAATCCCTACGCGATGCTCACGTTTATTTCCCCGTTTTGTAATCGCGATATTATTCGCGATTTTTCTTCAATATTATATACTTTCCTTTTGTTTTGCAACATCTTCACAGCGAGGTTTGATTCAACAGACAGACTGATTTGAACTCTACAATCTACTGAAAAACAAGAGTTCGAAAATACAGTAAGCCTTGCATTGTCGTCAACAATCCCCTAACGTGTAACAAACAAAAATCAACACTGGACGTTATAGCCGATACATTTTCCCGGAAATGTGATAAAGATTCGCCGTTTTATACGATATGTCGTAATAAACGATGTCGACTGTATCAGGCTCTTGATATACAGTACAGTAAAATTATTCTTTAGTCTTTATTTTTTAGTCTTCTGCGGAAACACTTCGGGTATATTTCTGACGTATTCCATTAACCCAGCATTGTGGTTGTTGAAAAATCTCCACATTTACCATCGAAGTCTTGGCCTCACGAGTAAAATACCATTGGGGTTGGAAGATAACAAGAGTTGTCCAAAAGAGGTTGGATAGGGAAGGTGTAAATGAGGAGGCTAGGAGAAGCAATATCAGATTCAACTAGGTAGCCCATCGTCACCAGCCCTCTCTCCCTACATAAGGTCACCGATGTCCCCTTTTAGTCACCTCTTACGACGGGAGGTATCGCGAGAGTATTCTACCGGTTGCACCGACAGAGAAAGACGCACTCGAATGTCACTGGGAACATTTTCCGCGCCCTTGATAATGATCTACCCTACTGGTATTCGTGTCACCCAAGTGCAGGCGACCTGTACACGCAATAACCCTATTTCTTAGAGCTCATTAAATGACGTAAACCATTTAATGACCTTTCTTTAGCGATGTATCAGCTAATGAACTTGAGTATAATACCAGTTTAATAATAGTGGAAATAGAACATTCTCCTGGGAATTATAGTTTGGAATATAGTTCGTGCATGGAATATTTTGAACGTTGGTAATGAGTTTGTGCGGTTTGGAAGACGAGCATGGTTACCTGCTGGCTGTCCATCTGGACGATAGAAGTTCGAATCCTGGTCAATATCAGTTCGTAATTTTCTCCTGAATTATCACATGTTACACGATGAGGATCTGTCCTTAACCCCGCCCAAAATCGAAAATTGAGCCTGAATTACTTCAGTGACCCGAGAAGTACTTGGATACGCTGAAGAATATTTTCTATTTTTTGATAATGAACTGCCGATTTTAGTACTGAAGAGTGAAACGACGAGTTTCTCAACGCATTGAAACATTAATTGAAGGGATTAACGGAAACTACTCACTGCCTTGTGAGCGGCCAGCTTTTATACGAGGGCTGTAAATAAAGTTCTGGCAACGTAGTCCAGACACTCGCAGGGGATCGGGCTTGGGAGCGGTCAGGTGGCGCTGTTGTCGATGTGTGCCTGGCATCCAGTTGGGAGTGTAGTTGCGGCGTGGCGTTGAAGTGACGAGTGTCGAATGAATTCAAGTTTCTACTAAAACGAGTATCTTCTAAACAATGAAATCTAATTCCAAACATTTCACTCTAAATGACAAATCTCAGTTACAGTGAGTTTCTTTCTAGCAGCGAGCTGGCTCCACCACCTAACAGCTGGATGGAGTAACGGGACACGAGTTCTCCCTTGTTATCTCGAGAGAAAGCACACATGTTATTTAACTTGCGTCAAAGGAAAAGAAAATCGCCCGCTGACAATTCACATGAAATATCATTCTTGACTCCCATAGATGATAAAAATGTCATGATGTTCCGTATTGAACTGTATCACAATTAAATTAAAGTAACAAATAGGAATGGAACACTACATTTCTTATTTATTTGTATTGAATAGGTTGAACTACGTTATTTGTTATTTCAATTTAATTATTCCCATGGATGATACGAAGAGATTTAATTTAAGACGTCAATGAAATATTCTTATCCATCACTGTCCTACGGTTTCACGTGGAATCCTAACTATGTACTGACCCTATTCTTATCTCAATAAATTACACAAAATAACTCCTCGGAATTCCTATACTGAACATCCGGGCATCAATACTACAGGATTTTAACAACCTGATCCACAATCCTTCATTCCTTCCCATTTCGCAAGACATGAAACACTCGCTATCATAAATTCTCTACACGACAATAATATGGAATATCTCTCTTGGGCGACTCAAAATGCTGTTACATAAAACACTCTGTGACAACTAACCATCTCTCCTCGCATACCTGAACTAACATTTCCAAACCGAAAAGCACAACTTGACTTACAAAAATTTACCGTTATTTTCCTCTGATCAATCTAGACTTGTAACATACTTTGTATTTATAACAATCCCCTGCAAAACATTTTACCGGTCTCGCCTCGTAACATCCTTTGATACAAATTTTACGTCGCCGAACACAACGGTGTGCTGTCTGCACCAGCTCTAAATTAATAACCACGGATTACGCTTACATGAATTTTATCTTTACACCGAACAGAATGTTATTACAAATTAATATCTTAACTTTGGCAAACAACAAATATAGAAAATAAACGTACGGAAATGATACTTTTCGTTAGACATTATAGTCGTTTCTCAACCATCAAATATAGTACTCCACAACACTTCAAATGTTAGTTTCACGACTTTCCAGATTATCCAAGAAACATAAGTAAATGACCTTTTGTAATATTCCTTTTGACAAAAAAAAAGGGTTGATCAAAATGCGTCACAGATACACACACAAAAGAAAATGGTGACATCATGAAATAAATAAAAGCACTTTGTAAATGTGGTAATTCACATACCTGTAGTCGTACGTCGTCTCCCATCATTACAAGCTCACCAGCCTCTCATTCCTTATTTAGCCATCTCGACAGGTAATGGCTTTACAAAACATACTTTTCATTCCTGTTTATATTTTCATTCACCTGAAAATAATGACATAAATATATAAATGCCCTTTACACCCTTCTTCCTTGCGCGGACCGAAGATGTTTGTCGAACCACAGACCCGCACACGCAATACTTTAGAATACAACAACTATATTTACAGCTTCAATTTCTGTAACTGCAGGATCGCAGCATTAGAGTGACCGTCTGTTTTCTGTCCCTGTATTTACGTGATGATTCCACATTTGGAATACCGTCGATTACCTTTATCGGAAGAATACTTTGACTGACTGATTTACGTTACACAACTTTCGGTAACTGCCAACCTCAACCCTACAGCAAAACAGTTTAAGTCCTAGTTCATAGAATGTTTGCAGTTTCGTACCTTTCATATCTATCTCCACTTGGAGATGATGTTACAGCCACCTTCGGCCAAAACCTATCTTCCCTTTGGGGACATAGTCTTCCAAACGATGGTTTGCGAAGTTATTCTCTGAAATGGGTGAAGTCGCCTCGAATTCACCGAACAAAATGCGAGTTTGCAAATGGTGCACCGTTCCTTTATACCATTTACTGCCACTCTCATGCCATTTTCATTTGCCGCCAAAATATTTACACACACTTCTTCTACCCCATAAAAATGTAGGCCTACTGATGGCAGATCACGATGTAACACAGAGTTGTTTAGTTTAGTAGCTGTGTTGATGATAGACATTTAAGGGTTTCTCTTAACCAACTAAATTTCTAAATTATCTAATAAGATATGAACTATATTTGTTCGATGTAACAGAGTTCGAACGAACAGGCGCGTCTTGTGATAAATTTCCTTCTGAAGCTATTTAGAGTTCTAAAATCTTTACCATTAATGACCAAATTGTTTCACTTAAAATTTTCTAACGTTTACTACGGCAGTTTCGTCACCAACTCTTCTTAACATGTACTTTTTATTAGAAAAATAGACCGACATATCCACGCCCCTTCTACACGTGCGGGTGACGTAATTTCTTTGGCGTGAGAATGGGAACCACCACCTGTTCCTCCAATTGCCGTTTCTGGTCAGAGCTGGAGCTCATGACTTGTAATTCATATGGGACCTCATGTAATGATTTCAGGATTCTGGTTCGTTATGACACAAAGGTCATGGGTTCAATAAAGAGACATTTCTGTGCCATGCTTTCTTGATGTCATCTGCTGACATCAGCTTGATCATTTCCGTGAACACCTCAGGAACGAGTTTGTGTTTATTTTGAACTTTCTTTGTGCTGGCTGGCTAGTAGTTTGTGACTGTATACCGGTTGGTCACACAGACCATCATCTCCTCATCTTCGTCCAACTCAGCAACCATACCCAATGCAACGATACATACGGTCATTTACAGGGTCACATAAACAAATCAAACCTTGGAAGCTATAAAGTATGCAACCTTACCACATCCCAGGCAACTGGCTGTTAAAAAAATTCGTATGTCGGATTTGAACCTCCTATCTGGAGCACTGTCCAATATCACATATCTCCCCGCCCGCTTGCCGTGTGAGCTACTGCGAAGCTTGACCTACGGCGCCTAGTTCCCAGTCTATTCAGTAGCGTGCTTCCGGTTTTTGCGTCTACCTCATGCTTCAAAGTAGTGTTATGCGCATCTGTAGTAGTTTTAAGGCTTCATTCAAGGTACCATAATGAATTAATAGTGGCGCTCACTATTCCTGCTGTCTTCTAGCCCGTAAACACACATATCGTTATATTACCGCGGTTTAGCGAGAGGGATGATATCTTTCATAATTGTAGTGAATGTGAAAGGATACATAAAACTGGATCGCGAGGGGCTGGTGGACCATCCGTTATACTATTGTTGTCTGATGATATAGATGTTGATTCCCATAGGGAATCTGAAATATTTGTCCCGAATGAGTAAATTTATAATACCAATATAAATGGTCCGTTATTGGACATTATACATTTTCCAGCTAATTCGTGGTTGCCAGCGTTTCGCCCTCATGTGCTAGGTTGGGCTCATCAGTGGTACCCAGCACACCTACCAAGACGCTGTAATGTTACTGTTTATCAATTTTATGAGCTTTCGATATTGTAGACCTTCACAACTAGTTTCCTTCCGACCCTGAAATACCACTCTTATCATAGTCTGTACGATAAAACTAAATAAAACCTAAATGCTTGAATATTGTATTCTCTATAAATTTATTAGGTAGTACTTACCGATAGGAGCAATAACATAGGTAATTAAAAATTACATTTTAGTTGCCTTCCCCTAAACTACCATTTCATCCAGGGTGAATAATATTATCTATAGCCTAGACTGTAGTTTTTAATTCTCCGACTCCACACACCAATTTTCATTAAATTCGGTTTACCCACTTTCTCGTGGCTCGGCGTTGATATGGACTTAGCAACAAAAATACAAATTCACGAATATCTCTGTTATCATAGCCATACGGTAAAAATGTATAAGACATAAATGATCAGAAATTTAATTCTATATGACTTTAGTTATGTAGCATTTATCGATAGGACAAATAATAACATAAATATTTGAGAATTAAATTTTAGGCCTTCCCCTAAACTACCATTTCACTCAACGTGAATAACATGACTTACAGCCTAGATTGTAGTGGCTCGTTGCTTGACTTTATATACCAATTTTTATGAAATTATCTTCAGCCCTTTTCTCGTGATGCGTGTACAGACAGACAGACAGACAGACAGACAGACAGACAGACAGACAGACAGACAGACAGACAGACAGACAGACAGACAGACAGACAGACAGACAGACAGACAGACAGACAGACAGACAGACAATTAATAAGTTCATTCCCTTGTTACTGTGGACTTGTCCGATAGAGAAATACCGTTCTTTTTAAATTCTGAGCAATGTACAGTTAATTGCTGCACGTCCTGAGACTAACACACCCCGAACCGCCAGTGTGCCCCGCTTTTATAGGAAAAGTCGAGATGCATGTAGAGAGAGCAGCACGGGCGTTGGCCGCAGGAGGCGAGCGAGGGGTCCTGAAGGGTACACTCTTCGTGCTGTCCTTAATCAAATCATGATTATACACACATAGCAAGAACCCAAGAACATGAACAAGGACATAATGCATATGCATCTGTTTCAGAGAGCTCGCACTGTCTCGCAGGCTCGGCCAACTGGCTGGCGTGTGATGTAAGAGAGACCGTGTGACGTCGGAGAGACCATGTGACGTAAGAGCGCAGAAGGTGGGGAGCCGCTGTCGTAGACTGGAGACGAAGAGACAGCCTCGCTTTGTAGTAAACACGTGAAGTGCCATACATGCTGGTGGCTACGGCTTTTATAGACACTTTTCACAACAAGTCACACAAATCCTTATTTAAAAATTTATCTCTTAGTTCTCTATCACACTGTAAATCTAATAACTCTAACTGTAGGTCTAGATCAACGTTATCTGCAACTGAAAATGGCGTGGTTAAAAGTTTGTATCACGCTGCAGATTATGATCGGTATCAAGGCGAGGAAAGGGTACGTGTAACAGAATTACAGAACTAAAAGGTAAAATAAATAACCATGTCGAGCATTCGATCAGTGAGTCAGCAGTTCGACTGAGTTATAAAATTTCATATTTAATTACAAAGAAACTTAAACCGTTCAGTGGTGGTGAATTCGTAAAGGAACGTTTAATTCTAGCAGATGAGGAGTTTTGTCTAAATATCATTCAAGAGTTCGAAGCTACCAGCTTGTCCGCGCACACACACCTATCTGATGATGTCCACCTACAATTATCAGAACTGACAAAAATCTTCCGGGCATACTCCTTAGCAATTGACGAGGGCACAGATATTTCTGACACGGCCCAGCTAGCCGTTTTCATACGAGGGGCTGACAAAAACTTAACAATTTGGGAGGAAATACTGGATTTAGTGCCTATGAAGAATACCACGAAAGGCATCGACATTCTCAACTGCATTGTAAGTGTTGTTGAAAATGCTTTTGTGCCAAAGAACAAACTAGTTTCAATAGCAACAGATGGTGCACCTTCTATGGTAGGGCGCAATTCTGGAGTAGTTGGGCTCATAATATTAAAAAGAAAGGTTTCCCCGATTGCATAGGTTTGCAGCGGGAATGTTGAGTATATTAGGTTCCACGTATGCCTGTGAACGAATCTTTTCTATTTTAAATCAACAAAACCAAAATATTGAAGCCAGTTGTCAGATCACGATTTGAAGAGTGCTCTTAAACTTAGTGTTTCCTCAAACATTAACTCCAAATATTGCAAAACTAATAAACGAAACAAGACTACAAAAATCAAAGAAACCCACGAGTGGCAACTGAGTATCGATATCATGAGATAAAACGTATGTTTCGAGTTTACAGATTACTCTCTGTACTATTTTTGTTGTAAAACTGTGCTGTTTGTTACTATTAGCGCTATTTTTTACAGTGGGTGATATTGTAAAACACAGCAATTTTGTGTTCAATATCAGTTCCGAAGATTCACCGGAAAAAGTTAGTTTAGTTTGTATATGTAGAAATAAAGTTGCTTTATAACTTTGATATTAATTCATAACAAAGTTACGTTACAATAAATTATGTGGAGAGAAGTATGTACTACACATACCGCATTGTACTACCTGCAGCCCTTGGGCCTCCCTCTACGAATGAAGTTGCATTTCCCCTCGCCCCTCTAGCCTTCACTTCTCAGTTACAGTACTAAGTACTTCGTTTCGCTTCCCGAGCAGAGTGTGCGACGTGTTACCTGACATCACACGTACTCGCAGTTGGCTGACTCTGGGCTCTATAGTGTCTGTTACTCGTGCCGCCACGACTTTTTGTCAGCCGCAGATAGTACTATAACTAATACATTTCTTTCTTTCTTTCTTTTTCTTTCTTTCTTTCTTTCTTTCTTTCTTTCTTTCTTTCTTTCTTTCTTTCATAATCTGTTTACCCTCCAGGTTTGCTTTTTCCCTCGGACTCAGCGAGGGATCAGACCTCTACCGCTTCAAGGGCAGTGTCCTGGAGGGTGAGACATTGGGTCGGGGGTACAACTGGGGAGGATGACCAGTACCTTGCCCAGGCGGCCTCACCTGCTATGCTGAACAGCGGCCTTGTGGGGGGATGAGAAGGAAGAGCGAAGAAAGCTGCCGTGGCCTCAAGTTAGGTACCATCCCGGCATTTGCCTGGAGGAGAAGTGGGAAACCACGGAAAACCACTTTCAGGATGGCTGAGGTGGGAATCGAATCCACCTCTACTCAGCTGACCTCCCGAGGCTGAGTGGACCCCTTTCCAGCCTTCGTACCACTTTTCAAATTTCGTGGCTGAGCCTGGAAGCGAACCCGGGCCTCTGTGGGTGGCAGCCAATCACACTAACCACTACACCACAGAGGCGGACACTAATACATTTCTATGAAAGAAAAAATCAACTCTTGAAGGACGTAGGTTGATCACCATGGGACGCCGATCTAATTCTGCCATTGATATCTCACACTTGTTCCAGGCACCTCCCATTTATTGTTCCTGCCCGACCTTCCTGCTTATTCTTGTCAGTTTTTGACATCGTCAGTATCAATTGGGTGAGGCCTAAAGGGTCTTTCATTTTTACGCCCTTCCTCGATACCTTTATTCCTGAAGGGTCAGAAAGCTTGCATTTTTCTTGTGATTTTTATGCGTCTCTTTGAAGTAATAATTACCACCTCGACCGTGAATGATACAGAACGAGAACCTTCATTGAATTGTTGATTGAGTTTACATGATCCGTGCGAGTTGGCCGTGCCGATAGGGTCGCGCAGCTTTGAGCTTGCTTTCGGGAGTTCGAAACCTACCGTTGGCACCAATGATGATGGTTTTACGTGATTTCCAATTTTCAGACCAGACAAATTGTGGAACTGTGCCTTAATTAACGCCTTTTACAAACTTTCATCACCGAAAACCTTCCATGTGTTAGTACGACGTTAGGCCACCGTAGCTCAATTGGCAAAGCAACCGACGCCCAACTGGTAGGTTGTGGGTTCGGATCCCACTGGTGTCCGGTTGGCCACTTTCTTCTGTACTTACCATCTCTTTAACACGTAATATATGGACCGAACACGACCTAATAGGTTGAAAGCTAATTTCAACTACAGATTTTCCATAGTGAATATTTTAAATGGTATCAAACTGAAATAACGTAATATGCTTTTCTTCACAAAATTAACGTTGTAATTCTGTTTTTGTCTTAAGAAAGCTTGCTTATCATTTTGCCCTTCAATGTTTAGAGTTATATTTTGCGTACATTTTAATAATAATAATTGTACCGGGGGTACACCTTCTCTGTGCTAAGTCCATCCATAGCGAACTGGTGCATGACAAGATACTTTGGTTTTCAACTGTTAGATGTCTCTACCATAAGTTTAATTGCTTCATCTAGCGGAGTAAACTAGTTTATAATATTTCATAAAGAAAATTGTCAACACTTCAGCTGGTTCCTTCTCCTATAGATATCAAGCTATCAGAAATTTGTAAATATTTTCTCTAGCCAATTAAAATTGGGGGTGTGTACAGGAATCCAGCCTATCAGTAAAGAGTTCTGGAAGCTTCCCCACAAATATACTATAAAAGCTGAGAGTTTTAGGGCCGTATGGTCTGAATTGCTCGAGTGCGGCGTTCGTAAGGCCCAAAAACTCAAGGTAAAGGCAGAATTTTCATAAACATGTGATAGTTACTGGGGATAGCTTGAGGGGAAGGTTTCAACTTTTCTATTTATGTAAAGTTCTACATCTGGTGGTTTAAACGTAGAATTTTTGGCAAGTCTGAGGACTCTGTTCTATTCCTTACTGACATGGGTTGACTACAGTTTTCAAAACCCCTAAATTCCTTTAATCACATTTCGCTTTTATATTTCTTTCTTAGTTACCCCGCCGTAGAATAGGCTTAACCTCTGTATCATTGGGCCATAATCCCGCTTAGGGTTTTACAAGTGTTTCGTCTCCTACACTTTTGTTTATAGGGAGTCATATTCAATCTTTATTTTTACACCAAGGCCACTTAGAATGGGTAATTATGCACCTGTAAGTGTATTGTTGTGTGTACAATTCTTTCTGGTGTGAAGTTCCCTTGACGAACAGAAGGTTATAAATTGTTGAGCATTAGATAAGCCCACCTCGGGGCGACTTGGTGTAAACACTTTAATTGAGGACACCGATGGATTGCCAGTGGTAACTTAGTGCGCAATAAGAAATGTATGTCTCTGCGAGTCTGGACTATCGTACCTTTTGGAGCACAGACTCCTATGTCATATAAATGATCAGAGCAAATCATGCTCTTTGTAAAATACTGTTCCTATCAAGGGCAATGATGCTCTTTCCTACGTAAATCAACCAAGCTATTAACAATTGTAAATTTTGTACTTGAATTTCGTATTTTAAACCATTGTTATTGCTAGATCTGACCAGCTCATTAATATCGTTGTTATTAATTCAGATTTTCTATTTATCACTTTTAAATTAGATAAAAAAAGAAATAAAATTTCCTAATTTGTTGTCTTGAGTTATGCTCTAGTTAATTCCTTGTCCACCCATTCAAACCAGGCGCCTCCTAATCCTCTGCGAGCCACGGAAACCCCGTAATAATAATAATAATAATAATAATAATAATAATAATAATAATAATAATAATAATAATAATAATAATAATAATAATAATATAATAATAATAATAATAATAATAATAATAATGATGGTTTTACTATCCCCAAACAACATTGTATGGTTTTCAGAGACGCCGAAGTGCCGAAATATTGCCCCGCAGGTGTTCATTTAAGTGCCAACGACGCGAGGCTGAGCAACTTCACATACCAGTGGACCACTGGACTGAGCTAGGATCGAACCTGACCTGTTACGTAGACAAACGCACAACCACTACGATAACAAACAAGGATGAACGAGGAAGAGCTTTCCCCACAGAGAGCTCTAATTGGTTAGGGGGTGGAGCATCGCAGTACGAACACTCCGTGTATAGGTCAGCACATACAAGGAGCTTTTCTTGCCGTAGGTTCAAATGAAGACAATGAGCGCAATGCTCAGAGATCAGGAGTATTAAATTAAACAGAAGTAGAAAAGAAAAGGAATGAAGATAGTTTGACACAAATTTCAACGGTGATTAGCTCACAACCAAAACGTTTGAGGAAGGGGTAGACGAATAAATATGACACCGAGGTGTCAAGCCTAACAAGTTGGGCTCAGAACGCCATCGCTCTACCACTTGAGCTACACAGTCGGACCGCACACATTTTAACAGTTCCCACGTTGCCATCGGGTAACCTGGACCAGAATTGAATAATGACTTGTTAAAAGGGGATAAGTCCATTGAACCTAGTTCTGGGAAAATTGAGAATTTGTGTCTGTATCCTTCGTTATTGCATTACAGAAGCAAACTGCTCTTGTAAATAGGTTGGCTACTTCTCTTCGACCTATATAACTCCAAGAATTGAATGTAAAGTTCATTTCTTGTACATTTTGTTATGTTTGAAGTGCATTGACTTACATCCTTTTAGCAATTTCATTCAATTGTGCTTATTGCGTTTGTATTAATAAAGTGCCATTCTTTTAAAATTATCCTTTATTTGGGATATTAAACAAAGAATATAATAGTAATTGTATATAAATACGTTTACATTAATAGAAGCACAGCCAATCTCTGAAAATTATAAAAAAACATATTTTTGAATATATGAAGTTTATTTAAGCCAACAAGTGTGTACATTATCACATACTAATACTAAAATATAACCAGAAGAGGTAGAAAGAAATCAAGAAATATTTACATTAGCCAATCCTCCTTAACAGCAATACAGAATGTTTTGTAGTGTTACCCTCTTTATTCTTTTGAAAATGACCATTAATCCCTGGATAGTATAATCAGTCTTCATCACCCTCATCCTCCAAACCATCCACATTGTTCCATTTTAGAATATCTTTATAAAAATCGTCTTCCTCCTTATCCTCCGGAATGTATGGTAGGAGCAGGTCAATGTCCTTAAACATTTAGTGTGGGTGAGAACTGAAACCTAAGGGTAGGCCAACTTACGTGGAAGCATAATGTCTCCTACACTTGGCTGAAATAGCTTAAATGTGTGTTTCCCAAAACTCACAATGTAGGGAGAACAACAACACATCCAGGACTTACTATATTTTAACACTCCATGAGAGTACTGACTACCCCGAATAAGCTCGAGATTGTCCCGGATTTAATGCCTTTGAACACTAAAGGATGGGTATAAACCAGAAGAATAGATTCATATATATAAGTGAAAACCACCAAAAGGTGGAATTTACGCCCTTTAGCGATTCGCGATTCGATCAGGTTCCTTCATAACTGATATTAACAACTCATTTTAACTGTGTTGTAACAAACACACACAGTTTTTAAAATGGTTTTTCATTGTATAGCTAAGATTGTGTATCACCTTCAAATTCAATGAAGATGATTTCTTCCCAAGTGCCCTTAAATGTAGGAGTACTTGATCTCCGTCTACCATTGTAACCGGACTGACACACTGAACAATTAAGACTGTTGTAGTAGTCAGGTGTGTGACGTCGCGAATACCAGCCCATTTGGGCTTCAGCCGCTGTTAGCGCGTACACAGCAACCCTGCCGGTCACTGTTTTCACCAAGTATGAAATGTGAGTGGTGTCTCATAGCCGGAGACGATCTGGGCTCTGATAAACATCTAGGGCAACTCTCTAAAATTATGTTCAGTCTGCATGCATTTTTTCTGGCAGTGTGTAAAAGTTGCTGAATGCGTACTCTCAATAAATGCATCCTGATTCACCTAAGTTCATGAGAAAAGCAGTCGGTCATCTATATTCAAGCAAAGTGCCACATAGAAATATTTCAGTTTCACTGCTTTGACAAAAACATGATCGGACTAAAGTAGATGAAGCTGTACGTGGAGTAGTCAATTTTATGTTTGCCTTCCACCGCCATCACCTGTCGTATTTGAAAGCCTGGGATCGAATCTCTGCCTTGACAGAATGGCTAAACAGACTTTTGATTTGGCAGAAGGGGCTGCTACGAGATCAACACCCAATCAATAATGTTCAAGAAGAATTTTCACTAGGAAATACCCGCAGAAGGAAATATAAATTTTAAGAGATTGGAACAATGATTTGTGTTTAATTTTGTTCATGTTTGATTGAACTGCACCAGGAAGTCCCCCACAAAATTCACAAAAGTGCTCTTTAGAAGTTGGGCGTCTTTGATATTGTTCTCGTTTTTCCAGCTGCACTAATAAATTCTTATAGAAAGTATCATAAAATTTTCTTGAGTCACTGAGAGAAATTCTGTACCGGATTTGTATACATATCTTTGAGCTGCTCTGTGGAATATCGACAGAAAGAGAAATCATTAAAACTCAACCATGGTCCTGAGATAAAAGCTGCATTTGGTTTGATTCACATTTGTTTGAAATGTACCAAGCACAAACAGCGACAGAAGTAATTAACATGTATTTTAGAAGTTAAGAATAATGTAGTGTTTTGATTTTGCTCTCCTTCGTTTGGTATGCTCCAGATCAACGAGCAAAAGGCGTCATAAATTATATTTTAGAAGTTGGGAAACATTCTTGTGTGATGTTGTTCACCCTCGTTTCAACGGCTCCAGAAACAAAGTGCAGATGGGTTGTTTTCCTAAGAAGTTAAGATGAATTCTGAGTTTTAGTTTGATAACACGTTTTTGAACTGCACCATGATCAGTGCACTGAACGCTATCATGTCAATGGGAAATTTAGGGCTTTCTTGATATTGTTTCGTTCACGTTTTCTTGAATGTTACTAGGAACAGTCTGTGGAGGTAAACATAAATACTTCTTTTAGATGTTCAGAGCAATACTGGTTTTATTTTGGTCATGTTTGCCTGAACTTCCTGATGATTTGTCCTGAGAAGTTTTCATAGTAGTTGTGTTTGTAAGTTGAGAAGAAACCTATTTGATATTGTTGATTTTGCTCATGTGTCTTGGAACTGCACCAGGATGATGATGTAGGTGGCGACAGCTCCTGCCATGGCGTACAGCAGGGTGTGGTTGATGGGGAAGAAACCACATGCTGAGAATGTGAGCTTGCAGTGAATCAGCTGGTTGGAGAAGAGATGTAGCTCTTGAAGAAGTCTGCTGTCCAGAGGACGCACGAGCATCAGTTTGATGATGTGAGCGGCGGTACGTCTCGCCTCCGAGCACGCCGCCTCACACACCGCTGCTATCACCACCAGGCTCATTATCCGTTCCATGACCAACGTAGCCTAGAAAGAAAATATATAGTTGAAAACATTTCTGTACAACAGAAAGAGTTTTATTACCGGTGTTTTAGTTCCGGCAATGAAATGCAGCACTTCGTTTGTAAAATGAATGCTATAAAAAAGGACAACAGAAGACATTACAAATAAGATAAAATTGAATACGAAATTCAAGAGTACAAACCTCCGCTTTACCCTTACGCGAAACAAACCTACAACACGCATATTTTCGACGGAGGAAAGAGCACGACGATTGGAGCGTCTGAAGACGTACTGGGAGGACCGCAATGCTCGAACAATCCCTTCAAAGAGACCTGAACGATGGACTGACTAAAGTGATCCTATGTGGTCATAAAACAAGAAGAAGAGGAAAGTTCATTCCATCTTAAGGTAACAGTATTGTTCTTATGGACCTACAAGACACGCTTAATTCCTCGATATTAAGGGATATTATAATGTATTTAATATTATGAAAGAAAAACGATGAACATTTTTTTGCCCGTGCGTTATTAACCCTGAAGCAGGTGCGTAGGGGACATGTGTCACCCACATATATTTTTTCTTTATTTTGTTGCTAGTTCACTAACTCCAGTCTCGCGTGTCTTTTAGTATCTTTCAAGGACGTTCTCGCCAATAATATCTGATGATTATACAGTAACTGCTGCATTCATACCAGAATCAGAAGACGTTGAACGTTGTTTGCGCCTATTCGTGTTGCAACTTTTCTTTCCAATCACAGTAAGTTTTATTCTTATTTCACTGGATATCTGTGATAAGTTTAAGAGAATGCCTATATATCCACTGTAATATCATCAATATAAATGCTCAGCGTGTTCTTCCCTTTTTTGGAACAATAAGCTGGCATGCCCGTGGAGACGGCATCAGCAATATTCGAACAGCCTATCATGTCAACACCTAAGAAGACAAGGATTCTGAGTAGGCCTACTGTGGATTCCCCGACCAAAAATGCATGGCTAAATGAGTCATTTAGTAGTGAGGAGAAATTCCTTTTTAAGATCCAGAAAACAGAAGTGGAGAATACTTATTGTTCGTGACCAAGAAACGGTACTTGAGTAGGAAGAGGAGGAGGGGAATGAAGAAGACGCACCTGATGAAAAGGGACAGGATGAATTGCCGAGACTTTATATTGGAGAGAAGTGGGGAAAGAAAACTCCTAACCTCATAATTAGAATCGGTCGGAACATTACCACATTTACCAGGCGTAGTGGTTTCAAGTTCGAGTTATGGGATGTTTGTTAAGAATTTTAGGGCATAAGTAAGTATATTTTACCTTGAAGTCTGTACAAATTTCGAATAAATCAGGTTATCCATGATGGAATATACGCATTTAACTATTTCGTTACGAAGTACCATGAACACTTTGGGTGACATCAGTCCCCCACGCGACCATTCGTGTTCTCAAAACGCACGCGCCTGCTGTAGGGTTAAAGTAACTAATGAAGCTTTCATATTTCATAAATACACTAACTGTACAACCCGTCTGTGGTCGGGCACTTTCTCAGAGTGTAAATTTCAGGATTTGTGTTAACGGTTTGAAGTTTTCTCAGATTTCTTTATTGTAACGTTGACTGACAGTTTACAGAATTCTTTGTAAAATTAGAATTATTGTAATATGTTTAGTTTAATGTTTTAGTATGAGATTATAATTTCGCGTTAAACTATTTTTTTGTAGTAGGCCTGACTGTTAGGGAAGTAGCTGATCCTTGGAAACAAATAACAAAATGTACTTTTAACTGTAGGTATTTACACCTCGCGCAATAGGTATGTTGTACACTGGGACTGTCACCAATCAGGGTAGGAACCTTGAGAACTGTGGACTCAACACAACTCGGACATTTTTGACGTATTTTTGTTCACCCCATCTCAACCCCCATGCCGATGGGGCATTCATAGTGTCACAATTCATCTCAGCGACTCTGACATCCATGGATTCGACACTAATATCGGTCGTTTCACATATCAACCTCTCCCTTAGGGGTGCTAGTGGTGTCTTAGCCTCATAGTATATTTTCCAGATGGTAAGTGAACGTAAATTATTTGAGAGCTATGCTGGAACATACACACATTGATCCGTAATTCCGTCATTTTGGAAAGTTTCTTTTTCACCCCTTCTAATCCCCATTCCGATAGGGTCTGAACTTTAGCTTAAACGACATCCAGATTGTCACTGATCATCTCAGCGACCGCGATAACTATGGATTCAACACTATTTTCCATTATTTTTATATGCCACCCCTCTCACTCACACACCTAGGGGTGCAAGGGATGGCAGTAGTATAATACAGGGATTCGGCGGCCACCACCACCACCGGCTCCCAGAGGCCTCCTCCACCACCACCACAGCCGGAGGCCTCCCAGAGGTCTCCTCCACCACCACCACCACCACAGCCAGAGGCCTCCCAGAGGTCTCCACCACCCGCGGGATATTTGAATTTGTAAACAAAGCCACGTGCTTTTTGACAGACAAGGGCATAAAGAATTTTTCAAATTGCCGCCACTACATTTCAAAGGTATCTAGCTAAAGAGTGCAGCACTGAGGTTTGCGATGCAAGATGGCGGATGACAGCTGTGACGTAAAAATTACCCGCCACCACATTTCAAAGGTAAGTAGCTAAAGAGGGCAGCACTGTGCTCTATGGATTAAAGATGGCGGATGGCAGCTGTCAGAAAAACACGTGGATTTGTTTATCTCGCGCTAGTGAGGTTAAGTTGGTAGCACTAAGGTTTAGGCCCGCCAAGATGGCAGCACTGCCGATGACAGGTGACGAATTTGCAGCTACTGCGATAAAGAGGGCAGCACGGTGCTCTGTAGTTTAAAGATGGCGGATGACAGCTGTCAAAAAAGCACGTGGCTGTCAAAAAACACGTGGATTTGTTTACAAATTCAAATCTCGCGCTAGTTAGGTTAAGTTGGTACTACTGAGGTTTAGGCCTGTCAAGATGGTAGTACTGAGGTTAGCGATGCGTTGTTGTCTGTCAAAAAGCACGTGGCTGTCAAAAACACGTGGATTTGTTTACCAATTCAAATCTCGCGCTAGTTAGGTTAAGTTGGTACTACTGAGGTTTAGGCCCGTGAATATGGCAGTACTGAGGTTAGCGATGCGTTGTTGTCTGTCAAAAAGCACGTGGCTTTGTTTACAAATTCAAATTTCCCGCGGGTGGTGGAGGAGACCTCTGGGGGGCCTCTGGCTGTGGTGGTGGTGGAGGAGGCCTCTGGGAGGCCTCTGGCTGTGGTGGTGGTGGTGGAGGAGGCCTCAGGGAGCCGGTGGTGGTGGTGGTGGTGGAGGAGGCCTCTGGGAGCCGGTGGTGGTGGTGGCCGCCGAATCCCTGTGTTATACTACTGATGGCTTACCTCCTCACAAAGATAACCATAAGTATACCAAGTTTGGGTGAAATTACTCCAATGGTTTAGGAGGACATATGGAAAGGTACTTCATAAAATATAGCGGCGTGTTCCCATCCTCCTATATACAGGTACAGCATCTCTTACCGGACCATCACGATACAGAGTAAGTCGCTATATACGAAGTCAGTAATATAATGATAGGGAAACGCTGGGGTTGTAAATCACTACTAAAAACAACTCTGTTCTGTGGACACACTTTGTGAACTTCTCTCACGGAGTTGTTCGCAGTGTGAGGAGTGGAAGGATCCTGTTTAATAAGTGTAAAATCACGCTCCCTGTAGGTTAATTCTCTCAGAAGAAGGGCTGTTATGGTATTTATGTTAGTAACATAATGAATGTTATTTACAAAACATCTTGCTCCTATGATCCTTTCCCCACTCACGGCACACAATACACCCATTTTCGCGCCATGAATAGTCATTTCATGTCAATTTCAACAGCGCTCCAGCTACAGCTACGATTATTTTTTGTACGTACTTAACCATGGAGGTGGAATCAACCCTCGTCCGAGAAGAAAATGTGCGCCTGCATGAAGGTCAAGAACCGTAGTTTTTGGATAGGTGTTTTAGTGTAATGATTTAGTAGACTTTTGCAAGGACCCATACGAAATTCCTACTTATTGTCCAAGACGACGAAGTTATTTTTTAGGAGAATTTTCCAAACGCTGATCAGTATCGTCTAATGTTCCTTCGGTGAGAACCCTGCGCTGCTATTTTTTTGTTTGGTTTCTTAGGTTGGATACTTCCAGTTTCCTGAAATTTATTTTAAAGATTGTTGGCAGTTTTAAGACTTCGAACGTCTTCACCCGGGAATCTTCTTTAAACCACCTTTGAACTCATATGAATCGTTGAATGAATACACAAGACACGCTGTGCTGTTCGGAACGCACGAGCCATTTTACACTTCATGACTAATTATAGAAATATGAACAGAACAAACACACACACTTAAGTTTGTTTCAGTTTCCAATCTACTCCGTACATTAGGAGAGTATGAATTTGTTGTGGTTCCGTTTGTAGTATTTTCCCACTTGCTCTCCCACAATCGAATGGTTTCCTCCCTCAGGTCTTGTTCGATTGTAAATGACTTCTAAGTCCAGGTTGTTTGGCCAGATGGTCTGAAAGTTCGTTTCCTGCATTATCAACATGAGCCTCGATCCCTGTAAATGTATGATCCAGTTTTCATGCTGAAGATATAGAAAAATACTTTGTACTTATTCCATCAGTGCATTGTGCTTCCGATTGTTTCCTAAAAGTTCCAGTGTATTACAGCAGATTGCTCATGTATATTTTCCATGTCTTGGAACTTCTCAAGGACCTTTTGCAACTTGCTCAGACTGTTTGAATCTAAGTTGGTGAGTTAGTTCACAGCTATTCCAGACCCGACACCCGACTCGGTTTTGCTGACGTCTGTGTACAGTACTTCTTCCTTTTTGTCTTGTATTATTATGTTTTCAGTTGGGTGATGCCAACATTTGTAATTCTTTGTTTAGTCAATTCCAGTGGTATCTCTCTTGTGTTTAATTCTTCCTTTAATTATACTGTAAAAATTTGCAATTTCCAAAAGTTTAATGTCAATTGGAGTCATTCCAACTACTATGCATAATGCTTCATGTGACGTCGTTCTGAAGGCTTTCATAATTTTAATATTTACTCTCCTCTCTACTCGTTTTGACATTATGGTTTGTATTTAAGGTATCTACCCAAATAGAAACTCCATTAGAGAGTAATTGAAGTATTGCTCCTTTTTTAAATGATACTTATTACATTGGAACGCAATCCCCAAATAATTTAGCTGACTTCGACAAGACGTGTATAATTTTCGTAGACATTTCAGATGTATGTTATATATGGCCATTGAATGTGTCGATTAATATCCGCAATTTTTCATTAAATTACTCCCTTTTGTTTTGTCATTATTGATATATTTGCTTAAAATCTGTGGGTTTTTGGATTTTTCTAGACACCAGGATTACTTGAGTTTTATTTATGTAGAAAGATAGATTATTTACTTTGGCCTAATTGGAGATATTTAACATTTCATAATGTGACAGCTATGACAACAGGCGACGGGAAATTTGGCGAACACTTCTTTAGATTCAACATAACGGAAGACGCTATATGTGTGTGTGTGGTGAAACAAATCATCAGCCAATTGACCACATCATCTGGGAGTGTAACTTAATCGACTCCCAGAGAGGTGAATTTTATAGAAGTGTTATAAACTCACTCGGCCACTGGCCGGTGGAGAAATATGCTACTTTTTTTTGCTATTTGATTTACGTCGCACCGACACATATAGGTCTTCTAGCGACGATGGGATAGGAAAGGATTAGGAATTGAAGGAAGCGGCCGTGGCCTTAATTAAGATACAGCCCCGGCATTTGCCATCTTCAGGGCTGCCGACAGTGGGGTTCGAATCCACTATCTCCCGATTACAGAGAAATATGAACTCGTGGACAGACACCTAAAGGATTTTTCTGAATTTGTAAGCAACATAATTTTTAACATCTTACAATGAAATAGCAGTTTAATATTGACAAAAGTCATATGTAAATAGTTGTAGTAGGGTATTAATTAGCACTGTCATTGTGTATATAGAAGCATGTAATGGAGCATGCTGTCAATTTATAAATGATTAAGAAAATAAAAATAATAAAAAACACACTTATGTACACACACTTGGGAACAGCTGAAATGCATTTGCGATAGCGGACACGTGTACTGTACTTGGGCGGCTAGGAAGGATGCGCGCGCAAACAAAACAAATGCCGGGGTCACGAAACAAAACGTGTGACGACGTACCGCGCCTTCCCTTTCCCGCGAGCGGCGAACGAACAGCGAGCTCACCCATAGTAAAAACACCGCACGCATTGGAGTAAAACATATCTGATCACTGTGTATTACTAGTATAAATGATATAACGAACAGCAATTCGTAACACATCCTTTTTTTGGCAAAGTTGAAAATACATTACTTAAGAAGCAAAAGGAAACGAGCAAGATTGAATGTTTATATGACTGCTGATTTAAGTCCGCCTGGTGGCCGTGATGGTTAAGGTGTCAGGTATTTAACGGTCTGACATTGTGGTTAGCTGGTTTCATTCTCGTTGGAGGAAAAAAGCTTTAAGGTGTCAGGTATTTAACGGTCTGACATTGTGGTTAGCTGGTTTCATTCTCGTTGGAGGAAGAAAGCTTCACCATGAGAATGATAGCCGGCCGGGTAGGAAAGATAGTAGTAGCAATGTCTAATTACTACACTGGGTACAAAAAGCGTGGATTCAGTTTCAAACCTCTCCGTAGTGATCATGTGGAGTGAGGGCGTATTACGCTTCCTTTAACAGGAAGTAGGTACCACGGGCAACCATCCTCTGTTTGTTTGTTTGTTTGTTTGCCAAACCTTGTCCCGTTTCTCTACGGGGTCAGATATGAGGTGAGGTGAGATGAATCTGTCGTGGCAGGTTTTTATGACCGGATGCCTTTCCTGACGTCAACCTCATCTGAGGAGTTAATGAGATGAAATGAATGACGTGATATATGATACTGGGAAGGGAGAGGGTGAAATCCGGTGCCGGCACGAAGCCTAATCGTGTCGAATAGCACCGAGGAGTTTGCTCAAGACTTAAGTCCTCATCCGACGGACGAATCTCCATCAACAGCGTCATATACCCTCACTCCATATGAGCACTGTGGAGAGGTTTGGAATTTAATCCAGGCTTTTGGCACGCAATCTGCTGATTATAAATTGTATACCACCACTTCCCCTACCCTGCCGGTCAACATTCTGATAGTGAGAATTTTTTCGACCAACGGGACTCGAACCGGCTAACCTCGGTGTCAGACCGTTTAGACTTCAACGTCTTAACGACCATGGCCACCACGCTCTATGAACATTAATTAGAGGAGAGAGAAGTGAAGGGTAGAACACTTCGAAAAATGAAGGTATCAGTCAAAGAAAGACAAAGGCCACGATGGGCGTGAAAATGAAGGACTTCCTAGGCCTCGATAACTAGTACCGTCTGGGTTGGAAAAGAACAAGTGTTGACCAAGGGAGTTCAGATACGGTAGATGAAAGTGAGGAGCCTGGCACAAGTAAGTGGGAGCCTTACGAGGACTCAGGTAAGGGCCCCCTGGACTCCAACCCACGCTCCTATGTTAAGAGCTCCTGGAGCCTCTTTTGTCGCCAGGCAGGGGATACCGTACATGTTCTTACCGCCCCCACCCATAGTGGGACGTTAACAAATGGGACTAGACTACGTGCGGAAACCAGGTTTCACTACTCGCTACCTCATCATTATCTTCATCTCACATCCAGATGCGCAGGTCGCTCTTGGGAGTCATACAGAATGATCTGCACTAGTAGAGCGAAATATGTCCGCGGACATTCTGACCATTAAAAGCCATGCACTACATAAATACATAAATAAAATAATTGCTGATTTCATGATCATAGTCATGGAACCTCCAGTTGAACGAGGAAACTCAATCACACTGATCACCGACCCTGGCTGGAAAACGAAACAAAATTTACAATTTAAATGGTTTTTACCTCGAGTGTGAGATGAAGCCAGCCATCACCTCCATAGTCCCTTGCGGCTGACCGTCCCAGAACTCGGTACGTCCATATCACAGTGTCACTGAAGTTGTAAATCACAAAGAGCAGGATCTGTTTCGAGTAGCACTGGTTTATGTTCCCGCTGATGTCATGGAGTATGACGTAGATATTCCGTAAGGAGTAGATACGGTGGTAGACATTGTCAGTATTCACATGCATGTACGTGAAGTATGGGACTTGAGGAAGCTGGTAGAAGTTACTACACGAAGCCAGTTCTCTATTCAGCACGCTGTATCGGTGACGTATTGTCAGTACTAAACAGGCAAACTGTATCATTACTGAATCGATTACAACGTCCAACCAAATGTAATACAGAGCTACATGTGGCGGTGCCCTTAATCGCATGAGGAAACCAAACCTGAAGGCGTAATAACTGAAGAGAGCAGCAACAGGAATGCAAGAAAAACGGAACGATTTTCTGTACACATGGTGTGGGTGTGGTAGTAGCAACTTGTCCAGCTCGCTGATGTTGGATACGATCACTCTCAGTCTCTCGTTACTGTAGGTAGCGGCCAGTACGAACGCCGTTATTGTAGTTATAGTATAGTTGATAGTGGCAATCACTGTTGGTACCAGTTCAGACGTAACCATCCGTTCGTAATTGTCATAGTACACATCCTGGCCAATCAAGAATGCCCGAACTCCTAATGCAACCACGATACACAATCCAGTATAAAGCTTTGCCAATGGAGAGGCTTCCAGCCGACCAGGGTGTGATTTATAAGTGTATGGCGCAACACCAATGACTTTGAGAGCGTAGTAGAGTGGTAGGAAAGAAGAGGCAAAATCTGCAGGTTTCGAAAACTTCACCATGGCGTACACTGAAGAAAAGTATGTTCACCGCGGATTGTTTGCGTTCCGTTGCTATGGGGACAGTGGGCTCGTACGGGGGCGCGGTAGGAAAACAACATGTTTGTTACCAATTGGCATTCTTTTTGTTGTCAATTATCTCTTTATCGCATTCTCTAGTAGATCAAAATATTAACCACGAACAGTGTCAATGCCGTGAGTTCGACTGTTGACCTTCTGGAAAACAAATGCTCCTCATGCGAGATAGTAAGATAAGTGTCATTGCGCAGGTAAGTGATTCGATTACTGCGCGTCACGTTTACTCTGAAAGGTACGTGTTGTTTTCTCGTGAGGCTCGTATCCGGACCGGTGAAACAGCGCTCTCACTCTAACACGAAATGCGAACTTTCTGGGAGCAGTTCCAAGTAATTGCCGTAGTTCAATATACGATTTACATCAGGGCTAAATGGCCAGCGTCTCTACCTTCGGTTCAGGGATCTCGTATTCGACTCCCGGCCATGTCAGAAATATCAATGCCGAAAAAGGAATGAAATGAAATGGCGTATGGCTTTCAGTGCCGGGAGTGTCCGAGGACAAGCTCGGCTCGCCAGATGCAGGTTTCTTGATTTGGATCACGTAGGCGACCTGCGCGTCGTAATGAGGATGGAATGATGAAGATGACACATATACACCCAGCCTCCGTACCAGCGAAATTAACCAGTTATGGTTGAAATTCCCGACCCTGCTGGGAATCGAACCCGGGACCCCTGTGAACAAAGGTCAGCACACTAACCATTTAGCTATGGAGCCAGACTTTAATGTTGAAGGCATTTCATAGCACGCAAAGTAGGGATCCCCATACTAAAAAATGTAAAATTAGGCAATTTCCACAGTTCTGTCGAACCTTGAAGGGAGTCTTCGACGGTTCTATCAAACTTAAAAAACAAATGTCAAAAATCACTTCCGGCCTAAATGCAGTTCCGGAAAAACAGCCTAAAATCGCGTGTTTCTTTACTCGTTTTCTTTTTGATTCAAATCCTAGCCAAATTAAGTTGTAGTGGTAGAAAACGAAACACTACTAATCTAAAGAGGGCTGACTGGGTCCATCGCTGTACGGATCTAGTCGGCCGTGACTAATCGACCGGGTAAAGATTAAGAAAAGGATTGTAATTTTTAGGAAGAAATAAAGAAAATATTTTCACACTTTATTATATTTCATTTACCTAAAATTCGTAGCTCATATACCCACCTGGGAGGTTTTCAACATTCAGTTGCTTGCCTTATTGCTTGTGGACTTTTACTTTCTAGTATTATCAACTGAAATATTTGCAGTTATTTGGTCATAGTGATGGCAGCCGTATCTAGTGGAGAAAAATGGAACTTCGATTATTTGTTATTACAATTTCAGTTCCATTTTAAGGTTGTTCTTAAAGCTACGTACTACGACTGCTTGCCTACAAGCCCTTTATACAATTTGCATTAGGTTGTTCACAGACCTTTTTTTAACTGAGAACTTGAAATTTTCAATTTTGGCACATAGACACTCTTTTTAATATATAGTGTTTGTTTAAAGCATGTTTGCTTGAAATGTGGTCTCTGGTTTATTCGCCGTAGACTCACAACACACTAATAAAACAAACATTTTATACTAAATGTTTGTTTTTCACTGTGAGAGTCACAAATACATAAATAAATAAAAGGACGTGCTCTTTGCTTGATCTAAACAGCTAAGGAGATACGCATCTAGATCGAATGTGAGATTACTTTTTTACGGGGTAGTGAAGAGTGATGTTTACGTCCTTCCTCCTTAATGTCAAGCCTACTCACACCTCAGTTCTTTCTTCAAGCAGAATGATGTCACACTTTTGAGGTGAAGATTCAATTAACGGCGGTAGAATAACAGTCAATTACCATGTTGTGCCATTTGGCGGCCCATTAATTTGTAGTCACATGACGTGTCGCTATATCTGTCTGGTTTAGCATGTTCGTGGACAGCATGCTACATACTTATTACTGATAATTGAGTAAACGTGACAGATACCTCATTCTAGCTTATTTTGTATCAAAACAGGTAATCAAGTTTCCGTGGAAACACTCCATCAACAACGCGTTGTTTTCCACTCAGCACTGACTCAGAGTTACTCTTCGCTCGCGATGGCTGTAGTCGACTGGTTCAAAACACCCAACTTGATTTCTGCTCTATTACCTGTGTATTACGCGTCCAAAGTGATTGGTGTAGCACCTGTAACTTACTTGAAAAATTTACCAGGTATTGTGTCAACAAGACTTGCCAAATGTTATTCGTTTTTCGGTGTTTGTCTTGCAATAGGCTTCCGAATTTTTCTGTTGATTGAAGATTCATCTGGCTCGTACGCCAGGCTGTCAAAACATGAACTTGTTTCCACACTTATACTAGACATAGGCTATACATTCACAGTTGCAACTTGCCTTGCCTTGAGTATCATAATATGCTGCAATAAAATTGGAAAGATTATTTCAGATATATCTGCCGTCGATGAAGTGATTCTTAAAAAACCAAAGACTACTTACAAAAAGACATGTTTCTACGGCTGTGTTCCTGTCGTAATGTTGTTCTTATATTACACATTTCGAGGAATTCTTCTCAATTTGAAGTACGGAAGGCCATTCATGGTTCTCTGGCTTGTGTGGTCAGACTTGGTGATCGAATTCATGATGTTACAATTTGGAGGTTTGGTTCTTATAATCAGACACCGTTTCGTTGCTTTAAATGAAGAGATAACCTCTACTTTGGATACGAATAATGTGGGCAAACTGCCATTTGGCATTTATATTAATCCACACCCCACTCAGTTGTACCATCGCATCTACAAACTCCGAAATGTTTATATGTTCCTCTACAGTATAGCTGGGAAAATCAGCGCCTGCTATTCAAAACAGATCCTGGTCCATATTATCCACTGTTTCACTGACATTGTTGTGTGGGCCTACCGCATGATGGCAGTGTCTGATACGGCAGATCCTCAAAGCAGCTCATGGATGGACGTCGTAATGCAGGTGAGTGCACATTTTGAAAGTTTAACTATCACACCGATCTATCTATATACGAGGGTCGAGTCATAAGTCATGGCAACTACTTTTTTCCTCGCGAACAGAAGACAACACGGAAAATCTAAAATATCCATTTAGAAATATAGGGCATGTACTTATGCATAGTGCCTGAAGACAAATTCTGACGTCAAGAGATTCTCGTAGGAAAGGGATAGAACACAGGTCAATGGTAAACATTGTTTTATTATGGTATAGACAGCAAATACACAAGCCTACATACAAAGGACAGGTCTCCACTGGTTACAGACCTTCGAAATAATCACCCAAGGCTTCCACTGTGCGTTGCCAGCGGTGGGGCAGGCACTGAATACCATTCGCTGCATGTGTATCGCTAACGTGTGGCACCTTTCTCCGAAATGCTGTTACGATGTCCTCTTTGTTAGCAAACCGTTGTCCACGCCATGGCTTCTTGACTTTGGGGGTTAGATCATAGTCACATGGGCGTGTATTTTTGCCGTGGAGAACTGCCATTTTAGTATACGATCGTTGCTCCTGCTTGTTGACTTCCATTTTGTGACGCTCTCACTCACACACTGAATTTGGGCGTTCCACATTGCTGTTTACATACACCATCTAGAGGCATCATACGCAAGTACATACCTTATGTTCCCAAATGCATATTTTAGATTTTCCCTGTTGTCGCCTGTTCGCGAGAAAAAAATAGTTGCCAAGACTTATGACTCGACCTACGTATACAAAGCAGAATGTCTGTCTGTGTGTACCTTATACAAATCCATACCGCTCCACAAATTTTGAACCAAATTTTGTATACTTAATTTTCAGGACCCTGCGGGTAACGCCGTCTAAAAGAAATTTTTATACCCCTCTCCATTCCCTAGATTCAGGGCTTTCGGCACATTATCATACGCTAATATAAGCAAAATATCAATTTGTCATACAAGGACAAGATAAAGCTCATTTTAAACCTCATGACGCGTAGAACAAACCTCGGTAGGGCCCTACGGGCCCCGAAAATGACGTTTTAAGGGCCTAAAACCAACTGTTTTGGAGATATTGGCATCACACTACCCCGCTGTAGGAACTGGATGAAGAAATGACCATCCGTAACCATGGCAACGTCAGCTCAAGGATTCTGTAGTAGAATACAGGTCTGGTGTTCTAATTAGGCACGTGCGTAAATGTAGGCTGTGCCGAGGAGAGATTCTGATACACATATAACTGTCTCGGAAAAAGCACCGTGGGGGTAAGCCACCCCTATAGGTTGTGGTCCGGACGGGGTGACATATATAAACATAATCGAAAAGAGTGTCGAAACCATAGGATTTGGAGTCGCTGAGATAAACAGTGTCACTTCGCAAGTCGTTTAAGTCCAAGTTCAGTCTTCATAGGCATGGTGGTGAGAAGGGCTGAAAAAGTCCAAAATGGCCCAGTTTATGGATTCATGTGTGTGCACTCCTCTGAGTGCGATTAGAAAGGGGATGAAGTACAAAAATAATATAAAATGACCAATATTAAAGTAGAATCCATGTGATGAATGTTGACAATCCAGATGTCGTTTAAGTCCAATTCACCCGCATTGGCTCGCAGGTGAGAAGGGGTAAAAAAGAAAATATCCAAAATAACCGAGATCATGGATGAATGTATGTTCCAGCATAGCTTTCAAGCAAACAAACAAACAAACAAAGAAACAAACAAACAAACAAACAAACAAACAAACAAACAAAAAATGACTGTGCGGGCAGAACTCCCCCAACACCGTGACCCTTCGGATGCCGTTTAAGTCATAGTTCAGGCCCAGTCGGAATAGAGGTTGAGAAGAGGTAAAAAAGTCCAATATGACCGAGATTATGAATGTATGTGTTATATTCCAATATAGCTCTCAACTAAAGTTGGTGCACACATGACTCACTATAGACTACCATGTGGAAAAATAATTACACGGGGGAAGACACCCCTAGCACCCCTGGCGGAGGGGATGATACTAAAAATAAACGGAGACGACGATTGTTACTGTCGAATCGATAGTTTTCTGGGTCGCGTAGATGAATACTGACACTCCGGATGCCTTTAAGTTGAAGGTCATACCCCATCACAGCTCTCAAGCAAATTCGGTACGGATATGAGCTGTAACGTACAGAACATAGCATGCAGGTGGAATCAAATTTAACACTGTAACGTGCCAAGTTAAAATACATACAGCATAATCACAGTAATGCTGTAACTTGTGGCATATAAGGGGACCAATTAAGTATAATTAAATATAATAGCACAATGACGAACTGGATGACAAACTCAAGTCAAATAGAAGTAAGAATCACAGTGCATTTAGATCATCCAAGTCTAAATAACACACGCTGTGCGAACACACTGACACCCAGAAAACCAAACAATAAATTACCACACAGACTCACCTTACACAAGCAGTAAATGGAATAAGTTAATACAAGTGAAAGGCAAGACAACTTACCTCAAAAGAGTAAATGTGGAAAGTGCCTTTATAGTGGATCATTGCAATCACGATAATCTTTATAAAATGAATACAGTAAACTTTAGATATTAGTACACAGCCGTTATCATGAAAGGATAAGGCTTGGATTTTTAGAAATAGTTGAATTTAATAACAGCGCCATATGAGCATTACACCAAGTTAATAAATCAGTGGATTAATCAAGGGATGTTTTGAAATTAATGGTCCAAGAAAGATGGAGCAAGTAGTTAATCAATAAAATAAATTCACAAGCTTAATGGAGAGAAACGAAACCAATTTCTTAGTACGGTGTTAACACAGAACAGGATACGTAAGTTATCAGGGACAGAATATCAGTAGTAATTCATATGGGAACTCACCATACAAGGTGCAGAACTGGGTCAATACCAAATCAATTAACACGGAGAAGTAAAAATCAATAGGATGAAAGCTAGAGGGCAACGCTAGGTAAAATTCCCCGCCAAGGAAGTAGAAGAAATGCTCACAACAGTAAGAGGAGCAAGGTAGACCGAGGTCAAGCAACGGAGAAATCGCTCCAGAATTCAAAAACATACTGATTAATTCCCAGGAGCATAACAAATGTATGACACCACAAATCCAATGAAGTGGTGAAATAACGGTAAATCAGTAAATATCATCATCAACTCAGAAGAGCACTTCAAGTCAAGCAGAATTAACTGCTTAATTCAATAATTTACGAAATAAACCCCGGGGAAATAAGTCGGATCACACAATAAATAATCTGATAAAGTGGTGAAATTAAGGTAATATCAGAAATAATCACCACTAAATTCGCAAGACCAAGCACAAGTTAATCAATTCCCAACGTTTACCAGATCTGAATTCAATCCAACTCAGTAGTCATAACAAAAAAAAAAATATATGGGACAATAAAGGTCACAAAGACGACGACCAAACAAAGTTAATATCAGGCAGTCAAACGTGCGACAAAACACAGTTGAATGGATTTGTTTTCGATTTTCTCAACTGTTTAATTAACAATTAATTAAGAATTTACCACCACAGGGTAGATTATGATAAAATGTTAACCTACCGAACGTTCTCTCCAACGTTTAAAGAGGAAATTAAGAAAACAGCCATAAAACATCCCGTTTAAGATGATATTACATACCTTATCTGACACATTAGGTAGAATAAGGCACATCATAATGAAAGCAGGCGTTGAGAAAGCTCAACGGATGCAGAATTACTTAGTAGAATACAAGTTTGATAGACTCCATAACGAAGGTCTGAATTAACTTTACTGAACATCACAAAATTAAAACAAGTAACCAGAAGAAAATTGGTTTTAGGAAAAGGGTCAGTAATGAACTAAAGATAAAATCAGCTCCCAATAATAACGAGAATGACAGGTCGGAGTGGATAATCCCAGATCAGGATTAATAAGGTTACGAGATCAAATCACGTTATTAAACACAACCAGTATGTAGAAAAAGGTAAATTAAACGACACTTACAAAATCCCCCAAAAGGGATGGGAAACAGGGTAAACCATGGAAAAATATAGGAGCCTACGTGGCACGTCAATCTCGTACAAAGACGGAAGCTAAACTGACAAGATGGCTCCCCCAACACAGGTCAAGGCCCCAGCCTTCTCGCTAGTGATAGGAAGCGTGGGAACGGGGAGAGATACACAATGAGTGCAGCATAACATAGAACTAGGCAGGCAAAGATCTGTATAGCTCTGCTAACTTCTTAAGGAGGACATGGTTTAAGGAAATTCTAACTTAAATGTATCATCCTTACAGAGCTACTATCTCGAAAAGGTACTGTAGGGGTAAGACACCCCTGGGGGAGGGGGTGTCATGTACAATAATCGAAAACAGCCGATATTAGTGCCGAGTCCACAGTTTCCGGTGTCACAGAGATGAATAGTGACATTCCGGATGTCGTTTTAGTCTAAGTTCAGCACCCATCGGCATGGTGATTTAGAAGTGGTAATAAAGAAAATGTCCAAATTTACCGAGATTAATGTTGTTTACACAGTTTTAGGTGTCGCTTGGCTGATTGGTGACAGTCCCAGAGACAGTTGGAGTCGTGTACATCATACCTGGAATGCGACGCGTAAATACATTACTTCATAACTTATTATTATTATTCTATTCTTGTTATGTTTCAATCTGATCTTCTCAGAACTAACGTATCTCCTCACATGTTCTAAACACATGTTGTATCGAGTACTGTGTTCGATTCTAGTCTTGATCACTTATGTAGTGATCTGAATACACCAATTAATGTTCTAATCACATGTTGAAGTTAACAACAACGAGTACAGTGTTCGATTCTAGTCTTGTTATGTTTCAATCTGATCTTCTTAGAACAAAGGTATTCCTTGACATGTTCTAAACACATGTTGTATCGAGTACAGTGTTCGATTCTAGTCTTGATTACTTATTTAGTGTTCTCAACACATCAATTCATGTTCTAATCACATGTTGAAGTTAACAACATCGAGTACAGTGTTCGATTTTAGTCTTGTTATGTTTCTTTTGTAATCCGCAAGTCTAAACCTGCACAATGATGTTATCGCTGCACAGTCACGCCTTAGTAATGCATAATCGATAATGCTATTCCTTTACAGAGGAGGAGGAGGAGGTAGAGGAGGCTATAACAGCCGCCACCATCTTATGTAGTAACCTCTAAGTGCTAATTAGAGTCGGGAGGGGCATCTTGTTGTAAACTAAGAAGAGTCACCTTCAAGATGGTAGATGAGAGGTTAGGTTCGCGAATTCATTAAAGTTTTACTGTTTAATGTTGATAGCTAACGGAATTTTTCAAATTACTCGCCACCACATTTCAAAAGTAGTAGCTAAAGATAGCAGCACGGTGCTCTGTTGATTAAAGATGGCAGCTGGATAGAATTTCAAATTGCCGCCACCACATGTTAATTGTATGTAGCTAAAGATAGCAGCAAGATGCTTTGTTTATTAAAGATGGTCGCAGCTGCACGTAAAATTGCCCGCTACCACGATAAAGATAGCAGCACGATGCTCTATTAATCAAAGATGGTGGATGACAGCTGACGGAATTTTTCAAATTGCCCGCAGTGCCGTAAAGATAGCACCACGGTGCTCTCTTGATTAAAGATGGCGGATGACAGCTGTCAAAAAAGCATGTAGATTTTAAATTTCCCACCACCACCACCACCACAATAAGGTTTAGTACCGTAAAGATGGCAGCACTGAGGTTTAAGCTGGTCAAGATGGCAGCAGTGAGGTTAGCGATGCAAGATGGCGGATGACAGCTGTCAAAAAGCACGTGGCTTTGTTTACAAATTCAAATCTCGCGCCAAAATTCAAATTTCCCGCGGGAGGAGGAGGCCTCTGCGGAGGGCCTGAGGAGGAGGAGGCCGCAGAATCCCTGACTTATACTACTGTGGTGGTTTATAAAATGACCAAACTTACCGAAATTAGTTTGATTTACGAGAAATAAAATAATCTGTACGACTTGACATAGTACACAACAATAAGTTCTAAACAACAAAATCGTTCTTAATCAGTCAACGCCATAGTAACGAAATCTACAAAATTTCTAAAGGAAAACATGAAATGCGCAGGCAGCGCCGGGTTACATAGCTAGTAGTTGATAAATCTCTAACCGGTGGGTGTGCGTTGTACATTTGCAGTACCTATTGTATGTCAATCTGACATGGGTATTATTCACAGAATATGCAATTATAATACACCAATCCAATCATGATGAACTGAATATTTGAGAAGTGGTTTGTATATAACCTCAATTTAACAATTTTTAAAACTTCTGCCCCTTTAAATGCACAGTAAAGTTTTTCAAAATTTTATTTTATGAGCAATTCAAAGAAAAATGAATCAACTTTCAGGGTACCGGTACGTGAACAAATGGTACCCATGAAATTTCATTATAATTTTTGTCCTAACTGGAAGATAATAATTGCTTTTACGCAAATTAAGAGTAAAATTAGCATTAAATTAATGAACGTCGTTATTACTAGAGAAATATATAGGCTACATACATACATCGCTATATTAGGACTATGTTTGACTTATGTCCATACCGTATTAATTAATACAATTATTGGTCTAGAGAACATGCTACTTTTCTTTAAAAAAGTTCATTTTTGTATTATTCACGATATACTTTTCACCTCCATTTTCCCGTCTGAACTGCCCGCGCTGGTCAGGATGGACAAAGATATTCCGAATTCACAGACATAGCACTTCCATTTGTCGGTGCTAGTCCTGGACCTGGAGAAGGAAACAAAAGACTGCACAATGAAGCGGAATGCCACAGAATAAAGTCGTGTCATCATAGTTACGTATCTGTATTTCTCTAGTAATAGTGGTATTTATTAATTTACCACTCATTTTACTGTTGAATTGCGTGGAAGCAATTACTATCCTCGATTTAGGACAATGAAATTTCAATGATACGATTCGTTCACACAACCCAACCTTTTTTCTGAAAGTTTTGAACTTATACGTTGTGTAAAGAAATTAATTTTGATGATGTGCCTGCAACGTTTAAGTGGATAGTACTAAGGTAACTTAGGGAGATCCCGACATGAGGGAGAACTCGACACTCTTAACCTTAGCGCCCCTGGTAACCACAGTACTCTACAGGTCAAACTAGTAACTACATGTATTGGAGCCGTAGGGTGTTGTGCTCATGGTGATCGTGGTAGCAGACGATTATCACTATAAATACAAGACATCTGAATAGTTGAAGGTGAGTATGTAAGTGATATATGATGTAAAAGTAACGTACTATAAGATAATGAGTAGGTTGTGGAACGAAATACGTAGATATGCGATATTTTTAAGGCAATGTTTGAGGTTAGGCGCACAAAGCACGTTTTGGACAAGCGGCCATGTCATTTCCAAATCGCCAATCATTCAGCGTGGTAAGTGCTGCCACCTCTTGCCTGCCAATTTAACTCGGGGAGATGTCGACATGACAAGCGTGGGAGATCTCGACACTGTCATTTATCCGTACAATCCCGATATCCTCCAAGAAGACATTTTTGAATACGACCTTGTGCAAGACGAAAATGGTTCAAATCACGTACATGTTGGAGAAGATATTGCTGTCGAAACTAAGGCCAATAGTCCTACATTATCACAGGAACATGAAGCCTCACCTGCATTTTACACCTCCGAGTTGCTCAGTCCAGGAGTTATCTCCTGTTCCGATATTAAGACTCCTATCTGGAAAAGGAAGAGGAAGAAGAGTGCAAGAATCCGCCATGGTGACTTCTCAGGATTACCGACAAAAGTTAAGGAAGAGGAAACGCGTAAATGAACAGAATCCCTCAAATCTAAACAAAACAACGAGAACTCGGCGTGTTGGTAGTGGGGAAGCTAGTTCCTCAAGCAGTCTTAATTGCTCTGAGAATTACTGCGCAGTATGTGATGGCTATTTCTATGACGACAACCGAAATGAGGCATGGGTCCAGTGTAGTGGGGAATGCAGCAAATGGTTCCGCGAGATGTGTGTAGAAAATAGAAACGACGAACAGTTTATATGTGCCCACTGTGTACAATAGCTGTGTAACTCTTCCGAGGTCCTACCTAGTGTCAGGTTCTCCCTAAGTGCGGGAGAAGTGGACATTTTTGCATCGTTTATTTATTTTCTAATTTACAATGATATGAAGTTTTATTTTTGGCCATAAATAATAGAAAACATACACTAACTGTCTACAAATTCACCAGGTAAAAATTGAACCTTTTTGCAAATAAAGCATTATCAAAATTACAGGTTTTTGCTTAGCGTGTCGAGATATCCCTAAATTACTATAATACCTTAGTAATTAGCTACTTAAAAGTAGAATGACAGCATGGATAAATTGCATTGTACGCTACTCTGTACCTAGTTCACCATCTAAAACAACTATCATCTATATCAGACTTGTCACTTTCATTTACAGATGCATTTAATTCCATCACAATATCTTCATCAGCTGACTCCTAAAATTTTGCCACCGTATGTGAATAACCAAAGAGCAAACAAGTAAAGCAAGTCACAACACGTGGTTCAAAGCTAGTACGAATTACGACCTTCACTTGTTCTCTTACACACCCAGACCGGACGCTACGCCTACGGCAGCTGTCTCAGCTGAACTTACGTCACCCGCGGCCGTCCTGCTTAAACGTGTATACAATCTTATGTGAAATCTTACCTTGTAAAAGATGCTGGAAGTGTCATTCTTCCTGGGTTATACAGGCACTGTATCTGGTAACCTCATTCTGGCTGACGAGAGTGAGTTCTGTAACTGTAATGTTTCTCATTTCATTCGTAGTGTTTTCTTTCACTTCCTCCAATGTGTGAAGATTAATTCGATAAACTTTTTCCTTTTACGCCACAAGTAAAAGTCACACACTGTTAGATTTGGAGAACGAGGGCGAAAATAGACCAGCACTGATCACCCTGCAAACACTTCCGAGATTTTATGAACGGAATCTTCTGCTGTATGAGCAGGGGCTGAATCTTGTTGAAACCCCCCACGCAATTTTTCTTCTTCTGTTAGCTGATGGAAGAACAGCATCAAGATTTCATCCTGGTATCTCTTGGCATTTACTGTCGTCTCGAAGAAAATAGACCCAATTATTCGTCTTGCATTAACAGCACACCAAACACCAATGTTCCTACCATAATGAGGGACTTCATAAACACCATTATTATTTTCTGCACACCAATAGCAAGAGATATGACAGTTCACACGAACTTTAAGATGAAACCAGAACTTTTACATACGAAAATACGGTGTTGCAATGATAACTGTTAACAGCTGAGATTTAGACTGGCGACTCATGCTTGCCAGGCCGAACACGTGGAGGCTGCTTGCAAGGTCAAGACCTATGAGCGCATCTCCCACACTGCAGCTGCCGTAGCGCAGAGTACAAATACCGTGCGTTCGGCCTCTGTATATCACACGTACATGGATATATTTAGTACCTAAAGGATTCCACATTCCAAGGAGGGAATAATGGCTGATGAATACGGCCATCTAACAGACAAATTCACAATTTCTCCTAGCTGTATTTACCGGTAAACTAAACCTGACGATATATCGACAGAGGCGGCCGAGGTAGGCACGCACTTGTCCATCTATCGTCACCTACCGGTTCGAGAGCTCGTAATATTATCAGTTTTCTGAAGAAAATGACCATAGGACATTCTGTCTGTCTGTCTGTCTGTCTGTCTGTCTGTCTGTCTGTCTGTCTGTCTGTCTGTCTGTCTGTCTGTCTGTCTGTCTGTCTGTCTGTTCAGTCATCAGTACTGAGGATGGTTGGATTCTAAATAAACATCAGCAAAGTTTCTAGATGAACTACAAGAAACTATGCTGGTGCTAGAAGGAAGTGCACAAGGCATGATAAGGACTGTGATAGTTTGCCATTGTTTTCCTCATCAGGGCAGCAAGTGCTATTGCTACAACTCTGGTCCAATATGTAGCAACTTCCATAACATCCAGGTAGACAAATCTGCTCTGAATACACCGCCCATATCTCAGCAGTTACACACTGTCACAGCCCGAAACGAGATTTGTCAGCGATTTCTGAGGGAACAAGGTGATGGGATAAAGAGATTCAGAATGAAGAAACGATGTTCATTAAGAAGGTAACTGATAGAGTGTGAGTTAAATGAGAAACAGATGATCATGTCTGAATGTGGCGTTAAAAGAACATTACGAAAATAACCATCAGCATAAGGATGGTATTAAAGAGAGAAAGAAAGAAGGAAAGAAATAAAGAAAGGAAGAAAGAAAGTTTTTTTAATAAATAAGCAACAGGTAATGTGCTGTGGTTAATGCGTCTCTACATAAATAAAGGTCAAATACAGAAAGATGTCAAGAATTTCTTCCTGTGGAGGAACATTGAAATATTCACACCTGTCTGAAGTCCGTAGGGAAACATGATCACTTACGTCCGGGTGCGTCAGCCTCCGTTAGGAATTAACCATGGTAAAACTGATAGCTTACCATGGTTAAGTTGGATTTCTGTTGCATAAAGTCCGGTTTTTGAAATTCGTGGCGTTTCACCGCGGATAAATATTAACCGGTCGTGAGCGAGCGGTTAAGCAACTAATCGAGGCTTTAAGGAGGTCGTACGCTACATAACCTCAGCGGTAACTTGTATATTATTAAGTGCCGCGATGTTATCGTTAAAATAGATTTGGCACCATATATCGTATATCAACAATACCTTGAGGATGATGAACACAGAGAAGGAGACTGTGGCCTCCTTGTTACAATGAATAGGTGACCAAATGGAGTTTACAACTCATAGAAATAATCTTCCTTTGCCGGGAAGTAATCTAAGTCAGTGAGCATTTTAGTTCCAAGTGCACTTTAATTTGGCGTTCTCGTTTGCCCTTCCTTTTCCATATCGGCTGATTCTGATAACATAATGAATGAACATAATGAATGAACGTAATGAAACTAAATTCATTCCTCTTAGGAATAAAGGGCTGTAATAGAAGATGTGATAAAATGACTACAGTGATGCTGACAAGGAGAAAAATGATTATAATTATTCTCTTACGCAAGTGTGGAATAATATTCATCCTAGAAATAAAAATACAGCTGACGATTCCAGACAAAAGTAAAAAGAACTGGGAACGGAATAAATTAGGGACACGTGAGTGTCGAAACTATCACTTACTTCTGAATTACTTCCGAGAGGAATATGGTGAGAAAAATGAGCGTCAAGAAACCCCACTTTGGAAGCCAAGGATTAGCAATGGTGCAACAGGTTTATTACAATACCAAGGTAAGAGTTTTACCACGGTTTCGTAACGCCTGATATTTAACGAGAACGTTGCACCCGGGCACTAGAGTCAAATACCTTCATAGTGAATTAAAAGGTGAATGAGCGAAATAATTCCATGCAAAAGTCAAATTATTTAATAAAGCGTGGAACGCACCTGGAAAGACAGTATTTTACACAGTAAATTATGCAGCAATGAAAAATACATTATGAAGTGTAGGATACGTACTGGTCCCAGAATACAGAGGCCTAAAAATGGTTAACACCTAGCAAGAATTTTTGATGACGTGTAAGATGGGCATAATGTCACTACTGAGATCTAGTAACAGGCATAAATAGCTCTGTAAACAATTAGTATAAAATCAAAACACTTAATTAATGGAACGTACTATTTTGTTATTCGATACAGGCTCTTCTTGACTTTATTTCTCCACAGGGCGACAGAACTATGTAGGCTTCTTGCGCTTAGCGTGGGGTTGGGATGGGAAGGGTAGTAGCATTGCTTCGCTGGTTCCTTGCGTTATCTAACTGTGTGATATTTTAGCCAGCGAGACCGTTAATAATAATTACAATTTTATTTATTTTTATCCGAGTTTTTGAGCGTTGACTGTAATAATAATAATAATAATAATAATAATAATAATAATAATAATAATAATAATAATAATAATGGCGTAGGGACGTGGCGCCCCCATCGCCCAGTGGGAAACCACTGCAATCAGCCACCCGAGTACCGGCGGGAGAACCGAAGCATGGGGTATGGAGGAAATGCCATCCCGAGTCGAACATCAGGCTCTCTCCAAGGCTTACAACCTTGGAAGTAACTTGGTCGATGTAAAACTACACCGACCCCAAACTACAAGTTTTCAACTCCAAAGCATGGAGGAAAACTCAACAGGAAATTGTACCCCAGGTAGTAACCAATCCACCGTCGCCTTGAGGGACACAAGCAGGCCTTCGGATTCTGGGGAGCCTGCACCTACATGCAAGGAGGTATCGGAGACTCCTAGGAACAAAATCAGCCACAAACAACGAAATATTTTTGCTACCTTCAATGCCAAATCCCTCTTGAAAGTTGGTAAACTCAAACATCTTACGGATGTCCTCTCCCATCATGAAATCCTAATTACAGCAATTCAAGAGTCAAGGTTTACTGATGAACATGCGTTTGAATCACAAGGTTATAGAATCTTCAAAGGGAAAACTGGCAAACGTGTGATGAAAACTGTTCCACACCTCGGCACAGGATTTATTGTCAGCAGGAAAATTATGGATTCAGTCACCGATTTCAGCTCTCCTAACAGCAGGGTCTCGATGCTTAGCTTTCGGAGTATGAACAACATACACACGCTTGTGAACGTACATGCACCAATTAACCAGGCAAACAAGAAAGACCCAGAAGGAACAGACAAATTCTGGAAGGACCTGGAAGATGTTATATCAAAAATTCCTGACAAACACACAATCATTTTTCTTGGAGACTTCAATGCCCAGATTGGCAAAGAAAGGAAATTCCAAAATATCGTTGGAAACTATCCAGCCCACAGACGAACCAACCGAAATGGGGAAAGGCTTATAGAGCTTTGTAAGGCATTCAATCTTGTTCTTAAGTCAACAGCCTTCAAACATCTACCAAGAAAACAAAAGACATGGATATCACCAAATCCTCACTTGGGAGAATTTCAAATAGATCATGTTGCCATTGCACGAAAAGCAACACAAGAGATCCAAAATGTTCAAGTCCTGAGAAGTGCTAACCTTGACTCAGACCACTATCTATCCAAGATCAAAATTAAGCTTCATCCAAGAAACACCAAAAGAGTTAAGATAAAGAAAACTAGCAAATTTGATACAGAAAAGCTGAAAACCAGCGAAAAATTCACTCAGAAACTTCAGTCTTTGGACACAGAAAATTGGGAACAACTGAAAAATGCCATTGTTGAAACGGCTGAGGAGACAGTATTGCTAAAGAAACCAAAGAAGCATCCGTGGTGGACTCAAGAATGTGATGAAGCCATAACACAAAGATAAATCGCTTGGCAAAGATGGAATTCCCTGAAGAATCCAGAAAGATATGAAGACTTTCTGGAGGCTAGTAAACATGCAGCGAAAGTGATCCGCCAAGTAAAGCGCGCATTTGACAAAAACCAACTGACACAGATCGAGCAGGACTTCAATAAGAATAATACTAGGGATTTCTATAGAACCTTCAAACACAACCTCACCAAGTACACCCCACCAAGTCTACACTTCCGAGATCAAAATGGAGAAGTTGCCTACAACGACAAGGATAACTGCCAAATCTTGGCTAAATATTTTGAATCTCTTCTTAACTGCGAAGAACCAGAATCAGAATTCACCTTTGAAGAATCCAGACATCCCAACCCAGACTCTTCTCCCCCCACAAAAGAGGAAATCAAACAGATAATTACATCATTAAAGAACAACAAAGCACCTGGAGAAGATGCGATAATTGCTGAACTCTGGAAGGCTGCAGGTGAAAAGGCGATCGATAAACTAACTGAGATCATTCGCGAGATCTGGGAAACAGAGAAGATCCCAAATGATTGGACAGCAGCCCTGATTCATCCCCTACATAAGAAAGGTGACAAAACAGATGTAAACAACTATCGCGGCATCTCCCTTCTCGCAGTAACATACAAAATTCTCTCCAAAGCCCTTTACACTCGGGCAGAAGAGCAACTTGATTCACAGTTGGGTGAATACCAAGGAGGCTTTAGAAAAGGACGATCTTGTGCAGAGCAGATCATGAACCTTAAGTCTGTCCTGTCGTACCTAAAATCCAGGAATAAGAATTTTGTAGTTACTTTTGTTGACTTCCAAAAAGCCTACGACTCCATAGACCGACACACACTCCTCCGCATTCTGAAGGAAATGGGCTTAGACAACAAAACGAGAGCTATCATTCAACAGACCTTAACCAGCACTACGTCCAGGGTGAAATTCAGGGGAGAAATTTCGAACGTCTTTGAAATCAAGACTGGTGTTAGGCAAGGGGATGGACTATCACCGCTTCTCTTCAACTGCGCTCTGGAGAAAATCATTCGGGAATGGCGCAAGGAGATGTGCAAGGAAGAGGTTGAGAATGGCCTTAGAATAGGATATAAGAAAGATGATGTTATGATAGACTGCCTAGCTTTTGCAGATGACCTAGCGATCTTTTCTGATTCCCTAGATACTGCTGAAAAACAAATTAACCAACTGAGAATCCAAGCAGCAAAAGCTGGCCTCCAAATCTCTTTCCAAAAAACAGAGTTTATAACCAACATCAAGCCAGCCCCCAGAGAGCTCATTGTGGAACAGGGAAAAATCAAGCAGGTGGAAAAGTTTAAGTACTTAGGCGAGTGGATAGTACCTAACAACTCTGAGAAAGAAGCAATCATGTGCAGAATCAACAAGATGGAGGTGGCATATCAGCTGTCTAGGAATGTCTACAACAAAAGATCAGTGTCCATCAACGCCAAGCTTAGGCATTATTGTTCGGTTGTACGCCCGGAAGCACTGTACGCAGCAGAATGCCTTGCAATGAACAGAAAAGGTCTGATGGAGAAGCTAGAAGCTAAAGAAAGAAAAATCCTGAGAAAGATTCTTGGACCAATCAAAGAAAATGGTGAGTACAGGAGACCACACAACAGCGATCTGTACCAGCATATGGAGAGGATAAGGGACACGATTCGGAAAAGGAGGATTAATATTTATGTCCATATAGCACGCATGAGCACACAGAGACAAACCAATACGATATTTTCCTACTTTCTTAACAAGAAAACCAAGGGACCCTGGTTTATCGAAGTTGAAAAAGACCTTCAAGAAATTGGAATCACACTCGAAGACATCCAGAAACGTGCTCCTCTCCAGAAAAAGCTCCAGGGATACAAGAGTTTCCAAGAAAGGCCAAAGTTGAAAACAGGCAAGAAGTGGACTGATGAAAGGAAGGAGGCTCACAGAACGAGAATGCGTGAGTACTGGGGAAGAATTAAAGCTCAAGGATGCAAACGGTTGCAATAACGTGGTCCACAGCAGGCCGAAACGAAGAAAGAAAATAATAATAATAATAATAATAATAATAATAATAATAATAATAATAATAATAATAATAATAATAATAATAATTGTTGTTACGGGTACACCGTGATGGACAGAGGTGAAAAAAGGTGCGAGCATGAATGGGTCGATGTGCCGTAATCAGAAGATAAATGTAAAACTTCTCCTTCTCCTTTTCTTGTTTCTTTTCAAACTTAGACTTTACAATTTCAGGTACCAAAATTTTACTTACAAGTTAGGTGACAACCTTTAGAGAACCAGAACAATAAACTAATAACACATTAGCCAACCTGAGATTGCAGCTCCCTAATTATACATTCTCCAAGAGCGCTGAGACTCCTTCTAAGGAGTCAAGGAGACGAACCTCCCAATTTCTTTTACATCACCAGGAGACAGAGTTTTCAAAATACACACTCTTCCAAGTGCACTTTTTTGCTCCACAAAATTATCTAGGAGATCATCTCAAACATTTCAACGTTACAGCCTTCCAGGGGCACCATTCAAAATTTACACCAACACCTCTACATCAATACAAAGAGCATCTATGCTCCATAAAATTTACACTATTTCTATGTTCAACAGACCAACATCTTTACACAAAAGGAATGAAATAGAATTTTACAGGGGTATCGATTACCCATTCTAGCGGGCCTTTGTGGAAAACAACAGGTTAAAGTTACTGGCCCAGAAATCAAAATGATGTGCAGGCGGACACTTACACTCCTTGAAATTTGCAATATGCTTAAAACCCTATTTGGGCTTCTGGCCCGAAGTTACAGAGGCTATGCCTGTACAACCGAGCTGATTAGGTGGAGAGAATATTAAAATTACAAGGATTTCAAACTGAAAAACTGTTACAAAATTATAGTCACCTCAAACTCAAGTTGATAGGGAACGCGAGAGGGTATCACACTCTCTGTTCCCTGATTTCGGTTAAGTTCTTTTGACTAGTTTGAAAGTTACATTTTGGAAAATTAAAGTTTCATTAGTAAAGATTGAAAACCTTCTTCTCGAGCTAGCTGTCAAAGACTATCACTTAGTTAGAACTGCCATTACCTTGATCTGATGGACTACCCGGCGGTGGACGAGGTTCCCCACCTCCTTTATAAACACACACACTAGACTGGGATGGATAAGATCCCCTGGTTGAAAAATGTGCCAGCTTTTATATCCGAGAAGAAAGATCCAGAAAACTCTGGGCTAAGGCCAGACACACCCACAATTTTGATTGGGTAATTAAATAGATACAAGACATTGTTGATTGGCTGAAAAATAAATATAAACAAATTCCTATTGGCCTATATCTTACGTTGGCGGGAGGAGCTAGAAGTGTTGGTATTGTAAACTTTAACACACCAAAAATAAAGAATAATCAACACAATTTAGGAAACCTAGGAAAACAAAATTACTCAACATCTTCACACCAGAGGGCATAACATAGTTTGTAGTAGTGACATCTGTTGACAAAAGTTCAAACTTCTTGCGCTAGTTGTTGCGAGATTTTGATTTCAGATGGCATTCTCCAAGGCGCTTCATTTAAATGAATAATAATAATGATATAATAATAATGATAATAATAATAATAATAATAATAATGCCGAAGTTAGGGGACAAAAAATAAGGAGAGTTAAGAGCTTTAAATGTTTGGGAGAAACATTAAAGAGAATGGGTTGGAAAGAAAGCCATTAAGAACGGGCGAAAGAAATGGAAATAGCAAATGAACTGATAAGGAACATGTACAAACAAAAAAGTTTTATCTTATGGGTATAAATTGAGGCATGTAGACACTGTTGTTAAGCCTGAGTACCTGTATACAGCGGATTGGGAAAGGCGGGTCTGAAGATGTCGGAAAAGAGAAAGAAAAATTCTCAGCAAAATTCTAGGGTCAAATGTAACAAATGGGGAGAGGAGGCTTAAATCTAACAGTAAAAATTACCAAAGAACAGAATGAGTGGCTGAATGATGAGGAAGAGAACGGTACAGTTCTAAGGACATTTGTTGAGGATGGACAGTAACGAACTTTCATCGGGCTGGCTGCAATTGGTTGCTTGGTCCTCACTTTTGGTAACCCACTGTTTTTGTTATTATTATTGTTGTTGTTGTTAAAATGGAGTCTTCCAGCAGAATTTTGTGAGTGTATTTTATGTATATTTTGGCGTGTTGATGAGGTGCTCATGCAGGGATGTTATTCAGAATATACTGTAGTTAGTTATTTTATAATCAGTGGAGTTATTGATGAACCTAGGTGCGGTTCGTAACTATTTAGTCGTTTTCAGAAGGTTAGGTAAGACCTGAAGCAGATGCACCAGTACGCAGCTTTATGTACTCGCCCTGGGAGAGAGAATGATCATGCTTTATCAAAATTCGAGGAATCATTTCTGGAGAACTCTGGCCTTATACTACAGACATTTCGATTAATAATTTTTACTTTAATTTAATTTATTTCAGTTAATTTATTCATGTATGAAAATATTTCAAGTTTTTGTGGGGTGGGTAAGGCTGCGCGTGTTAGCGCGCTACGGCTATCGAGCCAAACCCTGCATTCGGGAGACGCGCGGGTTCAAACCCCACCGTCGGCTGTCAGAATGGTTTCCTGTGGTTTCCCATTTTTCATTTCAATAATGCCGGGACGGTTCCTATGCATAGGCCGTAGCCGATTCCTTCCATTCCCTTACTCAACTTCATTCACCATCAATTTCATCTTCATGAGACCCTCAACTTGGGCTGGCATCAGGAAGGGCACCCGGCCGTAAAATATGCCATTTTTGCTCCCCGATCCCGTATCAGGAAACAGAAGTAAGAGAAGGGCATACAGTTTACATGTACCCTTCTAGAGTTTTCCTAAACCTCATGCGAGTATAGCGAAACGCCCTGGTAACTTATTGCTCGAGCCGCTTATTCTAACGCAGAATCCTACCTGCATCGACGTGACTTTTCAGAAAGAACAATGGGAAGATTTCTTTCATGGGAAGTCCTTCTGGCCACTGTATAGGGGAAAGACCGCTTTAAATTTAGTGGGTAATGGAAGTAGCCAACAAGTGTTGTGGAGCTGAAAGGACAGTGGTGGTGAAGACTTTGTGTTGAAAGTTGTCTTAGTTTTCATCCTACATAAATTAAAATATCAGAACCAGAAAGATAGAATAAGTAAGTCCTTTAGTATACAATAAGTGTAGCGATCTTCCACGACGCAAAAATCAAGCAGAACATCCCGCTTGGACTCTATATTTCAGAATGTTAGCTACTGAATGAAATGAAATGGCGTATGGCTTTTAGTGCCGGGAGTGTCCGCAGACATGTTCGCCTCGCCATATGCAGGTCTTTTGATTTGACGTCCGTAGGCGACCTGCGCGTCGTGATGAGGATGAAATGATGATGAAGACAACACATACACTCAGTCCCCGTGCCAGCGAAATTAACTGAAAATGGTTAAAATTTCCGACGCTGCCGGGAATCAAACCCGGGACCGCTGTGATCAAAGGCCAGCACGCTAACCATTTAGCCATGGAGCCGGACAGCTACTGAATAAGAGAGGATAAATGGAAGAGTTGGATAAGAAAAGAAGAAATATTGAGAAGATCCTCGAACTGGAGAAAAGTACGATGCATGGACGAAGAGGAAAAATTCAACAGCCATACAAAAAAGTTGAGGAAGGCCCCAGATACGGTACAAAAGAAAAGCCGAAAATTTTATGGCCGTCTTCTCAGAATGATCTTATGTGGACTGATAAAAAATATTCAGTTACATTAACAAACTAAAGGTGACCTAAATTTATGGGTCGGGGAAACAAGAAGAACTATGGAGGAAGTTGGAATCTGGAACAGAGAGCTGTTCTGAATGAGGTTTCCTGAATTTGACAGGGTTCGAGGACAAATAAAGTACAAGGAGAGCATCTTGTTACTAGAAAGGAGGAATCACAGCGAAAGAATTAAAGAATTGTGGGAGGAGAATGAAAAAATAACTAATTATTTCTAGTTGTCCACAGCAGAGTATATTCGAAGAATCAACAAGAATATAATGGAAATAAATCCCAATATGAACGAGCAAGTCATAAAACGAATCTGAACGTACGATCTACCTATCTATCTATTATTATTTGTATTACTTATTTCTGCTGTCGACCACGTTCTTTCAACCGTTTGCATCCTTTCCCAGTATTCCCTATTCGCCTTCTGTGACCCTCCTTTTTTCATCAGTACACTTTTTACATGTTTTCAACTTTGGCTTTCCTTTGCTCGAAATTTCTTCTGAAGAATAACACATTTCTGGATATTTTCATGTGTAACCATATTTCTCGAAGATCTTTTTCAACTTCGGTGAGCCAGGATCCCTTGATTTTCTGTTCATAAAGCAGGAAAAATCCTGTTTGGTCTATCTCTGCGAGCTCATACGTGTTATGTAGTCATACAAATTAATCCTCCGTTTCCGAGTGGTGTCCGTGCAGGTGCAGTTCATTGTTATGCAGTCTCCTCAACTCACACGTTTCTCTGACTGGAGCTAGGATATTTCTCAGGATTTTTCTTTCTTTGGCTTCAACTCTCCAGAAACCTCCTTTCCAACCCACGAGGGCCTCTGGGCGAATGATGGGAAAATTTGGTATATTATTATCATTAATTGTTGTTTTTGTAGTTGTCATATCTTTCAATTTCCATAATTAGCAGGAAGATATGGACGCACTGGGATTGTCTCCAACAGTACACTCACAAGATAAGAAACCTCGTTAGGAACTCTCATCCAAGTCTGGAGTAACAAGAGATAACGGATTATACACAAGTGAGGGGGCCAATTTAGCCCTCAACCTCAGCGTAACAATAGTGTACAGCAAAGGGACGTACAGGATAAGTGATTAATTATTAGATTTTGTCACTCATGTTAATCGTTCAATAATGCTTAAGATCGAACTCATTTCGACCACTAAGAGTGTTCAAAATCTGTTCAACAGAAAATCTATTCCTAAGTACTGTAGATAACAAGTAGACGATTTCTTCCCTAAACAATATGAGGAAATTTATTATAGTTATAAGCTGCGTCATTTTTTAAAATATTCGTCATTGCACTTATTTTTCGCCATATATTTATAGAAATCGCTGAGACGAATCGAACGACAAGTGACATGTCATTTTACCATGCCGGAGTCCAGAGCTACACCAACTGTTAGTTGCGCAGCACGGCGAATTTATTACCGGTACATCACGATGGCAGCGCTATTGCATCACTCGATAACGTCACACCGAGATCAGACCATTGCTTAGAGCACAAATACACACTAGCAAATGTACCCATGGTTCGCTACGGTATTTTATATTGTATACGGACATCGAAATAAATTACTCTACATGCAGTGAATAAGACTTTTTTTAAATTACATGTCTCTTAGCTTTATTCGAGAAACTGCATGGGCAGGTACCCATACACTGTTTCCGATATAAAGTGTGAGTTACGGAGTTGTGATGATAACGCGCAGGCTCACTTGCCTACTGCCATTCACAATCGATTTGGGAAGTTTACATTATAATGGCAGGCCCCATTGCCTACTGCGCGGTCGCAATCAATTAGGGAAGTTTTCGTTACAACGACAGGCCCACTTTCCTACTTCCGGACAGATTACAGTTGAGGAGATTTTAATATAATGGCAGGCAACTTCCCTACTGCCAGTCAAAATTCAGTAGTGCTGTTATCATTACAATGACGGGACACTTTTCCTACTGCCAGCCAGCGTACTGCCAGTCCCACCTAGTTGGGGGTTTCCATTAAAATAGCCGACCACTATGCCTAATGCCATTCACATTTAAGGTGCGTAAATTTGTTTATAATGGTGAGCACTCTTGCCTACAGCCAAACATAATCGGGTAGGGGAGTTTTGAAAAAAAATGCATGCTCCCTTGCCTTCTGCAAATCAAATCGAGAAGGTAATTATTCGTTACAATGGTAGGCCCTCCTTACTAATGAGTGAGTCTACACAGGATTTGGAGAACGACCCCATTCCTACTGCCACTCAAACTTGATGCGGAGAGAACTGATTACAATAGCAGACACACCCTTTCCTGATGGCTACAAATGGACATCAATGAATATATATAGATCAACATAAGAAAGTATATGCGTATTTACAATATTGCAGACCTTCATTTACAGATTAACTGCTGCTAAACGGTGTGGCATATTTACAAACGGATTCTACCATCAGACACAGTTTAGAGTCTAAATGGCTGGTCCTATGCTATTTCCTCTTATATCACCTCAGCTACGTCTGTTGGAACTTGTGCTGAAAAACCTCCGTAAATGATATCTCTCTTATTAATCCCCCTATGACATTAGAAGAAGTTGTAGAAATTGATTTCCATTAAGGATGGGAGATGTCCATTAAGTTTGGATTAGCATATTTTCTGGGGGTGCAAAATCATAGTTTCGGTTTCGGATACACTCCCAGTAAATTTAGCTATTGAGAAATAATATTGGCCCTAAAACCTACGCAAGGACATGCGTATTCTAAATATCAGGTTTGGTAGAAATATATCCAGTAGTTTTCAAGTTATAAGAACGGAGACAAACAAACAAACAAACAGACAAACATACACCAAAGCTAAAAAATTTGCAGATGGTTTTTATTACACCCGAAACGGATAACTGTACGGAAATTTCTCCAAAATAGTCAATGTACAGACACACGGTCGTTACGATTTCATTTATGTAGATGGAGTGCGCATAGCGCAACTTCGTCTATGTTGCAGAATGAAGCCAATATCACGATCAGCTGATCAGGGGCTAGTTCGAAGTGAGTTCTGAGAGCATATCAGGAGAATTCTTAAACAGTGACATTCGAAAAGACCAAGAAGTCGGAACATGAGAGGTATCCTGCTTGACCGTGGTTAAGGGTAAATTACAATAAAAAAACGTGGACATAAATGGTATTTATGACGGAAATCCTTAAAACCGAAAGGGACATACGATAGGTTGCATCCTCATTATGATTGTATTTTTGTATTGCATTCCCGCTAGTAACACTATATTTGTTTAATGTTAATTGTTTCTCATAATGTAAGGGACATATCATCTTTTTCCAATTATCGCATCATATTCGGATTAATAGCCGAAAGTAACTTTTGAAAGTTGTCCATAAGGAAGTGTAGCCTAATTTAAAACATTAATGACACTGACATCTACAACAAACACTTCATAACTTTCACAAACAGCTGTAAAATATTTTGTTTATCGTGTTTGGTGTACTTTTGACTGAAATAAATCTACATCAAAGCAATGCCTATGTACAAGACCCAAAGAGTGACGCATAGCCTACAGAACAATTATGGAAAGAAAAGAAGACGAGTATCATACTTCAGTGAGCCATACATCACAAACAGACGGTAATAAAAAATAACTTTCGAGGGCAAAAGATGAACAAGTGACAAGAACTTTTCACTTGTCATAAGTCGGAAAAATTCTCAATACACTAGGATAAACTGCAGATCAGTATTGGCACTGGTTGTAATACCTATGTATGTATATATATATGAAGCGGGGGTATTTTATAATATGCTGCTTCAACAACAAAATCATCATCATCATCATCATCTGTTTACCCTCCAGGTTCGGCTTTTCCCTCGGACTCAGCGAGGGATCCCACCTCTACCGCCTCAAGGGCAGTGTCCTGGAGCCTCAGACTCTTGGTCGGGGGATTCAACTGGGGAGTATGACCAGTACCTCGCCCAGGCGGCCTCACCTGCTATGGTGAACAGAGGCCTTGTAGGGAGATGGGAAGATTGGAAGGGATAGGCAAGGATGAGGGAAGGAAGCGGCCGTGGCCTTAAGTTAGGTACCATCCCGGCATTCGCCTGGAGGTGAAGTGGGAAACCACGGAAAACCACTTCCAGGATGGCTGAGGTGGGAATCGAACCCATTTCTACTCATTTGACCTCCCGAGGCTGAGTGGACCCCGTTCCAGCCCTCGTACCACTTTTCAAATTTTATGGCAAAGCCGGGAATCGAACCCGGCCCTGCGGGGGTGGCAGCTAATCACGCTAACCACTACACCACAGAGGCGGCCAACAACAAAATAATGATCATAATAAAAGGTTGCATAAAAAGCAACACAGGTAAAATTTCACTCCACTGCCGCCTACAAAATTAGGCTTAGTTTAAAACGCGTCATAAACTAATGCACATGCCACATTTGAAGTAGGCCTACAAATAAGAGGTAACATCTAAAGAAAAGAAAACATCCTGCTGGTAAAAGATGGGGTGGAAAATTAAAAGCTGTTGGCACTGAATTTTGCTTCAGTTTAACTCCAACATCGAATGCTTCATTATAAAAAAATTCCGGTGAAAACTGCTTATAGCATAATCTTGAATTATTTACAGGCAATAAATTCTCCCTTCTTAATGCAATTACCCATTGACTTTTCCTTACCTTATCAGCAGGAAGAGTGAAATCTATTAAAGCACAATATTGAAAATTGCAGTACCCTGTAAACTGGAACTGAAACCAATAAAATAAATAATACGCAATTGTACGTATTCTACATACACCAGACAACGACTTTATAAAACATATAAACCCCTTACATCATCATAGTTTGTGACTGTCTAAGAAACCAGAGATTATTTTAGGTAGGTAAATATTAACTTACCCGTGAAAAGAAATGCCAGATCCTTTTATTGTAAGTCTCCTTGCACCGCTAGGCAGTAGTGTACCACCGCTTCATTAACATTAGCTAAAAGTCACTTTTAATTACGCTGATCACTATTCGTGCCTATAACCAACACATCCTAGATAATAAGGCCTAACAACAGCGTGGCGACAGGCGATGAGAATGCATAGAAACGCGGAGCATGGACAAACACAGACATGATTTTAATATTTTTTGCCAATGGAATAATTTATTTACTAACTAATGGCGTTTTAATTTTAAAGGATATTGAATTACACTGTCGTTATTACATATTTTAGTAACTCTGCCATTAAAGATAAACAGCACACAATTGTTAAACACGACAGCATTTTACAATGTTAACTTAGGTCGAATTGCTAACAGCACAACAGGAAATAACAAACGCATTTCAATTTAAATAGGCATTACGTGATCTTAAAAGAAAACTAGCACGCATAATGTTTTTTTTGCTAGTGGCTTTACGTCGCACCGACACAGATAGGTCTCCTGGCAACGATTTGATAGGGAAGGTCTACTAGTTGGACGGAAGCGGTCGTGGCCTTAATTAAGGTACAGCCCCAGTATTTGTCTGGTGTAAAAATGGGAAACCGTGGAAAACCATCTTCAGGGCTGCCGACAGAGGGATTCGAACCCACTATCTCCCCGATGCAAGCTCACAGCCGCGCGCCCCTAAGCGCACGGCTAACTTACCCGGTACGTGTAATATTAGCTCAGTCCTAATATCTAAGCTGATGTAGCGTCACTAGTAGTATTTGCACATGAGCCTACAAAATTTCATCCCTTGAAGTGCATGTATGGTTTAATGAGAATTCATCTACTATCGATGTTATAAATTTGTCATTCTGTTCAAAACCTTGAACTGTATGTTTTCCAGAAAGTCTGTATGGACTACCATTCAGACTGGAGCCTACTCTTTTAAAAGTATTGACATGTGTCAAAATTTAATTGCTAATATGTCTCATAAATTTGTACATCCGCACGGCGCAACAGCCCTGAAGAGTCTTGGCCCACCAAGCAACCTCTGTTGAGCTGTTGAGATTACGAGATGTCTTGTGTTGGGCACGTCGAATCCTCTCGGCCGTTATTCTTTGGCTTTCTGGACCAGGGCCACTATCTGACCGTCAGACAGCTTGTCAACTGTAATCATGTAGGCTGAGTGGGCCTCGAAACAGCCCTCAGATCTAGGTAAAATATTCCTGACTTGGCCGAGAATCGAACCCTGGGTCTCCGGGTAAGAGGCAGGGGCCGGACATACATTTCTAAAATGAGGAGATATCAGACAGAAGGTTGAACAAATAACAAAAAAAATCATTAACATACCCCTTTATGAACTAAGCTAAGTTTTAACTGTGACTATTAAATTAACTGTGGGGTCATCATCCTCGGTGTTCAGTTTACCAACTCGGACTAAAATTAACTTATTTCTTGTATTATTCTGCACTGTTACACTTATTCCTTGTATTGCAGCCATGAAGTTTTGTAACTAAAGAATATACCGCATTTGTACTACCGGTAGTAATTTTGTCCACATATGTATTACATATTTATACTTTAATTAAACCCCTTTAGAATGAAGGCCATGTCCTATTCCAATATGGTATGCAGTATGGTTGCCTTGATGTATCCACGTACAGAAAAAATTACTTACGTTCCCTTCATCACAGTACAACAACCATCAGGTAACAACAAATTTATTGTACTTTTCAGCTGTGTATGATTGTTGGTTGTAATTCTGTCTGTCTATGAGGTATGGTTTCTAATACTATCTTCAATGACTCTGTTTATTGTTTCTCTCTCTATTCTACTTATTTGCCTTGATACATTCTTCACCTGCCAGAATGTGACGATAAATATGATGGGCAGTTGGGAAAGATATAAGGCACTGCATTCTCTGACAATCATGGTTTTGGAAGAGGAGTAGTTCAAAGTTTTTCCTGAGGATCAGTACCAGTTACTTCCCATAAAATATCTTTGACTTTGAAATGTCTGTGGCATACCTGAAAAGTAATATACCACCGTGAACGAAATTTGTACATTTACAGAGTGAATCGGCCTACACCAGCGACTCTTATAGGCCTATGTGGTGTGTTTTATTGCGTATAATAATAATAATAATACTAATACTAATAATAATAATAATAATAATAATAATAATAATAATCACCATCATCATTATCATCATACCGTTGAAATAATGTATCCCATGATTGTGAGCTAACATAACCTTATATCTTTGAAGAGTAAATACGCCTACATATCACCAGCTGTTGCGTGTAATTAAATACGTCATAGGCCTATGCTCATTATGAAGATGTGAGAATGTAATAATAATAGTTACTCATCATTGAGTATTTCGTACACCTGTAGTCTTGTCTTAGCATTGCACGTAAATATCTCTGCCGCATAACCTCGTCTTTGAAAACTTAATGCATGCACTTCGTTATCACTGTTGCAATTCTCCTTACAGTTGAGTACGCAACACATCAGTACCATTACATACAGTACAACGGTATTAGCAATTGGCACCATTAAACGAATTATAACTCTTCTAATTCCAGCGTTACATGGCCAAACTCATTGCTGTCTTCTTACTGAAGAGGTTCAAGCTTGCCTCCTGATGCTGACGTCACAGTATATTCCCAGAACGGTTGTGAGGCCATATATCGAGGAGGTGTTGCTATAACACAATGTTCAAAATTCTCGTGCGACCCACCAGTCAGCTGATTGAGATCTTCGCTTCAAGAATGCGACGCCATCAACATTTTTTGGATACGTGATCGCAGGACCATTGATATTTTGTATAATGAGATAAGCCTATTGAACACTGGTGTCGCTGGCATTGCTTAGGCATCATTCAGATTTTAACACTCCCATGTCTTTGTACCGCTCAGCAACCCAAGTACCGTTCCAAAACAATACACGTATTTTACTTAAAGACTAGTTTGTACCGCAGATTGCCACGAGTTTGTCCTTACCCTAGAGTTTATAAACTCCTTTCTGATATATTGAAGTGAAGTTCTGTCAATAAAATATCAGCAACAAGTTAACAATTGGATTATACTACAGTTTAAAGTGAGTTTATGCACGCTGTGATGTTTCTGAATGCATTATGTTCTCAGTACTCTTTAATGAGGCCAGGAGCACACCACAATATACGAGAATGTATGCAGGCAAAACATAGTGCAGCATAAAGACACAGGCAGTCACTGCAATTTCGTCTTCTTCAAGGTTATTTATTATGGCATCCGATGAAGAAATGGCTGGTATTTCATGTTATTATCTGCCGTGTTCGGTTGAAAAGCCATTTTGCAATTGGATGAACAACTCTTTCTACAGTTGATCAATTGCTTCGTAATTACATGAACATGATTTTTTATCTGTTTTTCGCGGTATTGACTAAAATAAAACAACACGTTTATCGGAATCTAATTCCACCCTAATACCCTGTTCACAGATGCGCGGGAATAAAACTGCACGAAATCTTCCTCCATTACATTGATGGCGAATGATTTCAAGGGACGTGCATGAACAAAACGGAATGTATAGTTGCATAGAGACCAGACGTGTTCCAGCTCCCGTCCATGACAGCCCGAGACAAGAGTCTTGGTCTGTGCATGGCGGACTCATTCATAATAGATAATACTGATCGATCTCCGACAAAAATGGCTCGTCTCTTTCGCCGTGCGCCCAGCCTGTCAGATTCTGTCCCGGGTGTGTCCAGTAGGAGGCTACAGTAGGTGACAAAGTGTTTCCTCTCATTCAAAGACCCTTCTCTCATTTCAGGCCTGCTTGTTGACCGAGAGAGTGACCAACCTGGTGGTGATGGCGGCAGTGTGTGAGGCGGCGAGTTCGGAAGCGGCACATACTGCTGAGGCTGTCACCGGTATGCTCCTGCTGCATCCTCTGGACAACAAACTCATCGAAGAGCTAAAACTGTTCTCCATCCAGCTCATCCATTGCAAGCTGCGCTTCTCAGCCTGTGGGTTCTTTCCCCTGGACCACACGTTGCTCTACGCCATGGCCGGAGCTGTTACCACGTACATCATTGTACTGCTACAGTTGCGAACGTGAACTGCATGACTGTGAACACTTAAATATTGATGTTGGCTCTTCATTTTTAATGGGAACCAAGTTCCTTGAGTGTTTTATGTATGTAGGTATAAATATATTTGTCAAGGAAATATATAATCACTCATATAGAATGTTGTAATTTTACAAAATTGCGGTAGCTTGGAACGTGGCAAGGTCTTCAGGAATAACTCATTCTTCAGAACATATACGGCCGATTGTAGAAGCGGTATTTAGACGATGTTTACGGTTAAACAACGTCTAAGAATAGCTGCTGCACTGCAGAGACGTTATGTATCACTTAGACACTGCCTAAAACCGAAGTTCAACCGGTCACATTTAAACGCTGCCGGGAACACCGTTTAACGTAAATTTTTAGGTGTGAATCACGATCAGAGGTTATGTACCGTGAAACATATGTTACAAGGGCAGCCCGGTAACTGTCAACTTTAGTACAGTTCTTGGCAAACAATATATTTTATTATGTTTGGGATAATTTCCCTGGAATTATACGTCACTTCGAATGCATCCGTATCAGAATAACTTGTCCCGATCGTCAGGGGGCTATCAGATACATCAGGGATTCAGTTATTACATTTACTGCCAAGTAAGCACACATAATAGTGAGTGACACTAAAACGTAGGCTTCCTGGGATATCCCGGAACTAAAAGCCATACGACACTTCGTAGGCTGTGTGTGGGGGTATTTTTATGGATCATCGTCGAGCTAATTCAGGTAAGTTTTCGGCAACTATGAGATAGGAAATGGCAAGGACTGGATAGAACGAAGTTGGCCATAATAATAGGCCCAGTATTTGCAAAGCAAAGTCATCTCCGTACAATCCATGAAGGCCCTTGGAGTGGTGGAAAGTAAAGGCTTCCACTATTCGTAACCTCGACACTTGATGGGGTAGAGAGGTTAGCTCTACGCCCGGCCGCCTTTGCCCCCAGGAATTAACCTGGTACTCATTTTTGGTGTAGGCTGAGTGAACCTCAGGGCCATGTGCACCTCCGAAAGTTGAAATCTCGTTTCTTAAATTTAACGACTCCCTGACGGGGATTCGAACCCACGTCCTTCCGGGCGAACCGACCACGCCTTTACCGCCTCGGCCAGGCAGCCCCTCCCCAGTATTTGTCTGATGTAAACATAGCGAAACTGCGGAAAACAATCTTCAGGGCTGCCGATGGTGAGTTTCGAACCTATGATCTCTAGAATACAACCTACATCTATATGAGCCGTGCAACTCATTCGGTTACACAGTAACATACTTTCATCTTCGCTATTTAGATTACACTCACCATAACAACATAATCAAAGCTACACTTTCTCGTACTGTGGCGATATTTTTATCCTTGCGCAAGTCATGCTCGTGCTCAGCCATATTTGAGTAATGTGTAGGATGACGACAGCTGACTAATGTTTGGTGCGCGCACGACGGATTTCATTGGTTGCGACAAGCAGGGAGTTACATGGAAGGTACTTCTATTTCCATTTTCGCTGCTTGCTTGTTGTTTTAAGGGGCCTAACATCGAAGGTCATCGGCCCCTTTTTCCATTTTCGAACTAATATTGAAACTTTAAACGACGTCTAGGTAAACACCGGCTCAATATAGTTCATAGACCTAGTCATCGTTTCTGTAATCGGCCTGTACGTTTTCCTCTAAGTGTGAAGTTTAATTAAATAAATAAATAAAGATCAATTAAGTATTAACAATTGAATAGACTTCCATAATTGATGGCTTGAATAAAACCCCTGATTTTTGTTTTGCTATTTGATTTACGTCGCACCGAGACAGATAGGTCTTGTGGAGGCCGATGGGAGAGGAAAGGCCTATGAATGGGAAGAGATCTGCCGTGGCCTTAATTTTATTAAGGTACATCCCGAACATCTGCCTGGTTATTTATTTATTTATCGAGCACGTATGATGAATCTATGTACACATATATATAAGGTTTCTGGAAAAATGTGCGTAGTCACAAGTCTGTACAATACTACAACTCTAGGTCTAGCATTTTTACCCAATCAACTGCTTCATCCGATGTGCGGTGAATGTCCATTAGCGTTCCTTTGAAAGCTCGAATTGGGCAGTCAGCAACAATGTGGTGGATTGACTGAGAAGAGACACCACAATCACAATCTGCAGAGCTAGTCAAGCCCCATTTTCACAACAGATAACCACATCTGCCTTGTCCAGTTCTTACCCCATTGGTGATTTTCCACTGTCGTCTTGGAAGATTAAATCGTTGTATGCGTTTAGAAGGATTCTCAACTAGATGTTTGCTCACTACTGAAGACTGGTCCCACTGGGATTTCCATGAACTGTTAACATGAAAAGAGGTTCTTTCAAGATCCATTGCTGTACGCCAGGTTGGTTTCCTTGATTTCAGTCGTTGATGTTAAGTGTGCGTAATATCTTGATGCATGGGTAGTTGGAGGTTCTGCTGAATGTTCTTCCAAACCTTTAGGAGAGCTTCTGATCGTCTTAGGGTTGAAGGTGGAATATTGCTGAGAACAGAAAGCCATAGTGTGTTCGTGCTCCGAATGCAACCCGTGATTATGCGCATTGCCTGATTAAGTTTTACATCGATCTTCTTTGTGTGAACACTATTGATCCAAGAGGGGCAGCAGTATTCAGCAACAGAATATGATAAGGCTAATGTTGTTGATCTTAGAACATGATTGGCTCCCCATGATGTACCGTATGTTTCACCACTAAACTGCCCTACACGTGACCCCGGGTGGTGCTAAGAAACAACAGTATGAGATGAGACCGAACTGTCGGAAACGACCTCTCGGTCAAAGACCGAACAAGAAGGAGATGTGTGGTCCTTTTCAGGACCTTCAAGTTCGTAGAATTGGACCATCGCTCCGTATTTGTCAATTTGCCTGGTGTGAAAATGGGAAACCACTTAAAACAATCTTCAGGGATGCCGACAGTGGGATTCGAACCCACTATCTCCCGGATGCAAGCTCACAGCTGCGCCCCCTAACCATACGGCCAACTCGCCCGGTAAACCCTGAATTTGGTAAGATATAAAGAATCAGGGGGTTTAGGATATATAGTAGATGTCTGAGCCACGCCACGATAGCGCATTCATGACAAGTGGATCCAGCTGAAGAAAAGAAACAAAGCAGAAATCTGAAACAAACAAACAACAAATCGGTTTTGTGAAAAATTGTGAAATAATCGACGGAATCTATGCCGCACGGCTGTTGATTGAGAACAGTCGTAAGTAAAACATTTCGCTTTTTTAGAGCTCGATAACGCTTTTGATCATGTTCTGAATGACCTCATGTGGTTAGCACTCTGACAACACGGCATCCTGGAGTATCTTGTGAAGTGGATAGAGATGCTTTAGGTAGAGCCTTGAAGTTATGATCAAGCTGCAGCAAGAGAGGCCGATAATTTCCGTGTCACCGTCGGCATTCATCAAGGTTCGCTACTGTCACCGCTGTTGTTAATCCTTGTGATGGACAGTATTTTTTGTTTTTTTTTTTGCTAGGGGCTTTACGTCGCACCGACACATATAGGTCTTATGGCGACGATGGGATGGGAAAGGCCTAGGAGTTGGAAGGAAGCGGCCGTGGCCTTAATTAAGGTACAGCCCCAGCATTTGCCTGGTGTGAAAATGGGAAACCACGGAAAACCATCTTCAGGGCTGCCGATAGTGGGATTCGAACCTACTATCTCCCGGATGCAAGCTCACAGCCGCGCGCCTCTACGCGCACGGCCAACTCGGATGGACAGTATTACAGCATCCCTGTACTGACTTTAACATTGAAGCATACTCTGCGCTGACTCCGGAATGTTACACGTTTTCAATACGCTGAATCTTCAATTCCTGGAATAATCGGCTTGGTCAGCACAGAGTGAGGCTTAACAAATGGAAGATGGAATACATTACGTCAGACCAAGTGAAACTGGAGCAATGCACGTTGATGGCGAGGACTTACCACAAATTACGAAATACGTACTTGCGTCTACAATTACTGATAGTAGAAGTCCGTGTAATTTGGACAAATTAAATTTAAACGTCCATAACTCTGTTGAACGTAATGACATTTTCTCATATTTCAGACACGATAACTAGTATATTGTATCAGATGAATTGGTGAAAATAAATGTTAACATTATCTTTAGGATTTGTTTTTAAAGTAATATTTATCCTAAATTTTTTTATCCTGTAATTAGGACTGATAGCAGGTAACTTGGACCGGGTGATCGTGGCAAATATAAACACTAAAAAGTTATTTAGACCACCTCTGTGGTGTAGTGGTTAGCGTGATTAGCTGCCACTCACGGAGGCCCGGGTTCGATTCCCGGCTCTGCCACGAAATTTGAAAAGTGGTACGAGGGCTGGATCGGGGTCCACTCAGCCTCGGGAGTTCAACTGAGTAGAGGTGGGTTCGATTCCCTCCTCAGCCATCTTGGAAGTGGTTTTCCGTGGTTTTCCACTTCTCCTCCAGGCAAATGCCGGGATGGTACCAAACTTAAGGCCACGGTCGCTTCCTTCCTTCTTCCTTGTCTATCCCTTCCAATCTTCCTATCCCTCCATAAGGCCCATGTTCAGCATAGCAGGTGAGGCCGCCTGGGCGAGGTTCTGGTCATCCTCCCCATTTTTATCCCCCGACCCAGAGTCTGAAGCTCCAGGACACTGCCCTTGAGACGGCAGAGTTGGGATCCCTCGCTGAGTCCGAGGGAAAAACCAACTCTGGAGGATAAACAGAACAAGAAGAAAAATAAGAAGTTATTTAATGTACTTATTATGAAGCACTGAGCAATACAATACGACACTATGAATTGTGGTCGTCACTTTTGGCATGGAGGACAATGATAAAACAATTCATCCCGAATTTTTGCGCAGTTATCATGAGCCCAGTTTTTGCAAGTATTGCACTGAATAGAAACGTCCTTATAATACTTGTCACATACAATGCAAACTGTTTTTAATTTTTTATTGCGTCTGTAGTGCACAGCTTCTTGACCACTGCTCATCCTGAAGGACTGCAATTGAGAGGTGTTGTGTGGTCAGCATGACGGATTCCTTCGACCGTTATTCTTAGCTTTCTAGACTGAGGCCGCCATTTCACGGTCAGGTAGCTCCTCAACTGTAATCATGTAGGCTTAGTGGACCTCGAAGCAGCCTACAGATCTAGGAAAAAATTCCTGACCTAGCCGAGAATCGAACCCAGGGTGTCCGGGTAAAATGCAGGTACGCTACCCGTAAACTGCAGGGCCAGTCTCAAATTATATATAATATTAGTTACTTTACAATCGCCTGTAAAACTACGAAGGAACGTAATTATTACAATTAATTGTTTCAACGCCGTAAATTACACACTCGTGGCAGACCAAATTACACGAAATCCAAAACAAAATAATATGCTACGAACCTGTACTTAAGATTTATGTATGTTATGAATGTTATGAATGATATTTCTTCAGTACTTGTAAAAGCTAAACACCATCTTGGCTGAAATAACTAAGTTACTTCAAAAGGCACTTATTTGTCACCGCGTAACCTTACAGGGAATGCGAGTATTAAGATAGATTTCCTCTTCCACCTTCAACCTTACGTCCATTATCAAAACAGCTTCCAGGAGAAAAAGCTACCCTCGGCTGTCTTGCTGACCATGCCTCAGACAGGAGTGACCAAAGTTGAAAATACAACAAATATTATACTTAGGATTTGTTTAAGAGTAATATTAGACGCAAATTACACGCAGGTCCAAATTATAGCCTACAGACTTCCCCTAATGGCGTGGCGTGTAGCCTCCGAAGAGGTCTTGTGCGGGTCTTTCGAGTTGACTCCAAATAGGTGACATGCTTGTCTGTGAGAATCGCTCCCTACCTATGACGAATCCTAATTCTGAAAGCGGCACACAGACCCAGTCCCCGAACTGACCGGCACCCATTCGGCCAAATGCCTGCACGCTATCCTTTTAGCCACGGAGCCGGACTACAATATTACTGATGACGGCCGACTTACTGCAGAGGTGTCTGGCCCCGTGGCTAAGTGGTTAGCGTGCTGGCCTTTGCTCACAGGGATCTCGGGTTCGATTCCCGACAGGGTCGGGGATTTTAACCAACATTGGTTAATTTCGCTGGCACGGGGTCGGGGTGTATGTGCCGTCTTCATCATTATTGTATCCTCAACACGACGCACAGGCGTCAAGTCATAAGACCTGCACCTGGCGAGCCGAACATGTCCTCGGACCCTCCCGGCACTAAAAGCCATTTACCGAAGAGGTAATCGCAAGAATTGGTGCTGCATGGATGAATGGCGAACGATGACAGTCGTCACCTGTGATCACCTAAAATTGAAGATATACCATAGCCTACTGCCTTTCGCGCGTTGCACACTACGAGACAAAATGCCCAGATGGACAGCTGGTATAAGCAGGTTAGATCGCATCTCCAATGTAAACCTAAGTAGGGTGAGATTGCCTAATTCCGTGATAGTTTCTTTCAAATGTAATTTTTGAACGTTATTTTCTGCTTTCGTACAAGTGGGCTGCAGTCGCCCAAGTTCACACCATGGTTCACCTGCCTGAAATATATGTATGTATGAAGGTTACACGTTGAGTTATTTTTATGTTACTCAGTTTAATACATGAACGTGTCACTGTTCCGTAATACCGTGACATGTGCCGTAATTCCGTGAGGTGTTTCCTTATTTCGTGGTATTTACATAAATAACTAAACGTTATATATGAACTGTACTTATATTCTTTCAAAAGGTGACACTATAATATTGAACGACAGTTTTTTGTTACAAAATATATTCAATGAAAAATGTTCACTACCTTCCACTACATTAGTCTTTTTTTTTTTTTTTTTTGCTAGTTGCTTTACGACGCACCGACACAGATAGGTCTTATGGCGACGATGGGACAGGGAGGGGTTAGGAGTGGGAAGGAAGCGTCCGTGGCCTTAATTAAGGTACAGCCCCAGCATTTGCCTGGTGTGAAAATGGAAAACCACGGAAAACCATCTTGAGGGCTGCCGACAGTGAGGTTCGAACCCACTATCTCCCGAATACTGGATACTGGCCGCACTTAAGCGACTGCAGCTATCGAGCTCGGTACATTATTCTGTGAGTACACCATGGCATTTTGAAGTATTCTGAAACCCAGTGTTCCTTTAGAACTTTCTCGACAGCTAGTTCCACAGCCTGCTTTTTATACTTCTTTTCAGAAGTAGGGTTAGCATATCATGGTCCAGAGATTCTTGGCTTTACCCATAACGCCTCCTCTTTTAGCAGTAACTGAAAATAAAATAAATGTAACATAGACGTGTGTAGGCCTGCATGTAGGAGTTCATCACGTTCCTAGTGTTACAATTTTAATTTCAGGTTAAAACATTTTCACACACGTAGTGGAGTAAATTCGTCTTGAAATTCATATGGACGCCCGGTGAAATTATACGATTACGAAATTATAGACTTCATTCCAATACACAGCATTAAAATGGGAACAAGGCAGAGAAAACAAAAATAAATCACGAAACTCGACAGAAATTACTGTTCTCTAGAGAAGTCTGTGACTGAAAGTAATAACAGATCTGGAAAGCCTGCATCATCATAATCTACCGCACAGACATAATAACATAATATTTACCTAATAATGTTGATGATTTCCCAACTTACAGGTACACAAGACAGAAACACAGCTATATTCTCACACCAGTTCAGAAATGACATAGTAGGTCATAAACCACACCCTCGACCCAAGCGCTGATGTTCACTTTTGAAAAGACTAACTTCACGCCATGTCTTGAGAGTTCAGAGAACGTGCTCGGGGGGTGTCTATTGCCGCGATATTCAATCACAGAAAGTATCCCGGAGTTAAGGCTACTACTGAGTTAGGTATCCGTACCCTACATAATTTGGTGTTGTACAAGTCGAGGAGAAAACGCGACGGGAAATTTAGGATGGTTTGAAATATGTTACGATCAGAAGTAGAAACCATGTTAAGAAAAGCTTTACCCTGTAAGTTGCCGCAAAGAGACAAAGGGGCGACCAAGGCAACTTTACATCTAGAACTCGAAAATATGCATCTCCAACCTCAAAGGGCCCAGCACAAGGTGAAATTGAGACAGGGGATTAATAGTACTAAGGTTATGAGAAACAAGAGAATAAATACAATTATACCAGCTAAGGCTTCTTTCAGACGGCGCCGGTTCGACCCATTTCCGCGCTTAGCGGCGGCTCCGCCTAAACTAAGAACCGATTGTTCAAATAGAATTTTTCAAGTGACGCGGAGGCGGAAAGTAACCGCGGGCAGCACGGTTACTAGACTAGATGGTACCGAGCTTGATAGCTGCAGTCGCTTAAGTGCGGCCAGTATCCAGTATTCGGGAGATAGTAGGTTTGAACCCCACTGTCGGCAGCCCTGAAAATGGTTTTCCGTGGTTTCCCATTTTCACACCAAGCAAATGCTGGGGCTGTACCTTAATTAAGGCCACGGCCGCTTCCTTCCCACTCCTAGCCCTTCCTTGTCCCATCGTCGCCATAAGACCTATCTGTGCCGGTGCGACGTAAAGCAACTAGCAAAAAAAAAAAAAAAAAAAAAAAAGATTAGACGGTAGGGGTCACGCGTAGGCTGGCTTTGGTTGATGACGTCATCCGGTCTCCACTGCCGAGTTTGCAGTGAACGTGACCCATTGTAAATGTGCGTTTCTGTTAATGATTTGCTTGTTTTTATTTTACCACTTGCTTAATATTTTTCAATTTTGTCAAATATAATTGCCAGTTGTTATATGTAGATAATTATGTTGTAATTTATTTAATTTTCAGAACATTACAAGTAATATAATAACACTGTGCTTAACGAACCTTTCGCCTCCCAAATGAAGTACTTACGGTTCGTTTTACGTATTTTCTATCCATCAATCCAGTGATTTTACAACGATTTTATACATACAGTAGATTTATTTCTAAACCTAGTTACTAAACTTAAAGAAAAATGACCAATCTCATGGGATGCTTTTTACCGCTGTTTTGGCGGATTGTTGGTGTTAAGTAGTATTGTAAACACCTCATATTATATTTATGTATAAGTAGTTATTTATGAATGTGTATAAATGTGGAATGTTGGTAAAGTGGTGGTGATTATTGTTTAAAGAGGAAGTATAACTAGGCAACCCTCCTCTACATAACACTAATCAAAGAGAAAAAAGAATGGAAGGGGTCCGACACTTCAAAAAATAAAGGTATCGGTGAAAGGAAGACAAGGGCCACGGAGGGTGTGAAGATAAGACTCCCTAGGCCTCCATACGTAATACTGTCGGGGTCGGAAAAGAACAAGAGTTGACCAAGGGAGATCGATAAGGATATATGAAAGTGAGGAGCCTGGGACAAGTAAGTGAAAGCAATGTCAGAACTCGGATAAGGGCCCCGTGGTCGCCAACCCACGCTCCAAAGTTCAGAGCCCCTGGGCCCCTTTTAGTCGCCTCTCACGGCAGGCAGGGGTACCGTGGGTGTTATCCTACCGCTCCCACCCACAGGGGGAGAATGTTGGTAAAAAGCCCCTGACGAAACGTCAACCTCTTCCAGCATATCAGAGGTCACTCTTTTTCGGGGGATAAGAGGCTTCCACAGGCTTAGGCCATATAGACCTGTGGTGCGGAGAAAACCCTCACAGTCAGAAAATGCGATCAAAAGTTCAATATTTAAAAACAGATAATAAATACACCTAATTATTATTATGGTGGTAAAACTGTATTCTACCGGGCGAGTTGGCGGTGCGTGTAGAGGCGTGCGGCTGTGAGCTTGCAACCGGGAGATAGTAGGTTCGAATCCCTCTATCGGCAGCCCTGAAGATGGTTTTCCGTGGTTTTCCATTTTCACACCAGGTAAATTCTGGGGCTGTATCTTAATTAAGGCCACGGCCGCTTCCTTCCAACTCCTAGGCCTTTCCTATCCCATCGTCGCCATAAGACCTATCCGTGTCGGTGCGACGTAAAGCCCCTAGCAAAGAAAAAAAAAAAATAATAATAGAATTAATGCACTCATCCGTGGGTTTCATTAGGCAACCTCTTGAAATAATTTCTAGCCAGTTCCTAGGTGAAGGAGAAATGTTCACGGTTTGGATTCCGTACATATTGGCTTTCTGGGGGTACTTTTTCTTCACCCTATAAGCTACATAGCCAGCAATCATTTCTAGTAGCCCGGTCTTCTCTCTAACTACTTCGACAGAAACGTTTGCATTATTTTCATCTTGAAAATGTTCCAGAAGTCCATTGACAGCTGAAGTGAAATCATCATCATCCTTATCCTCATCCTCAACATTACAATTTTTGTCGCAAGCTTCGATTTTGGTTGGACACTGCTTGGCAATGTTCGTCATTATCAAGTATGAAGTTTTGAGGTTCCTCATCTGTGCTCAGAGATTGGACATTTTTTCATCTGGACAGTTTTTCCTGTTTGTCACTTCACCTGCATTCCGGCTTAAAATTAATGGTTTAATTCGCTGTGGTACAATGGCAGGGAGAGGATGATCATAAAAGCGACCAAGTCCTCGGATCTGGGAAAAGTAGCCCTCAGTTATGTCCTGGTTACACTTGGCCGCCATCACGTAATTATAGCCTTCCGATTCTAAGTCCTTATATAGACCACGAAGGCTATTTATAGACATTAGAAAACCTTCTTGAAAAGGAAGAAGTTTGTTTTTGCCAATCATTCTCATGGTGAAAATTAATTCGAATAATTTGTCAAGAGCATGATTTTGTTGCTCTATACAATTTTTGTACCACACACTTGGACACGGGAGGTTAGGACGTCAAATTTATTATTAATCGTGATTACAGTCTCTCCTACGTAGCTGAGCTCTGGGGAGTTACGGCATATTGCTTTACCCACAGTCAGTGATAACAGTTCAGCGGCTTTCCGTACATTTTGCCTCTCCGTTCCAGTCACAAGATTATGCTTCAATGAAAGCTTGTGCGCATATTGTAGGTCTTCGCCCTCACTTTGCATTTCAATTAATTTTGTAAATTCTTCTTTTATAATACATTGTCCACTTTCCAGTTGATATCCTTCATCAAGAAGGGAATTCCGCAGTAATTTAAGTGCATGAGGCACATCACAAAAAACCCGTATGTTACGTTCTTTACTTGATGGGTTTTCCAGCGACGGTTTTTGCCACGAAATATTCAGATCAGTCATACATTTACTATTTGAAGGTCCCGTGTCACATTCAACTGCTCTAAGTTTAAATCCGGTGCTTTCTACGACATGAATTACTTCTACTAACAGTTCTCTTGACACCGCTGTATCGAAGCTGTAGTAGATAGGTTGCATCCACTTTGGAGCTAAACTTCTCATTACAATGACTTGGACATTATCATGGGGTCCTCTTATCATATCTTCATTTTGATCAAGCACAAGTCGTTGTTAACCTTCATTTCATCGAAGATGAGAAAGCATTCCTTTCAAAATTTGTAAAATGACTTGATTGTGTTTTTAAGATATTAATGCTCAACTCAATGCATCCAGGAGAAATAGAAAAATGTCTTAGCCGTCGTTTGATTGTAACTTCGCTAGGAAGAGGGTAATTAATCAAGTCTCTAACAAAACACAATGTTTTATATGATATAGACCGTAAGGTCACTGCCTTAGCAATGTCCTCAGATGACCAGCTTGAGCATCTGCCTTTTACTAAAGCTTGCTGTTGACTTTTAGAAAAGTACCCTCAAAAACGTGAACATTATTTTTTAATTTATCTCAGTATTAGCTGCACTAAGACGGTCCTGAAGATCCTTATTTTGCTGTTTTAAGTCACAATTTTCTAATCTAATTAACTCCAATTATGCAGTCACTTCAGCAATTTTCTCATTACAGAAACACCGATGTTTACTTTCGTCATCTAATTCCTTCCTCAAAATTGAACTATTAATATTTTCTGCTTCAATAGGCGCCTGCGATTGTAAAATTTGCCGTATCTCCTTACGATGATTTCGCTTTTGAGCCCTGATTTCACGATCTTTACAGGACTGACTCACTAAATCATTACTACTCAGTGGAACATTTAAATGTGGTACTGCGTCAGGCCTAAAATCACGTCTAATTGGAAGGTTTTAACAACTCACCCTTCAAGTCCCTTATGCAGTTCGAGTTGTCGAAGTGTACAGAGTACACAGGAGCATTCTCAATAGTAAACGAGTCAGCCCGTTTACAGGCATTATTCCACTTTAATGTCACTGTTCTTTGGAAAACGATGAAATTTAATATCTAAATTCTTCTGTTGTCTGTCATGGTTAGAGCAACCGGTGACAGCACAACACACCATGGCGCAGACAAATTAAACTCTTACACTGTTGACAAGATAAAACACTATCACTAGACTAATGGCGCTCTGCTCCGTTTAGCTAACATGGGGACCGTGTGACGTCAGGAGGCGTGACTTGCTACTGCGCACCCAACTGATGACCCCTACCGTCATTGTCTTCGTAATATACAGGCCGTACTGTAGAAAGCGCGCCAAGCCAATCAGCTGATCTATTGAGGCAAGCTAAGCGAATGTTACAAATTGTGCTTGTGAATGTAATCCATAAGGACTGGGGGCATTCTTAGGATAATTGTGACCGTCGAGAGACAAACATTTATATTTAAGTATATTGCATGTTTTTTCTTTAAATTTATTACATCAGGATTTATCTAAACAGCTGTTATTAAGATAATGAGACCTCATAGTTTAGGTTAGGCATGGTATCTTCACGTGGTGAGTAACGTCATATTTCTCGTGTAATTTACTCATTTAATTGTTATCGTATAATACGTTTTTGTGGGAAAATAATATGCTACAAATTTAAATACACCGTGTGAAAGTTTGCATTTGACATATTGCTAAGAATTTGTGCATACCACGCCGAAAATACAACTATAGAAGTAAGTAAACAGTAATATTTTCATTTTCTTCGTTTGGGGGGCGGGTTACCTTTATGAAAAACGAAAATTCCCACCGAAAAAGTACCTGTTACGGAGAATAAATTTGTATGTTTCACTCATTTTCCAGAGCTGGTGATGAGTTCTCGTTTTGACTTTCTTGTTACACAGATTTACAGCAGAGCGTTGTATTGTTGATGCAGAACAAGTATAAAAGTCGACAGTAACCAATGGAACCTACATATGGGTATTTCTTCGGTTCGTAATGTTGAGTACGCGCTGCCTTTTCTACCCAAAATTAATGAGAATAAAAACCATTCATCGGCAGTTTCCGTGAACGTGGGAAGTAACTAATAGATCTAGATGATCAGTGCATTAATATTTGGGAAAACATGGGCTATTCCTAAACAAAAATGATACAAATGTTTGTACAGAAGAAAGGGTCTTCGAAGGATAGTACCAGGAGTGTCAACAACAGCAACAACAAGAACAAACAAGAAAGCTACTGTATTTATGGCCATCTAGAGGTATGGAAGTAAAGTTTATTATTGCACTTTTTGTCTCCATATTTGTATTATTGCATAATAATTATTCGTTGGGTACATTGACGAGTAAAATACTGAAGCTTTGACCGCGTAGATCGCACTCCAAACCTACTTCTCCTAAAATTACATATACCTGACTTACGAGTTTTAGTGATCACACCTGTAATATTAATACAACATTTGTAAATAGTTCATAATTACAAAAGGTAAAGAAGCATCATGTCCTTGCATTACACGGGTCGGACGGAGGAAACAGTTCGCCTCTTTGTGTGACGTCATCGGAGGTACAGTACGGCCTGTACATCACGAAGGCAGTGCTACCGTCTATAGTCTAGTAACCGTGGCGGGCAGGAGAAATGTTTGAGCGCGGGGTCCGTAGTGAGACGCGGTACCGCGCCAGCTGTTAGTTCTTATTCGACATTAGTATGTATGAATGTCATCACACACATCCAGTCCTTATGGATGAGTGTTTTATTACAGTTGTTTTGGAGCTTGAAATAGACATTGAGAACTTCGTAACTTTAGTGCCGGAAAGACCAGCGGTGTGGGACATTCCAGGACAAACACATCAGAGGCATGGTGACAGATTTGCCGTGAAATTTCTAGTGATTTCTAGAGTATATCTGACAACGAAAAAAAAGAATACATTTGGTAAGTAGTTCAGGCGTTCAGAAGGTTACATACAGTAGCTCATTTTGGTGTTTACCTGAAGGAGATGGTTGAGTAACTTACTCAGAAGTTCATCAAACGAGGATATTGACATCCGAAATCAGTAAAAAAATGCCATTTTCCATTCTCAATTCATGAAACAATAAAGCAAATGCTCCCATCTGACTTCTCTCTCCTATCACTGGATGCATCCACATTCCCCGGCTTCGTTTCCTTTTTCTTAAGTGTAGAAGGTAACGTAACGAAGATAATGATGGTACATATTTACTTCCTACACTGAAAAGTGTGTTGAAAGGGATCTGCTGAACACGCCGGTTTATTCCCGCGCTGTCTGAAGGAACTCACCCAAAGACGTTGCTTTATATTAAGAATGTCCACAGTTTGGCTCGACTGTAAGCAAGCATTTAGTATGAAGTCAAATAAATATTAAAGTTTATTCCAGCTGTTCAATACAAAAAAAAGATAATGAATTAAATAAAATTATGGGGACATGTTTCGCCCTTTAATTATGGGCATCTTCAGCCTTAATCTCAAACTGAAAGTTGATTAATCAGGTACCTGATTGTAATTAACTTACATATGAATGTGAAGGAAAAGTTGGAAAAGTGCGAAATGGTTGACTGTAGTTAATAAAGTCGAAAATACAAATATTCGTAAAATTATACACTTTCTTGAATAGTTTAGAAATTCTTGAAATGAGGCCTTAATGAAGTTTAAAATACAAGTAGTCGTGAGTTTATACACTAGAGGGAAACTTTTGGATCTTAAACAGATTGAATGTCACTATAATAATCACACCAAGAGGGGTTTATAATAAATGTGAAGTGATAAAACTGTAATTTTCTAGAAGCATGAGAGAAGAAGAGTGCTTGAAGGTAAGTTGCTGTGTTAAATGTTAGCAGGAAGGAACAGCTGTAGTCTCTTGTGTAGAGTCGTAAGGGAAGTTTGGATTGAAGTCTGTAACAATAGGAGATTTACGTGTTAAAGAATGAATTTGATTGGAAGGAGAGTTTAAAGAGAAATCGAAGTGTGTTAAACCACTTACCTTACTATGGAAGGAGTCAGGAGAGTAGCCGTTGCAGGTACTGCAATGAGACTGAAACTCTTGAACACGTTCTTGCTCCTGGAGGTATGGGGATCCTCTGAGGAGAACTGGGGATCCTCTGAGGAAACCTAGGCATCATCTAATCAGAAGCAAGATAGCGTCAGCCATGGCCACCAAGAACTTCAAGCTGTAAGAGCAAGCCCACTGCTTTGTAATCAACATAAGTAATCGTACAGTTGACATCCTGGCATCCACTGATCCCGTAGTTCCATTTGAGACTCATGATGATCAGCCATTGTTAGTGGACTAAAAGAAGATGATTTATGAACGTACTTCTTATTATTTCAAACTAAATGTACAACTTTAATAACATTGCAAATAAAGGGCTTCTAGAGGGCTGCAGCGGAACATTTCCAACTTTCATTTCTAAATGTTGTACCCACTTTGGTATAAACAAATGCGTTTCCCAGGACGTAGGTCTATTGGCGTTGAAGAACTCCCTTCAGAATTTAAGAAATCGTTTGTACACATCACATTAGTAGAAAATCTAAACAAAGAAGTGTCATGTACTTTAACGAAGAATTATTTTGTGTAGTATACCGGTACTTTATCATGTTGGTAACCCATAAATTTGAAAGTAATTAATTAAATTTATTATAACACATAAACGTCAGTTCCTTCTCTTTCCTTTCCAGTTATTGACTACAAAAGGTTTGTATGTATGCGGTGTGCTCATTTAGTGATAAAGGTTTCTCTAGAAAAAGCCATATTCAGCCTATTCTCTTGATTTTACTTTCGCTTAATGTTTCTTCCACTTTATGGGAAGAAAAATACAAAAATAACCACATCGGCGCAAGAAACGAGTGTGAACCCACTACATCCAAGAAAGTTGTAGCAATCAATCAATCAATCAATCAATCAATCAATCAATCAATCAATCAATCAATCAATCAATCAATCAATCAATCAATCAATCAATCAATCAATCAATCAATCAATCAATCAATCAATCAATCAATCAATCAATCAATCAATCAATCAATCAATCAATCAATCAATCAATCAATCAATCAATCAATCAATCAATCAATCAATCAATCTCCACTGAAATCTGCATTTAGGGCGGTCACGCAGGTGGCAGATTACCCATCAATTATTTACCTAGTTTTTCTTAAATAATTGCAAATAATTTGAAAAATTTTGGAACTTTTTCCTTGATAAATTATTTCAATCCGTAATTCCACTGCCTTTAATTGAATATTTGCTCCATTTTCTTATCTTGTATTTCATGTTTGCTGTTTGTTATGTTAGCAGTCTGAAGGCTCCTTGAATTCTCAATTAGTACCACCAAAGGTGATGTGGTTAGGGGGAAGCTTCAAAAACTGATGGCAACACTATAATGAGGCGTATTAAGCAGAATGAGCAGCGAGGTGGTTTTCCATTGCTTTCCTCATTGCATTCCTTGGTGCCAGTCATTAGTAACTGAACCTTCAATCTTGGCTTCTAGTGAGACAGTACCAATTTCATACTTCAACTCAATACAGCTGGATGTAACCCCAGCCTGTTTCTCAATAGATAGCAACACAGTGCAGCCAATATCAAACATGTTATGTTGACATCATGCAACACGAGAGGCAGGCACAAGTTCACGAATATCTTTCCTCAGCCGTCTACGTTGCAAATATTGCATTTAAAGTTCAAAATCCTTGGACGATCCGGGAATCGTACGTTGGGACTTCAGAGTAAGAAACAGAATAACTACCCCTACACCAGTGGCCTGAAGAATCGTTTAATTTACGTGGTAATTTGGTAGATGTCGACACTGACAAGAGACCCATTGATCCTTGCTCCTCTCAAGGGAAAGTATTTTATAACTGTGTAAATGAAAATGTTAAGTTATTGAGTTATTAGTGTAAATTTAACTGTTCCCTATCCGATACCAGTTTGATAAATGACGTGGTTATCACAGGATCAGAAACATTAAATAAGATCAACAACACTTTCTAAGAAAGAAGTATCTTAATTATATTAGAGTAGCTATTGATGATACATGTACAAAACTCTGACTGTCGATTTAATTGCGAATTCATAGGTTTTTCACTATCTCGATCTGTTCCGTGATCAGTAGAGCAAGTAAATATATGAAATTTCATATTCTAAAGAATATTCAAGTGGGAACCAGATATGTTTATGTAGTCATCGATAAAAATCCACCAATAAAGAATTTCATATTTCATAATATTTTGATAAAACCTTCATATTTTACAAAGAGTTTCATATTCTGGCATTTATGCAATTCTGTATAATTATACATTAAGTAGTTATTCAAATAAATTAAAGGACAAAAGGCGTGTCCTTTCATTCGTGTTTTTATCTATATGAATAAAATTGTAGGGGATCCGCTGTCTGTAATTTTTTGGTTTTGCCAATTTTTCAGATATTTATCCGTTTTAGGTCAACTCAAGACCGAATCGGTGGTTTTTACGTTTCGTGTCTGCTTGTTTGTCTGTCTGTTTGTCTGTTCCATCATCACGTCGAAACGGCTGGATGGATCCCAACCAAACTTCATATTTAGATTATACTCATCCCGGGGAAGGTTTCGATATACATATCGTTTAAAATCTCTGAATACACGGGGGGTTTATAGGAAAACCACAATGGTTTTTCCACCATCACGTCGAAACGGCTGGATAGATCTAAACCAAACTTCATATTTAGAGTATACTCATCCCGTGGAAGGTTTCGATATGCATATCGTTTTAAAATCTCTGAATATACGGGGGATTTATAGGAAAACCAGAATGGTTTTTCCACCATCACGTCGAAACGGCTAGATAGATCACAACCAAAGTTCATATTTAGAGTACACTTATCCCGGGGAAGGTTTCGATATGCATATCATTTTAAAATCTTTGAATAGACGGGGGGTTTATAGGAAAACCTGAATGGTTTTTCCACCATCACTTCGAAACGGCTCGATAGATCTCAACCAAACATCATATTTAGAGTATACTCATCCCGGGAAAGGTTTCGATATGCATACCGTTTTAAAATCTTTGAATACACGGGGGGTTTATAGGAAAACCAAAATGGTTTTCCTCCATTTTCTCTTATACTATTGATTTTCTGTAAACTCCGTTTACCGTACGTGAAATGTCTCTTCATTATAAACAACTTTCGTTATGTTCATAATTTACCTTACTCTTCACATGGCGGAGAAATGTACAATTTTCCGCTGGTATCATGCTCTGCATTGAGTGACCGACAGACCGACAACGAACCTACAGGTTACCATGGCAACGTCTCTGACTGCATGCCAGCAGGGAAGTAACGTATTGCCATTTTCCTCTTCATGGTTTTAAATTCGTGGTTGTTCCTTGGGTAGAAGGCAAGAGAGGCGTCAATCGGCCTATCTGCGGGATATTCGCGGAATATCGTTGGATGTTATAACCGCCCTCGAATAGACGCCGGAGTTTTCAATTTTCGTTTTTTTAAATTTTTGTTTAATATTCCCAGCATTCACATATCAGAGAACATTTAAAAGTCATTTTTCTAAAAATTGAATCGTTGGTTTTTAAATGAGGGCCTGGTACCATACGGTACCGCACGGCGCTTGACATAGCTTTTGGTTGGAACATAAAAATTGTTACCTCTTTAGAATACCATGAAACTGAATGCTTAATATTGTTACAGAATACCACTTACAAATTACTGAGCAATAAACAAAAGAAGAAACGGTGTTTATAGGTTTATTTGTGATATCCCTTTGGAATTCCGAAATATAACATTAGCTCAGACGTGACATATCTTTAGGAAATACGAGTAATATTACTTCAGCTTTTCTTATTTAGTCACCTATTTCCACTCTTCACTAGTTTAGAATGGCAAAATGCTGTTTACACAAACGCCCACACTACACGTGACGCATTCTGTGCGGCCGCGGAATTCGCATTCGTTCGCCGCACAGCTCCTGCTTTGGTTTGTCGGAGCGATATAGTGATGTACGCCATTGAATCTCAAGGTGTAAACAACTGCATTTATTTACCTTAAAATACCACCCAAATATATATGTCGTATTAAATATTTTGCACCTACCCTTTTCTGATTGTGGTACTTACACATAGCCACTTAGAAGGAAAATGCCGATGAAATTTTCATTTCTTCGGGGTTATTTTTCGTTTGTAAAAAGCATATACTTCAGAGCACAAGAAATTCATAATTTCATCGTAAAGAAAACCCTCATATTTCGGTCGGCATCATATATCGAAAAGTGGAAAATTTCGCACTAGGGAATTGGAGTGAAATATGGCCATACGCCATCCAGGTACCTGGTGGATGAGGTGATGATTTCGCTCTCTTCCCGGGCCATGAATCATTATCGGACATGGATTATCTACTCCTGTGCGGAATTTGTTGCTTTAGCACTATTTCTGCTGGTACCCGTGATTGACCTCCTGTAAGATTATCTGCGAGACCCCCTTCATCTTCCTTGGATAATACCTTAGATTCCAGTGGTTCAGTATGTCATGCCGTTTAATTTTTAAAAGTAAAATATACAATTATAGAGTTTTATGACACACATACATCATTATTTGCAACTACAGTATGAATTGTTACCCTTAGAAATAAGGAGGAGAAAGTAAACAGAGAGGCATGGTAAGCGCCGTGCGGTACCATACGGTACCAACGGAATAATTTGTGTCATAACAGCTGACACAGGAATGCTGACCATTTGCTTGTTATTTCAATTCATGGACTTATATTTCAAGAAAATAAATCACATGATACAAAATCGTATTGTCAATATTTATAAACAAAGTAAAGCAACTTACTTTAGACAGGTAGTCATTTTTATTCCTCTCGACACGATCTCAAATTACAAGCAGTTGTTGCCGCAAACAAATACTCAAATAAAACCTTTTGTTGATTTTAGGCATTGTAGAGAGTATCTCCTTGACAATGTAAAGCGAAGTTGCCAGATTTATGGCGCAAGTAAGGATCAGTATGAGAAAATCAGAAGTACTGGTACTATACGGTACCGCACGGCGTTGCCGGGAGTAAAAACACCATTAGTCATCTTCTTATTATTTGTTTACCTAAGAATCACTGGACCTAAATTTCTCCTCTGTTACCGCTTTATTGTATCCATAACTCACACTCGCATAATTTATTGAGGGGCATTTGATTTTCCAATACATTCACTTGGCATTTACATATTTGTCGTTATCCGGCTGTCCTCAGTTATAATCCATTTTCTATTACTTTCAACTTTCTTAACTGTATTATTTTCTTCCTTAATTACGCCGTATGTACGCGAGTGCTACAAACTACTGCATGTATTTCCACCAAGACTCATATTTAGAATACACCTGTCCTTGATAGGTTTTAGGGCAAATATTGTTTCTAAACCCCTGAACTGACTGGGGGTTTATACGAAACCGAAACAGTGATTTTGCACTTCCACAAAACATACACAACCAACGTTAATTTAAATCTACCTGCCTTGGTAGAAATTAATTTCTAAACCTTTTTTTCTCATGTGCATCATTTCGATACGAGGATTAATAAGGAAGATATCACTAACGGACCGTTTTTCTGTACAAGTCCCATCGGACTTATCTCACGAGCGGGTGCGTGTAAAGCGTATTCCTTACAACTTGAAAACTACTGAAGACATTAGAACCAAAATTTATATTTAGCATCCACCTGTCCAAAGGTAGGTTTTAAACGTAAATAACATTTCATGTTCCGCAATGGACTGGCGGTTTATAGGGAACCGAAATGGTGATTTTACTCTTCCACAATATGTACAGAACAAGACCAACCTGACTGGAAATCGATCAAACGTGATGGAATTCCACCTCTAAACCTTTTTTCTTCGTGTGCATTTTTTCGACAGGAGGATTAATAAGGGAGATATCATGAATGGTCACTTTTGCAGGTTAAGTCCAGCGGACATAGCCCAAAAGGTGTTTTACATGCAGCAGATTCCTTATCTATATAAATCAAATCGTAACGACTGTGTGCCTCTACACTGACTATTTTGGCGAAATTTTCGTACAGCTTTCCGTTTAAGGGGTAATAATGACCATCTCCATAATTTTTGGTTTAGTTTCCTGAAAGTCCTAATTTTTACCCGCCTAGCCCAAAATCCAGATTGCGGCATAATCTGCCAGAAGAAAAAGAAGATAATTGAGATTTGACAAAATTATACGTTTTAGCCTGTAACGAACGGAAAACATCCTAGATCATTAATTTTTTCACTTTTTCCCCCGAAGAATATCAAAATATGCAGGCAATTTTAATGATGGTGCAGACCTTCGGAAATTCCTATCACATAACGGATTGCACAATCTCCGTTCAATTTGGAATGATCCACAACCTTGGTCTTATGACTTTTTGCCGTATCTGTATCCCTTTTACGTTTGATTTTTCTCTATTAATCGATGTTAAGTCAATTTGGAATTTTCACATGCATAATTCATACTTTCAATTACTTATATGAAATACAGAATCATCAAACTCTTCACGAAAATGGCCCACCCAGTAGCCATATGTGAGCCAAATGCTATGTATGTAGCTGTCACATGATTATCCGAAAAGTAATGTAATGTGAGATAATCTTACAAAACCTTTACCCTGTTCCACGTTTCTAACTCAATCTGACCCAAGAATAGATGGCATATCATAGGACCAGCCATTTAGGCCACTAAATCCGGCGTGTCTTATGGTATAATCCTTTGTCGATATGACGTACGTTTAGTAGCAGTTAATCTGTAAATGAAGGTCTTCAGTATTGTAAACACGCATATACTTTCGTATGTCGATCTATATATATTCACTGATGTCGATTTTTAGCGATCGAGAAAGGGTGGGTCGGCTATTGTAATCAGTACTCCCCACACCGACTTTGACTGGCAGTATGAAAGGGTTCCTTCTCCAACTCCTGTGTAACTGTCATTAGTAAGGAAGGCCTACAATTGTAATGAATAGTTCCCTTCTCGATTTGACTTGCAGAAGGCAAGTGAGCATGCAGTTTGGTTTAAAACTCCCCTACCCGATTGTGTTTGGCAGTAGGCAAGGGTGCCCGCCATTTATAAAGATATGTCCTCATTTAAAATGTGACTGGCATTAGGCATAGTGGCCTGCTATTTTGATGGAAACTCACCAACTTGGTGTGACTGGCAGTAAGCTGGCTGGCAGTAGGAAAATGGGCCTGGCATTAATAATGATAACTGCACAACTCAATTTCGAGTGATAGTAGGGCAATTGACTGCCATTATAATAGAAACTCCTCAACTGTAATCTGTCTGGAAGTAGGAAATGGGGGCTGTCATTTTAACGAAAACTCCCCAAATCGATTCTGTCCGCGTAGTAGGCAACGGGGCCTGCAATTATAATATAAACTTCCCAACTCGATTGTGAATGCCAATAGGCAAGTGAGCCTGCCGTTATATCACAAATCCGTAACAAACACTTTACATTGGAAACAACGTACGGGGACCTCCCCATGCTCTTTCTCGGATAACGCTATGAGACATGCAATTTTAAAACAATCTTATTTACTGCATGTACACTATTTACTTCGATATTCGAATACAATGTAGAATACCGTAGCGAAGCACGGGTACATTCGCTAGTCTATATAAATAAAATTGTAGGGGGTCCGCTGTCCGTAATTTCTTTTGTTTTCCCAATTTTTCAGATATTTGTCCGTTTTAGGTCAACTCAAGACCGAATCGGTGGTTTTTACGTTTCGTGTCTGTTTGTTTGTCTGTTTGTCTGTCTGTTTGTCTGTTCCACCATCACGTCGAAACGGCTGGATAGATCTCAACCAAAGTTCATATTTAGAGTATACTCATCCCGGGGAAGGTTTCGATATGCATATCGTTTTAAAATATTTGAACACACGGGGGGTTTATAGGAAAACCAGAATGGTTTTTCCACCATCACGTCGGAACGGCTGGATAGATCACATCCAAACTTCATATTTAGAGTACACTCATCCCGGGGAAGGTTTCAATATGTATATAATTTTAAAATCTTTGAACAGACGCGGGGTTTATAGGAAAACCAGAATGGTTTTCCTCCATTTTCTCTTATACTATTGATTTTCTGTAAACTTAGTTTACCATACGTGAAACGTCTCTTCATTATAAACAACTTTCGTTACGTTCATAATTTACCTTACTCTTCACATGACGGAGAAAATTACAATTTTCCGCTGGTATCATGCCCTGCGTTGAGTGACCGACAGACCGACAACGAACCTACAGGTTACCATGGCAACGTCTCTGATTGCATGCCAGTAGGGAAGTAACGTATTGCCATTTTTCTCACCATGCTTTTAAATTCGTGGTTGTTCCTTGGGTAGAAGGCAAGAGAGGCGTCAATCGGCCTATCTGCGGGATATTGGCGGAATATCGTTGGATGTTATAACCGCCCTCGAAGAGATTAAGTAATAACACCATTAGTCATCTTCTTATCATTTGTTTACCTAAGAATCACTGGACCTAAATTTCTCCTCTGTTACCGCTTTACTGTATCCATAACTCACACTAGCATAATTTATTGAGGGGCATTTGATTTTCCAATACATTCACTTGGCATTTACATATTTGTCGTTATCCGGCTGTCCTCAGTTATAATCCATTTTCTATTACTTTCAACTTTCTTAACTGTATTATTTTCTTCCTTAATTACGCCGTATGTACGCGAATGCTAGAAACTACTGGATGTATTTCCACCAAGACTCATATTTAGAATACACCTGTCCTTGATAGATTTTAGGGCAAATATTGTTTCTAAATCCCTGAACTGACTGGGGGATTATACGAAACCGAAACAGTGATTTTGCACTTCTACAAAATATACACAACCAAACTTAATGGAAATCTACCTACCTTGGTAGAAATTAACTTCTAAACTTTTTTTCTCATGTGCATCATTTCGATACGAGGATTAATAAGGGAGATATCATTAACGGACCGTTTTTCTGTACAAGTCCCATCGGACTTAACTCACGAGCGGGTGCGTGTAAAGCGTATTTCTTACAACTTCAAAACTACTGAAGACATTCGAACCAAAATTTATATTTAGCATCCACCTGTCCAAAGGTAGGTTTTAAACGTAAATAACATTTCATGTTCCGGAATGGACTGGCGGTTTATAGGGAACCGAAATGGTGATTTTACTCTTCCACAATATATACAGAACAAGACCAACCTGACTGGAAATCGACCAAACGTGATGGAATTCCACCTCTAAACATTTTTTTTTTCATGTGCATTTTTTCGTCAGGAGGATTAATAAGGGAGATATCATGAATGGTCACTTTTGCAGGTTATGTCCAGGGGACATAGCCCAAAAGGTGTTTTACATGCAGCAGATTCCTTATCTATATAAATCAAATCGTAACGACTGTGTGCCTCTACACTGACTATTTTGGCGAAATTTTCGTACAGCTTTCCGTTTAAGGGGTAATAATGACCATCTCCATAATTTTGGGTTTAGTTTCCTGAAAGTCCTAATTTTTACCCGCCTAGCCCAAAATCCAGATTGCGGCATAATCTGCCAGAAGAAAAAGAAGATAATTGAGATTTGACAAAATTATACGTTTTAGCCTGTAACGAACGAAAACATCCTAGATCATTACATTTTTCAATTTTTATCCCCGAAGAATATTGAAATATGGAGGCAATTTTAAAGATGGTGCAGACCTTCGGAAATTCCTATTACATAACGGTTTGCACAATCTCCGTTCAATTTGGAATGATCCACAACCTTGGTCTTATGACTTTTTGCCGTATCTGTATCCCTTTTACGTTTTAATTTTTCTCTATTAATCGATGTTAAATCAATTTGGAATTTTCACATGCATAATTCATATTTCAATTACTTATATGAAATACAGAATCATTAAACTCTTCACGAAAATTGGTCCACCCAGTAGCCATATGTGAGCCAAATGCTATGTATGTAGCTGTCACATAATTATCCGAAAAAGTAATGTAATGTGAGATAATCTTACAAAACCTTTACCCTGTTCCACGTTTCTAACTCAACCTGACCCAAGAATAGATGACATATCATGGGACCAGCCATTTAGGCCACTAAATCCGGCGTGTCTTATGGTATAATCCTTTGTCGATATGACGTACGTTTAGTAGCAGTTAATCTGTAAATGAAGGTCTTCAATATTGTAAACACGCATATACTTTCGTATGTCGATCTATATATGTTCACTGATGTCGATTTTTAGCGATCGAGAAAGGGTGGGTCGGCTATTGTAATCAGTACTCCCCACACCGACTTTGACTGGCAGTATGAAAGGGTTCCTTCTCCAACTCCTGTGTAACTGTCATTAGTAAGGAAGGCCTACCATTGTAATGAATAGTTCCCTTCTCGATTTGACTTGCAGAAGGCAAGTGAGCATGCAGTTTTGTTTAAAACTCCCCTACCCGATTGTGTTTGGCAGTAGGCAAGGGTGCCCGCTATTATAAAGAAATGTCCTCATTTAAAATGTGACTGGCATTAGGCATAGTGGCCTGCTATTTTGATGGAAACTCACCAACTTGGTGTGACTGGCAGTAAGCTGGCTGGCAGTAGGAAAATGGGCCTGGCATTATAATGATAACTGCACAACTCAATTTCGAGTGATAGTAGGGTAATTGCCTGCCATTATAATAGAAACTCCTCAACTGTAATCTGTCTGGAAGTAGGAAAGGGGACTGCCATTTTAACGGAAACTCCCCAAATCGATTCTGTCCGCGTAGTAGGCAATGGGGCCTGCAATTATAATATAAACTTCCCAACTCGATTGTGAATGCCAGTAGGCAAGTGAGCCTGCCGTTATATCACAAATCCGTAACAAACACTTTACATTGGAAACAACGTACGGGGACCTCCCCATGCTCTTTCTCGGATAACGCTAAGAGACATGCAATTTTAAAACAAATCTTATTTACTGCATGTACACTATTTACTTCGATATTCGAATACAATGTAGAATACCGTAGCGAAGCACGGGTACATTCGCTAGTAAGCAATATATAAAGAAAGAAATAAGAAACTAAATTACAAAACGACGTTAATTTGTATAAATTTAGCCTTAAATCCAATGACATTAATTATTTATGAAATATTAACACGAATAACATAATTTCGTACATATGTCACTAAAACTTCATACGCCGTGCCGTATTAAAACTAATTTCACAATTAAATATTCATGTTATTTTTTTGAACACACAGTTTCGCGTATAAAATGGTATGACATAATATACTTAAAAATAGCGTACCCTATTTCAAAACAGATCCCAGCAACTGAAAACGTATTAAAGCATGTTGAAAATGGAATACGCTTTAATCCCGTTTCTTTGAATAAACATTTTAAAATATATTTAATGTCAAACATTATTTTCCTTGATTTCGTATTAACTTGAAAATAACATGATTTCGTGTACAAGTAAAAGCAGCTTTATATGCTATGGTGTATTGAAAAGCTTTATACAACTGAAGAATCAATTCATTGTTTTGAATACAGAGGTAAGTTTTACATAGTTCAGTTAATGAAGCATAAATATGCAAAAATATAACCATATATAAAAGCAAAGTCATGTCCGTACAGGGCATGAAGGCCCTTAGAGGGGTGTAAGGTAAAGGCTTCCACTATCCGTAACCTCGGCACTTGTTGGAGTAGAGTAGTTAGCTCCAAGCCCGGCCGCCTTTGCCCCCAGGAATTAACCTGGTACTCATTTTTTGTGTAGGCTGAGTGAACCTCAGGGCCATGGGCACCTCCGGAAGTGGAAATCTCGTTTCTTAAATATTACGACTTCCTGACGAAACCCACGTCCTTCCGGGCGAACCAGGCACGCTTGTACCGCCTCGGCCAGGCAGCCCCTATAACCACACATGGTTTACATTATTGACATTAAACTTGTAAAATGTATTTATATGATTGCTAAAACAAAATTCCAACTACAGCAGCATAAAAAAGAGCGCAATGCATGAAAAAAGTTATCTGAGACAAAGGACTTACACGGACCAAAATCCAGCAGTGTCAAAAAACCAATTTGCTGAGAATTTATGTGAGGCGTTAATATAATCAAACATCCCGATTAAGAAAATAGAGACACCTGAACTCAGAGAGTTTTTGTAAAATTACTGTAACCAAGATATTCCTTCAGAATCAACATTAAGTCAGAAATATGTGGATGTGATTTACAACAAGGTAAGTGAAAAAATGTTATATTAACACCATACTTCCACTGTAATATTACCACTTTAAATTAGATTATTATACGATTATACGATTATTATTTTATTGTCCAATATTTTTTGCACTAAGTTAATATAAATTCCTGCCGCAAGGTGGCATTCCAAGTAACTTCACATTGATTAATTAAATGAATTAATTTCCAGACTGTTCATAGGATCAAGGATGTTATTGCTGACAATCCTATATGAATAATGGTGGGCCAGACGACAGATGCAACTGGGCGGTTTGTTGCTAACCTGATTGTTGGTAAATTAAACATCCACTGAAACTGGTAGGCCATAATATCTCCTGTGCTGTATAATGCTCGAGAGTGTCAACAATGAAACAGAACGCTTCACAAATGAATCGCTCCGTAAGTATTATTTATTATTTTTAGTAATTATTTTAGTATCAGTTTTTCTCATTCTTGTAGGCACATAAACAATGAATATAAAAGAACAACATTGAAATTATATAAATACTAGCAGATGTACCCGTGCTTCGCTACGGGATTCTCAGAAAGACTGACTTGGTGGTTTTCCTAACTGAATTCAACATAGGTCATTACAAAAACGTCAGTAGGAATGTAGCGATTGGAAGCAATGTTATGATATAAAATACTCGATCAAATGAAAAACCGCACACTTTCTCAATTTCAACGAACAGTACTACGGTGCCGATCAAAGATTCCAAAGTTCCAGAGCTGGAATAACCAGGTCGCAGACGGCCGTGAACACTCCTCTGTCATTATTCCGTTAAATATGCACACTACTCATTCCAATCAGTGGCTCAGAGTAGGGATTGTATAGCTCGAATACTATGATGAACCAGTGTGTTACGTACCAGATATATCAGAAAATGTATGAACCAGAGGAATGGCATGCTAAAGAAGAAAGTTATCTTACACCCCAGCTACTTCCCACCAATATACAGGCAGGCTGTTACAGTCGGTACGACCAAGCGAGTTGGCCGTGTGGTTAGGGGCGCGCAGCTGTGAGATTGTATCCGGGAGATAGTGGATTCGAACCCCACTGCTGGCAACCCTGAAGATGGTATTCGGGAGATAGTGGGTTCGAGCCCCACTGTCGGCAGCCCTGACGATGGTTCTCCGTGGTTTCTCATTTTCACACCAGGCAAATGCCGGGACTGTACCTTAATTAAAGCCACGGCCGCTTCCTTCCACTTCCTAGACCTTTCCTATCCCATCGTCGCATAAGACATATCTGTTGCGGTGCGACGATAAGCAAAAAAAATATGGTATTCCGTGGTTTCTCATTTTCACACCAGTCACACCAGGCTGTACCTTAAAGCCAAGGCCGCTTCCTTCACACCACTCTTCATTTCCTATCCCATCGTCGCCATAAGACCTACCTGTGTCGGTGCGACGTCAAGCAAATTAAAAAAACCTCAGTACGCTGCAGTAATATCTATCGGGGATGAGAGGAAAGAGAAGACAAAAAGCACATCACAACAAACAATGGTCAATGTAGTGTTATTGTTGATAAAGTTTATGAGCTTTCTATATTGCAGGCCTTCACATTAGTTTTCTTTCGACTCTGTATGGACTTAGTAACAAAAATCCAAATTCACGAATATCTCCGATTATATGCGGTGTAACGGTTCAAATCCCATTACAAGATGATATCTGTATTTTTATTATTGTATGATTTTATCTGTATTTTATTATTAATATTATTATTATTATTATTATTATTATTATTATGTCCGTATTATTATGTTATCTGTGATATTGTTACTATTATTGTAATTATCCGTTTTATTCAATTCGATTTTGCAATTGCCTGTTGCTTGCAAGATTGTACTTAGATGTATGCATATATACGTATGTGTAGAGTAACACTCAATACCTGTACAGTGAGAATTGTTGTATATATCAGAGATTGGGTGTGACGTTGGGACTTTGTGTAAGATTAGTGGCGATTCTGCCAAGTCATCGCCGCGCCATGGCTACGGCATTGTATTTATTTAGATATGCGCTCACGGAGTTAGCCGCCTCCGGGCTATTTCACCACTGTATGTAATATCTGTCGCGTAGGTGGGAGTATGTCATGGTTATTTCTGGAGATTACGTAGCTGTGTCAACCAACGTCTATATAAGGTAGCTGCATATTGTAGCGTCAGTCATTACTTATACGGATGCAGTACAGTGAAGTAGTCTACTAGATCAAGAGGCCTTAGGTGGTCGGCCAACAAGTGTGAACGAGAGATGGAGAAGACTCAGTGAGCCATTAATTATTGGTCATTGAGAGAGTGAGGACAAGGTTGGTCGCTCACTCAGTTGAAGACACGGACGCAAGGGCTTACCATGGAGTCAGAGAGGGCAACCCTGGACCTGCCAAGAGGTCATACCATATTGACTTACAAAGAAGTCAGATGATATGGAGAAGAAGCAGCCACAAGGATGTATCACCAAGTTAGGCGTGACACATCTACAGTAAACACCAGATCAAAGGAATACGTCGTAATTACACTAAAAGTGTTGAAGGTACAGTCAAGTGAATCAGTGAGGGAAATATTTCGTATAAATTGCTAAATGTCCGGTCAAGAAGAATTCAAATTCATGCCCAGTTTCTTTCAGTTGCAATGTCATAATTTCATATTCTCATCTGTTTTATCGCAACAAGACTCACTATTTTTTGATATATTATTTAAAGAATATATATTGTTCTATCAAACGAATTCATAGTTTCATTTCTATGAAAGTAAAATATCTTAACCTCAAAATTAATGGGGAAACCGAACGCCAATCTCCTTTTCCCAGAACTTACATGGTATGTTGTCAAAAGTAAGCTTATTACCCCACACCCTAGAGATAGTCAAGAGTCTCATTCTATTATTGCTGTACTGAGTGACAGCTGGCGCCCTTCAAATAACTATGTGTAAGTAAGCAGGTAACAAGTAAGTGTGAGTACAGGGTTCGACGAGTGTGTATTTTATTTAATGAATGTTAATTTTCATAATTTCCATTTTAAATGCAGATATTCAGATTTTCAATATAAATGCAGTTTTATATAAATATCAATATTTGTAAAGTTAGTCAGCAAGTTAGGAAAATTACAGCGGTACGCTAACAATGTATAAGACATAAGTGATCGGGAATTTAATAACTTCTTACATAACTACTACTAACTTACGACATAACTAAAGTTAGGTTAGTTATGTAGTATTTATCGATACGACCACTAATAACATGAATAACTTATTTGAGAATTACATTTCAGACCTTCCCCTAAGCTATCATTTCACTCAGCGTGAATAAAATAATTTGTAGCCTAGATTGCAGTGGTTCATCACCCGTCATTACAAACCGATTTTCATTAAATTCTCTTCAGCCGTTTTATCGTGATGCGTGAACATACACACATACATACATACATACGTACATACATACAGACAGAAATTACGGAAAAGTAAAAAATGCATTTCGTTGTCATTGTGGACATAACCGACACAGAAATACCATTCTTTTCAAATTCTGAGTAATGTACAGACAAAACTCTTATTTTATATATATAGACATAAGACATATTTCTAATAAGTTATTACAAATTAATATTGAAAGTTGTAAACATTTAAAATTAATTTTATGTTGTTCTGTTTATTATTTAAAAAATATTAAATGTGTGTTTCTTTTTTTTTCCTTTTTGTTTCCTTGTATTAACTATTAGATCTTATTCCCTTTGTAACAGATATGTGCAATAAATATCAAATATCAAAAACATATTTTAAGATATCAAAAGTTAAATATTTAAATGTGAACTGAAATGAGCATTCACGCATTCACATTGAGAAAGTCTTACTTTATGATATTTGAAAACGAAAAATTTTGAGGAGATTTTAATGCCATTTTAAATACTGGTAATGTTTTATTTAAATTTACTTATCTAGTCTGTTGTAATATCTTTTTACCTATTTCTTTGCCGGTGGTAGACAGTTTTGAGGCCAGTTCAGCCCACTGTGTAGCTCTGGCACAGAAGGGGTTTAGAAGTGATGGTGTTAAGGGCGATCTTGCTTACATCCTTACTAATTTCAGCATGATACACAGGTCATAGAGAAGCTGGAATACAACAATTTGACACTAATTTCTGCCATTCAGAAAGTGGAAGACCTGAGGGAGGCTGTTGCAGATATTCCTGGACCCAAAAGGAGAATTGTGTCAGAAAAATTTTAATCCGTGCGGGATAAGTCTTACCAGGTACCGAGTGAATTAAGTCAGCTTATCGAAGGTATGTCAAATATCATTCCAGCAAACATTGCAGTAAATAATGTAGCACGCTACTAATATGCTCCCGTTACATGTGATGTGGAACGAAGCTTCTCATCATACAAAATTATATTGACAGATTTACAACTCGCTCCCCCAAATTTAGCAAAATTGTTAGCTGTATATTGCAACAAATATAATACTGTTATTTGATGCATGCAAACTCTGTCCTCTTCAAGGTTTCGGCCTTTGAACAATTCCAGAATTATACGTACATATTGATTGCAAGTAATTATAAATTATAATTTACTTCATTACATGCTGTAAATTACTGGGAGTCGATTAAATAAACACAGTCTTAAAAGAACCGTATTATTACTAATTCTAAATACATACATTATCATTAAAGACTGTTATGCTTTTCAGCGTTCAGTCTGCAAGCCTCTGCGAATTTACTAAACGTCGCCACAATCCTCTATTTGCAACTAGTACTGTGGCCTAATTTAGTTCTATACCTCTTATCTTTAAATCGCTAGAAACTGAGTCTAAGCATCGTCGTCTTGGTCTCCTTCTACTCCTCTTACCCTCCATAACAAAGTCCATTATTCTGCTAGGTAACCTATCCTCCTCCATTCGCCTCCCATGACCTCAACACCGAAGCCGGTTTATGCGTTCAGCTTCATCCATCGAGTTCATTCCTAAATTCGCCTTTATCTCCTCATTCCGAGTACCCTCCTGCCATTGTTCCCACCTGTTTGTACCAGCAATCATTCTCGCTAATTTCATGTCTGTTACTTCTAACTCATGAATAAGATATCCTCAGTCCATCCAGCTTTCGCTCCCATAAAGCCAAGTTGGTCTGAAAACAGACCGATATAAAGATAGTTTCGTCTGGGAGCTGACTTCCTTACAGAATACTGTTGATCGCAACCGCGAGCTCACTACATTAGCTTTACTGCACCTTGATTCAATATCACTTACTATATTGCAATCCTGGGAGAACACACAACCTAAATACTTGAAACGATCTACCTGTCCCAGCTTTGTATCACCAATCTGACATTCAATTCTCTTGCATTTCTTACCTACTGACAACAATTTAGTTTTGGAAAGGGTAATTTTCATACCATACTCATTGCACTTATTTTCAAGTTCCAAGATATTAGACTGCAGGCTTTAGGCACAATCTGCCATTAAGACCAAGTCGTCAGCGTAGGCCGGACTGCTTACTAAATTTTCACCTAACTGAATCCCTCCCTGCCATTTTATACCTTTCAGCGAACGATGCATGTAAACTACGAAAAGCAACCCCTGTAAGTACCCTGAACCAAGAAGTCATTCTACCATCAATTCTCAGTGAAGCCCAATTGTCAACTTAAATGCCTTTGATTGATTTTAATAATCTACCTATAATTCCATAGTCCCTCAGTATAAACATCTTTTCCCTCGGTACCCTGTCATATGCTTTCTCTAGATTTACGAAACATAAACATAACTGCCTATTCCTCTCGTAGAATTTTTCAAATACCTGGCACATACTGAAAATCTGATCCTGACAGCGCCTCTGTGGTCTGAAACCACACTGGTTTTCATCCAACTTCTTCTCAACTACTGATCGCACCCTCCCTTCCAAGATGCAAATGAATACTTTGCCTGGTATACTAATCGATGGGATACCTCGATAGTTGTTGCAATCCTTCCTGTTCCCTTGCTTATAGATAGGTGCAATTACTGCTTTTGTCCAATCTGAAAGTACCTTACTAACACACCAATTCAGGTCCAATTTCATCTGTTCCTGGTGCTTTATGACAATGGAATTTAATTACCACCCTTTCCACTTCCTCAATCGTAATTTCACCAACATAATTTTCCTCCTCCCCTTAACTTGGCTGTTCGCGATACCACCAGGAATATTTCCTTTCACGTTGAGAAGATTTTCAAAATATTCCCTCCACCTCTCCAGTGATTCCCTGGGATCTATAAAGAGTTCACCTGAATTACTCAAAGCACTGTTCATTTCCTTTTCCCCTCCCTTCCTAAGATTCTTTATTACTGTCAAGAAAGGTTTTCCTGCTGCTCGACCTAGCCTGTCCAGGTTATTACCAAAATCTTCCCATGACTTCTTTTTGGATTCAACAACTATTTGTTTCGCTCTGTCTGTTTCATCTACGTACCAATCCCTGTCTGCCTCAGTCCTTGTTTGGAACCATTTCTGATAAGCCTTGTTTTTACATTTACAAGCTGCTCTTACTTCATAATTTCGCCAAGATGTTCGCTTTTTCCCATCCATACATACAGTTGTTCCTAGGCATTCCCTTGCTGTTTCTAGTACAGCATCCCTGTATGCCACCCATTCACTCTCTATATCATGAACCTGCTTACTATCTACGGTTCGAAACTTCTCAATAAGCATATGCATCTACTTCTGTCTAATTTCCTCGTCCTGGAGATTTTCTACCCTTATTCGTTTGCCGACTGATTTCATTTTATCTACGCTAGGCCTAGAGATACTTACTTCACTACAGATCAGATAGTGGTCTGTACCATCGAAAAATCCCCAGAAAACTCGTACATTCCTAATAGATTTCCTGAATTCGAAGTCAGTTAAGATATAGTCTATTATGGGTCTGGTACCCCTAGCCTCCCATATGTACCGGTGAATAGCCTTATGCTTGAAGAATGTATTCCTAACTGCTAAAACAATACTAGCAGAGAAGTCCAGCGAACGCTTCCCATTCCTATTAGCTTCTGTATCTTTGCCATATTTACCAATCACCCTTTCGTATCCTGCAGTTCTATTTTCAACTCTCGCTTTGAAATCGCCCGTTAGCACTATACTATTCTTGCTGTTGACCCTGACCACGATGTCACTCAGTGCTTCAAAAAACTTGTCAACTTCATCCTCATCTGCACCCTCACACGGTGAATACATTGAGACAATTCTCGTCCTAATTCTTCTAACTGACAAATCTACCCACATCATTCAATCATTTACTTGCCTAACAGAAACTATGTTGCATGCAATGGTATTCCTGATAAACAGCCCTACCCCATACTCTGCTCTTCCCTTTCTAACACCCGTCAAGTACACTTTATAATCTCCTATCTCTTCCTCGTTATCTCCCCTTACCCGAATATCACTTACTTCTAACACATCCAGGTGCATCATCTTTACTGACTCGCCAGTTCTGATTTCTTTAATCGATAAGCCCCATTAATATTAAAAGCTACCCATCGAATTCCATTTCATCGGTCAAGTTGTTTCCAAGGAGTCCCTCGCCTGTCAAATGGGAGTGGGACTCCATTACTCCCATAGGTCCGAGGCTTGCTTAAAATGTTCTGAGCTCGGTAAATTAATGAAGCAGGATGCTACCCTACTTACACATAGGCCAAGTGAGGATATCTCCTTTAACGGGTTATGGACCACCGGTGGATTGTATAGTCCTAGCCGCCTGAGCACAAGGAGGGCCATGACTCGGAATATGTCCGAGATGCTTACTCCCATTCCATAGCAATTGGTATCCCGACTCGCAGGACCACTTACTAGGCCACTCACCCGTTGCCCATGGTTCACGAACTAGGACGTGACTACAGTAACCCACACCATGAACCATACTAATTTGAAAGTGAAAGTTAAATCTAATACTTTTATTACATTTAATTTTGAAATAAATTCCTACCAATTAACTTTCAAGTCTCCAAATTAAAACCGGCATGAACAACTTCATGTAATTTCATAACTCGTCATTTTAAACTTCATAATTTTCATATTTTCATACATTTTATTTCATGTTTTGTTAAAAATGTCTTCATATTGTTTACTCGCTCTAGTGATCAGTGAATAATCCCGTCATCGTCCAAAAATAACAACTAGGGCTGTGCTTAACAACAAATAGAGTAGTTCCACCCTAATTCGAGCCGGCCTTACGAAAATTAAACTTTTACGAGAAAAACCCGGTAATTCAAGCCGGTCTTATGAAAATTGAACTTTTACAAGTAAAGTCCAGTAATTCGAGCCGGTTTTAAGAAAATTCACTTTTACAAGTAAAAACCAGTAATTCGAGCTGATGATACTGAATGATATCAATTTTTACAAGAAAAGTCCAGTAATTCGAGGTGATCTTATGAAAAATTAAATTTCTACAAGAAAAGTCCAGTAATTCGAGCTGATCTTATGAAAATTAAACTTTTACGAGGAAAGTCCAGTAATTCGAGATCGTCTTATGAAAATTAAACTTTTACAAGAAAATTCCAGTAATTCGAGCTGGTCTTATGAAAATTAAACTTTTACAAGAAAAGTCCAGTAATTCGAGCTGGTCTTATGAAAATTAAACTTTTACAAGAGAAGTCCAGTAATTCGAGCAGGTCTTATGAAAATTAAACTTTTACAAGAAAATTTCAGTAATTCGAGCTGGTCTTATGAAAATTAAACTTTTACAAGAAAAGTCCAGTAATTCCAGCTGGCCTTACGAAAATTAAACTTTTACGGGAAGAGAAAAATAATTCGAGCTGGTCTTATGAAAATTAAACTTTTACGAGGAAAGTCCAGTAATTCGAGATCGTCTTATGAACATTACACTTTTGCAAGAAAAGCCCAGTAATTCGAGCTGGCTTTACGAAAATTACACTTTTACGGGAAGAGAAAAATAATTCGAGCTGGTCTTATGAAAATTAAACTTTATAAAATAAAACCCTTCTCCATTCAGACCAAGGAGAAGTGAAAAATAAAGACTAGCTCAGTAGAGAAAAAGAGCCGGAGCTGGCACAGGGGCTAATGTGAAAGATGGGGCTATACATAGGCCTTTAAGGAGAAAGCTGGCCCAGGGGATACACAGGACTTAAGGAGACGGCCTAGGGGCGATTGCGCAAGATGGCGGCTATACACAGGCTCTTTTGGGACTAACTCTAGGGAGCTGGCACATGGGCACATGCGCAAGATAGTGGCTATACATAGGCTCTGATGGAGAAATCTGGCTCAGAGGGGACATAGGATTTAAGGAGACGGCCTAGGGGCGATTGCGCAAGATGGCGACTATACACGGGTTCTTAGGGAGAAAGCTAGCCCAGGAGCTAATACGCAAGATGGCGGCTATGCATAGGCTCTCATGGAGAAAGCTGGCTCGGAGGGGACATGGGATTTAAGAAGACGGCCTAGGGGCGATTGCGCAAGATGGCGACTATGCACGGGTTCTTAGGGAGAAAGCTAGCCCAGGGGCTACTGCGCAAGATGGCGGCTATACATAGGCCCTTATGGAGAAAGCTCCCACAGGGGAGACATGGGGTTTAAGGAGATGACGGCCGTGTAGAACTTCCTTGTGTTAGGGTCCCTGAGGCCAGATGTTTTTAAATGCTATTTGTTCGGGGCGTCGACCTAGAAAGATCTTTTGCCCCTACTTGCATGATATGTGAGGAATCTGCGCGTATTTTGTAAATTACCGAAGTGTCGAATTTGAGAAAAGGAACGTTAAGGACGACACAAACACCCAGTCCCCAGGCCAAGGATATCCGTCATTTACAAGTATAAACCCCTGACCCGGCCGTGAATCGAACACGGGATCGCCGGGTGACAGGCGGACGCGTTGCCCCCTGCACCGCGAGGCCGGACGAGGCAAGAAGGTTGTTATACATGGTTGTACGAGACTATCTCTAAGCAGGTGGACCAGTAGCTAATTTCGATACATTGTTCTTATAGGCCTAACTCTACAGAGCTGCCTTAGGGGCTCACAACCTGTAACTTATGACTTATTACTGGCATTCGAGAACTGAAGCAAGGGCTACTATGCAAGATGGCTGCTATATTGTATTCGTTTAGACTTAACTAGAGTTTCACCTCAGTTGCTTACAACTTATGACCTATTAGTGTTATCAGCCTGACATTCGACAATGAGGGAAGGGTTGCTATGCAAGATGACTCCTATGCTGTATTTGTATAGACCTAATTGGAGAGCTACTTAAGACTTATTACCTATTAGTTTGTTAGCCTGACATTCGAGATGTCTTAGACACAATGCTTACCGTCTAGAACACGATAAGTTAAGAAAAACAGTTAAGAGTTAAAAAGCAAATTTGGGGCTTAAAGGCAAAATATCAAACATCTCGAAAACGGTACGCCGTAGAGCAAAACGGACAAAATTTTAGCCCTCCCTAACATCGATTGGCGGACTGACTGGAACATGATAGTATAAGAAAAATGTGACCTGATGATTGGGTCAACAGTTCGGTTCATACTTAAGCTCTTTACATTTGATCTACTTTAGCCTGTTATGCTGTGTCCTGGAACAACTTTCGTAACTTGATCTGTTATTGCCATTTCATAGGTCATAACGTGCTAGGCACAACAGTTCGATTAATCAAATTTGGAGATTAAATGGAAAATGTCAACCATGTCGAAAACTGTACATCGTAGAGCAAAACAGACAAAATTTTATCCCGCTAATACCACGGTACGACCTGTCTAGAACATGATGGTATAAAAAATGACCTAATGATTTGATCAACGGTGCGCAAGATGGCCGCTATACATAAGCTCGTATGGGACTAACTCCTGGGACCTGTGCCAGGGGCAAATGCGCAAAATGGCAGCTATATATAGGCTCTTATGGAGAAAGTTGGCCCAGGGTAGTATAGGCGGTATGCATATGACATTAGGAGATGGCCTAGGGAGTAATGCGCAAGATGGCGGCCGCATGCAACCTCCTAGCGCTAGGGCCCTCGAGGTAGATGGCCGCTATACATTGGTTATATGAGGTTAACATTAAGGAGATGGAGCAAGAGCTAAAGGTGATACATTGTTCTTATAGACCTAACTCTACAGAGGTACCTCAGGGGCTCACAACTTGTAATTTTTGACCTATTAGATTTATCAGCCTAACATTCGGTCTGAGGGAAGGGCTACTATGCAAGATGGATGCTATACTCTATTCGTATAGACCTAACTAGAGAGCTGCCTCAGGGGTTCACAACTTGTAACTTCCTTACGACGATTGTCTCTCCCTACACCAGCTAGGACAAAACTTTACATTCTAGCTAATTGTGCAGTCTTAAACGCACGATGATCAGGTGTTAACCTAACCTCTTGCCTTACAACCACCACGAGTTTTGCAGCTACACTTTGTAGTATAAAAACTAGGGAGATGATGTAAGACTTAATACATGTGCTTTATTCATAGGATCGTAACGTTGGAAGGTGACCTTAGGTCTTGGAGCTGAACTTGGAACAAGATGAGAGGCTGCACATGGGACTAGGGAAATGGTGAAAAGCTTAATATATATGCCTCATTCATTAACGTATAATATTGGGAATCATTTTTGAGGCTCGAAGCTAAGAGACTTATAATAGCTTACAATAGTGTTGACATGACTTAGAGATTAAAACATTGTGTTCGCGCTATGCATGATTGGGGGATCGAACTCAGCACTCTTTCCTATGGAGTGATGAGTATCATAAATGATTGTGAGTTAAATTCAAAAACACTTAACGTTCGAGCTATAAGAAAATCACCGACCTGACTAGGAATCGAACCCGTGTAGATGGTTGCTACACATGGTACTAGGCAGATGTCGTAAGACTTAATACATATGCTTTACTCATCAGGCGTAACGCTGAAAGGCGACCTTAGGTCTTGGAGCTGAGCAACCACATAAAGGCAAAATGGCTAAAGGGCACAATAAAGACTGTGTGCCTGGTGCTACTTGAAATTTGCTGTTACTTGTCTCGGATTGAAGAGAAACCACGCTGTAATAATACACTCACGCAAATATGTTACATGTACATATGCCGTAAATCAATAAGTATGCACAAAGGCTGTCTGGAAAACGTACAACAATCGTGACAAGACAAGGTTAGGTTAGGTTAAGTTGATAACGATATTTCCTTCCATTTCAATTGAATTGATTGATTTTTATAGAGGAGGTAATATTGGTTTCCTTTTCGGGGCAGTTCTTGCAGATTATTCTTGGTTGTTAGACATCGCAATCGAATTCTGCACATAGGAATCGGACGAAATAAGAGCGTATTAACGAAATGCTGCGTTCGTCTTCTAATACCAACTACGTCATTAACCCTAGTACACTAACCCTATTTCGCCACACATTATTACTAGCCCTTCGTAAATATGACCACTCCAATTTATAATTGTTATATTTTCTACGTAACAGCTTACATTTGGCAAAATTTTGGTTATTTAGAGTTCCTGTAGTGTCGTAAACTTAACATGAATCAAAATAGGCGGATATTAAATAATTTTATGCGATTATTTATTAAATATAGAAAACTTGACACACACAAAATATTAAATGAACACGTTTTATAAGAAATTAATTTTATAACACAGCATATTCAAATAAACCCTTACAATTAGGAATGTGGGTTATTTACATCGCAAATAAACCAAAACTATCAAGAAAATAAATAAAATAAGTATAAATGTAAAAAAAGGCATGAAGACACATTATACTTATCAGTTCACACTATCACTAACCGTTCGTCAATGTGACGACACCCACCCAATTATTACAAGAATGAGCAAAGATATCAACGATCGCAATTGCCACAGTCAATAACTGCTCGAAAAAATCAGCTACACAAAATGGCGGCAGGCACGCATGCGCGGAAGGCAATAAAGTATACCGTTCTGCTACCTACCGTCGTAAAATTTACGAAGGGTTAGTGTTCTAGGGTTAACTGCAATATTGGAACATGCCACAAGTCTAGTTACCTGGTGTTACCCAAACAGATCTATAATTCTACAGAACATTAAAAAACATTTCTTACTTGTAACCGCAGATGTGACACTAGTGATTTTCAGAACACGGCAGAGGCAGTACATATAATCTTGCAAGTCACGGAAAATGATAGATTACCAGCAACTGTAAGAGGTCGCAACAGCAAATAGGGTCTCTAAACTGTATGCTTAGTGACACTGAATCGAACCCAACAGTTAGAAAATAATTACATATCACTATCTTCAGTGTTAAAAGGGGAGGAAAAGTAAAGTTAGTGTATGCGCTCACTTGGCAGGGACTACATTGTCGTCCGGTCAACAATGATCCGATCAACATCCATTATGCTATATTTTTGTGCAGTTTACTTTTACATTGTTGTGGCCGCAACAATACCAGGCGTATGCATAAGTTTTTTCTGGATTTTGTGGTGAATGAAACGCTTAATTTTTAATGGAAGTTCATTTTTTATTTATTCAAAATATTGGCGATCGGCTTTTACACTCTTCGCCCATCTTTCAGGTAAGTTATGTATAGTATGCCAGAAATACTGCTTGGTTTTAGCGGCTAGCCATTCGTCGAGCCATTTTCCAACTTCTCGAAGTGCTACTCTGCGAGCGCGTGCCTTATTGATGCGAAGAGGTGGTAGTCAGATGGCGCCACGTCGGGGAAGTACGGCGGGTGCGGAAGGATGTCCCATCCAAGCGAGTTCAATGTGTCTTTCACTGGTTTTGCTGTCTGAGACGCCTCAGTTTCGTGTAACAAAATAACTTTGCCATGTCTTCTGTCCCATTCCTGTCGTCTTTCGATCAATGCGTTATTTAAATTGATCATTTGTTGGCGATAGAGTTGTGCATTAACGGTTTCGTTGGACTTCAAGAGTTCATAATACACAATACCACTCTTGTCCCACCAGACACAAAGCATGGTCTTTTTGCCGAAGCAGGGCCGGATTAACGGGGGGGGGGGGGACTAAAGGGGCTGCAGCCCCGGGCCCCGCGTGCCAAGGGGCTCCGGTCCCGGTCTTGGTGCTAAGTAAATAATTCCTAGCCTACAGTTTACGTTTTAGTAACGGCAAAAATCCAAAAGATGATTTTATCCAGAAATAAAAACAACTGTTAATTCCACGACTTGTAGCCTTACCCTGTCACATGCTAGATAACATCCTAATAATATCACACTCTTTCACATTTTAATTTTCTGCAACGTCTGGGAACTAGTAGATCTAAATTTCCAGAGAAAAATGTAGCTTCTATCAACGTCTCACTCCCATTTATGGCTTGGACATAATGGAAGCTGCTGAGATATAAGTGGAGCTGATCGTGAGCAGAGGATCCAGAGGACCAAAGGCACTAAACAGGACAAAACTCAAGCGCTAGGTAACTGGAATGAAAGTATTTCCAAAGTCGGTTGAAAAGTGCTGCAACTAAAATGACGTGATTAAGATATATACCTACACATTTCTGAGTCACTCAATGATACCTAGCCAGCCAAGGTGGTAAGATCTATGTCTCGTCACCTCTGATTCCAGACATTTATCTGCTAATCATTTCTGATAGAGACTTAATGAACAGCAGGCTCATGCTCTTCTCCAGGAGTGAAGTTCAGTTCACCCAGAAGGACGTGGATTCAATTTCCCTTCGGAAAGTCCAAAAGTGCAGAAACCAGATTTGCACTTCTGGAGAGACATGTGGCTTTGGGGTTTACTCAACCTGAGCGAGAAATGAGCATAGGATTAATTCTTGGGATGAAATCAAATGGCGTATGGCTCTTAGTGCCGGGAGGTGTCCGGAGTACTTCAGCTCGTCAGGTGCAGGTCTTTTGATTTGACTCCCGTAGGCGACCTGCGCGTCATGATGAGGATGAAATGATGAGGAAGACGACACATACACCAAGTCCCCGTGCCGGGGAAGTTGACCAGTTATGGTTAAAATTCCGGACCCTCCCGGGAATCGAGCTCAGAACCCCTGTGACCAAAGGCTAGTATGCTAAGCATTTAGCCACAGAGCCGGAAAATTCCTGGATGAGAGGCATAGAAATAATAATTACTCTACCGCACCTAGAGCAGGGACTACAGACAGTAGAAGACTTCAACATCTGTTGTTCTACGGTCCTTCATGGTTTGATCGGAGACGACTTTAATACCGAGCTACCAAACTTGAAGACAAAATTAGACACAGTGCAGAATGCTCGTAAAATTACTCGACACTTACAGCAAAACTCAAGTAATGAGAAGTCGATAGATAGTTAGATTTTCAATTTTAGGCGCAGATAATCCTATCTCGTCCGCCTGTGTAGTGTAGTGGTTAGTGTAATTAGCTTTCACCCTCGGAGGTCCGGGTTCGATTCTCGGCTCTGCCATGAAATTTGAGAAGTGTTACGAGGGTTGGAAATGGCTCCATTCAGCCTCGAGAAACCAACTGAGTAGATTGATGTAAGTGGTTTTCCGTGATTTCTCACCTCTCCAGGAGAATGCCGGGATGGTACCTAAATTAAGTACTCATGATAACGGTTGTGGTGTATCCTCTATTTGCTGGAATATAGGCAAGAAAATTTCTCTTTGTCCACAGCCGATATTGGTGCTCATTTACATCACCCGGTAGACACGTGCAGGGAACTTTAAGGTTATACCTATGGACGTAAACAAAGCATGGAAGATTAAAATCTCGACATCCATCATGGCAACTAGGAAAGAGGCTGCTTGAATCACAGTACAACATGAATAATGCCTGGAGGGAAGAGTGGGCTGCTTCAAACCCTGCGGGATACTTGCTGGGTTCAACTTGCACGAAAAATTTGGACTTCCTTGAACAGAGTGCGGACTGGCCTTGGAAGATGCAACACCTGGCTCCACAAGTGGGGAAAAATTGTCAGCCCTCATTGCGACTGTGGTGATGCGGTTCAGGGAGTGCACCGTGTTGTGATGTGTGCCCTCATTGCGACTGCGGTGATGCGGTTCAGGCAGTGCACCATGTTGTGATGTGTACCCTCATTGCGACTGTGGTGATGCGGTTCAGGCAGTGCACCATTTTGTGATGATGTGCCCTCATTGCGACTGCGGTGATGCGGTTCAGACAGTGCACCATGTTGTGATGTGTGCCCTCATTGCGACTGCGGTGATGCGGTTCAGACAGTGCACCATGTTGTGATGATGTGCCCTCATTGCGACTGCGGTGATGCGGTTCAGACAGTGCACCATGTTGTGATGTGTGCCCTCATTGCGACTGCGGTGATGCGGTTCAGACAGTGCACCGTGTTGTGATGTGTGCCCTCATTGCGACTGCGGTGATGCGGTTCAGACAGTGCACCATGTTGTGATGTGTGCCCTCATTGCGACTGCGGTGATGCGGTTCAGACAGTGCACCATGTTGTGATGTGTGCCCTCATTGCGACTGTGGTGATGCGGTTCAGACAGTGCACCATGTTGTGATGTGTGCCCTCATTGCGACTGCGGTGATGCGGTTCAGACAGTGCACCATGTTGTGATGTGTGCCCTCATTGCGACTGCGGTGATGCGGTTCAGGCAGTGCACCATGTTGTGATGATGTGCCGGCATTGCGACTGCGGTGATGCGGTTCAGACAGTGCACCATGTTGTGATGTGTGCCCTCATTGCGACTGTGGTGATGCGGTTCAGGCAGTGCACCATGTTGTGATGTGTGCCGGCATTGCGACTGCGGTGATGCGGTTCAGACAGTGCACCATGTTGTGATGTGTGCCCTCATTGCGACTGCGGTGATGCGGTTCAGACAGTGCACCATGTTGTGATGTGTGCCCTCATTGCGACTGCGGTGATGCGGTTCAGACAGTGCACCATGTTGTGATGATGTGCCCTCATTGCGACTGTGGTGATGCGGTTCAGACAGTGCACCATGTTGTGATGATGTGCCCTCATTGCGACTGCGGTGATGCGGTTCAGACAGTGCACCATGTTGTGATGTGTGCCCTCATTGCGACTGCGGTGATGCGGTTCAGACAGTGCACCATGTTGTGATGTGTGCCCTCATTGCGACTGCGGTGATGCGGTTCAGACAGTGCACCATGTTGTGATGTGTGCCCTCATTGCGACTGTGGTGATGCGGTTCAGACAGTGCACCATGTTGTGATGTGTGCCCTCATTGCGACTGCGGTGATGCGGTTCAGACAGTGCACCGTGTTGTGATGTGTGCCCTCATTGCGACTGCGGTGATGCGGTTCAGACAGTGCACCATGTTGTGATGATGTGCCCTCATTGCGACTGCGGTGATGCGGTTCAGACAGTGCACCATGTTGTGATGTGTGCCCTCATTGCGACTGCGGTGATGCGGTTCAGACAGTGCACCATGTTGTGATGTGTGCCCTCATTGCGACTGTGGTGATGCGGTTCAGACAGTGCACCATGTTGTGATGTGTGCCCTCATTGCGACTGCGGTGATGCGGTTCAGGCAGTGCACCATGTTGTGATGTGTGCCGGCATTGCGACTGCGGTGATGCGGTTCAGACAGTGCACCATGTTGTGATGTGTGCCCTCATTGCGACTGCGGTGATGCGGTTCAGGCAGTGCACCATGTTGTGATGTGTGCCGGCATTGCGACTGCGGTATGCGGTTCAGGCAGTGCACCATGTTGTGATGTGTGCCGGCATTGCGACTGCGGTATGCGGTTCAGGCAGTGCACCATGTTGTGATGTGTGCCCTCATTGCGACTGCGGTGATGCGGTTCAGGGAGTGCACCGTGTTGTGATGTGTGCCCTCATTGCGACTGCGGTGATGCGGTTCAGACAGTGCACCATGTTGTGATGTGTGCCCTCATTGCGACTGCGGTGATGCGGTTCGGACAGTGCACCGTGTTGTGATGTGTGCCCTCATTGCGACTGCGGTGATGCGGTTCAGACAGTGCACCATGTTGTGATGATGTGCCCTCATTGCGACTGTGGTGATGCGGTTCAGACAGTGCACAATGTTGTGATGTGTGCCCTCATTGCGACTGCGGTGATGCGGTTCAGACAGTGCACCGTGTTGTGATGATGTGCCGGCATTGCGACTGCGGTGATGCGGTTCAGACAGTGCACCATGTTGTGATGTGTGCCCTCATTGCGACTGTGGTGATGCGGTTCAGACAGTGCACCATGTTGTGATGATGTGCCGGCATTGCGACTGCGGTGATGCGGTTCAGACAGTGCACCGTGTTGTGATGTGTGCCCTCATTGCGACTGCGGTGATGCGGTTCAGACAGTGCACAATGTTGTGATGTGTGCCCTCATTGCGACTGCGGTGATGCGGTTCAGACAGTGCACCGTGTTGTGATGTGCGCCCTCATTGCGACTGTGGTGATGCGGTTCAGACAGTGCACCATGTTGTGATGTGTGCCCTCATTGCGACTGCGGTGATGCGGTTCAGACAGTGCACCATGTTGTGATGTGTGCCCTCATTGCGACTGCGGTGATGCGGTTCAGACAGTGCACCATGTTGTGATGATGTGCCCTCATTGCGACTGCGGTGATGCGGTTCAGACAGTGCACCATGTTGTGATGTGTGCCCTCATTGCGACTGCGGTGATGCGGTTCAGACAGTGCACCGTGTTGTGATGTGTGCCCTCATTGCGACTGCGGTGATGCGGTTCAGACAGTGCACCATGTTGTGATGTGTGCCCTCATTGCGACTGCGGTGATGCGGTTCAGACAGTGCACCATGTTGTGATGTGTGCCCTCATTGCGACTGTGGTGATGCGGTTCAGACAGTGCACCATGTTGTGATGTGTGCCCTCATTGCGACTGCGGTGATGCGGTTCAGACAGTGCACCATGTTGTGATGTGTGCCCTCATTGCGACTGCGGTGATGCGGTTCAGGCAGTGCACCATGTTGTGATGATGTGCCGGCATTGCGACTGCGGTGATGCGGTTCAGACAGTGCACCATGTTGTGATGTGTGCCCTCATTGCGACTGCGGTGATGCGGTTCAGACAGTGCACCATGTTGTGATGATGTGCCCTCATTGCGACTGCGGTGATGCGGTTCAGACAGTGCACCGTGTTGTGATGTGTGCCCTCATTGCGACTGCGGTGATGCGGTTCAGACAGTGCACCATGTTGTGATGTGTGCCCTCATTGCGACTGCGGTGATGCGGTTCAGACAGTGCACCGTGTTGTGATGTGTGCCCTCATTGCGACTGCGGTGATGCGGTTCAGACAGTGCACCATGTTGTGATGATGTGCCCTCATTGCGACTGCGGTGATGCGGTTCAGACAGTGCACCATGTTGTGATGTGTGCCCTGACTGCGGTGATGCGGTTCAGACAGTGCACCGTGTTGTGATGTGTGCCCTCATTGCGACTGCGGTGATGCGGTTCAGACAGTGCACCATGTTGTGATGATGTGCCCTCATTGCGACTGTGGTGATGCGGTTCAGACAGTGCACCATGTTGTGATGTGTGCCCTCATTGCGACTGCGGTGATGCGGTTCAGACAGTGCACCATGTTGTGATGTGTGCCCTCATTGCGACTGCGGTGATGCGGTTCAGACAGTGCACCATGTTGTGATGTGTGCCCTCATTGCGACTGCGGTGATGCGGTTCAGACAGTGCACCGTGTTGTGATGATGTGCCCTCATTGCGACTGCGGTGATGCGGTTCAGACAGTGCACCATGTTGTGATGATGTGCCGGCATTGCGACTGCGGTGATGCGGTTCAGACAGTGCACCATGTTGTGATGTGTGCCCTCATTGCGACTGCGGTGATGCGGTTCAGACAGTGCACCATGTTGTGATGTGTGCCCTCATTGCGACTGCGGTGATGCGGTTCAGACAGTGCACCATGTTGTGATGTGTGCCCTCATTGCGACTGCGGTGATGCGGTTCAGACAGTGCACCGTGTTGTGATGATGTGCCCTCATTGCGACTGCGGTGATGCGGTTCAGACAGTGCACCATGTTGTGATGTGTGCCCTCATTGCGACTGCGGTGGTGCGGTTCAGACAGTGCACCATGTTGTGATGTGTGCCCTCATTGCGACTGCGGTGGTGCGGTTCAGACAGTGCACCATGTTGTGATGTGTGCCCTCATTGCGACTGCGGTGGTGCGGTTCAGACAGTGCACCATGTTGTGATGTGTGCCCACGGTAGATGTCCCCACTTTGGAGCTTCCAGGGAAGATACCACGAAATTCATGCAGCAAGTGAAGAGGCAGTGAACTGGCTAAATTTTCTGGATCTTAAAGTATAAGTTATATTTCCATCCATTGATCCTTTGCCCGATTGTTTTCTACCAGCTTTAAGAGTATATAGCTTTAAGTGTATATATATATATATATATATATACAGCGTGATTCGTCCGCACCTTCCAATGTAGTTTTATGCAACCCACAATATTCATTCCATCCTGAAAACATCTGCCCTGCCGGTATGCTCAGGCAATGCAACTGGATATCTTGGTATTTACCGCCTCTACATGATAGGACGCCGTAATGTTAAACTCGTATTAATCACTGGGAGACACGCGTATGCCTTCTAGATCATATTAACTAGACACGCCGGCGAAACACTAAATTTATATTGTGACTGGAGAGAACCTAATACTTGCTATAAGCTGCCCGGTGTGCCGTATGGAACTGTCGTGTATTTGCCATTGATGCTTTCACGGCCCGTACTTATACACATGATATAGACTTTTGGGCTTATGCCGTGTCAAGAAAATAAGGTGAATTTTTTTACGTTTCACAGAAAATTTTGCTCTGCGTCATCAGAAGAAAATCTCGACTGTTCCCGAAGAAGACTTCTAAAACAGTTAGTAAGGGCGTGGCGGAGCGGGCTTGCATGTCATGCGGGAGATTCGAGTCCGGGGCGGAGATTACAAATTTTTACAATATTTGTTTAATACGAACCACACGCAATGTAAGTTCAATACCTGCATTAATGCAAATTGTGTGTGAATGAATGAATGTGTTTTTGGCCCTAAGAAGGTCCGATTAGTTAGCCGCACGGAAACATACAGATCGGAAATAATAGGAACACGACTGCCCTGACCACGTTTTATTGCAGAAAATGATCGATGTGACGACTGTTTTGGTTTACGCACATTCGGACCCAGTGTCGTCTTGTGCGCTGAAGCATTCCAGGTGTTGCTGGAGATGGTCGGGGTTTTCCGGCGCTTGAGGGTAAACGACTTTCTTTAAATGTCCGCACAAGAAGTCTAAACGCATTAAATCCGCTGATCTGCCGAGCCAAGGAACAGGACCCCCTCGTTGTATCCAATTCCCTGGCACTTCCTCATTCAGATGATTACAAACGGGCAAAGTCGAATGTGGTGGAGCTCCATCCTGTTGTAACCACATCATCAAGCTATCCTGCAAGGGCACATCGTCCAGCAGCAGTGGGAGTTCCTGACGCAGGTAGCGTTGGCCCGTCCAATGGCCCTAAAAGAAATAAGGTCCAGTCAGGCGATCCTCCAAGATTCCACACCAAACATTCACTCCCCATCGTACTTGATGGGCCGCCTGTCGCACTCAGTGAGGATTGTCCGGACTCCAATAGTGCATGTTGTGGCGATTGACGTTCCCATCATTGTGGAAGCGCAATTCGTCCGAGAACAAGATATGCGGTATGAAGGCTGCATCATTGTCCAGCTTACCTAATAGCCACCGACAGAACTCCATTCGAGCTTCGAAATCCCGCCCATGGAGCTCTTGGTGTAGCTCAAGATGGTATGGGTGAAATTTACGTTCATTCAGTATTCGCCAGACGGACGGCTGGCTGGTGTTCACCTATCGTGCAATCGCCCTTGCACTGGTGTGTGGATTATTACGAGCTGCCTCTTTTGTTTCACCGGATATAACGGGCCTATCTCAAACTGGTGGCTGGTTGGAAATCACGCATGTTGTCCTTAGGCGTCCTTCAAGACAGGGGAATGTCGTAGTAGCCGTACCTGGTACAGAAGCAGTGCCTCGCACGCGTTTTGTCTTGCTTCCCCATAAATGAGGAGCATGTCAACGTATTCCTCTGTGGAAAACATGTCGAATGACTGCGGAGTTTACAGTACATTCAGGCCCTAAGGAGCGGAGTATGCGCAGGGCAGAAGATGAATAACTGCGTCATCCTACTGTTTGAATGTGGCAAACGTGGGTCTGTGTATTCGTATTCAAATATCATATCGATGCAAAAATATTCGAACGGTGCAGGATTCGAACCACCGCTGGCACATCCCGTTGAGTGCCAGGCGAACGCCTAACCACATCCGCTACGCTACTCTGCTGGAAACGTTCTGGTAGTACGACGAGAGCAGAGTACATACGCCATCCGTTTCGGTGTTTTTAAAACTGCATTGTTACCTATTTCTATGCATTGATTCCCCTCTTCGTTACACCTGGTCACAAGGCACGACACATTAACATAGTTACATGGTAAAACGACGTTGCTACCTGATTTCAAGGCTTTATGTTTTACGAGTCCGCCTCTGTGGTGTAGTGGTTAGCGTGATTAGCTGCCACCCCCGGAGGCCCGGGTTCGATTCCCGGCTCTGCCACGAAATTTGAAAAGTGGTACGAGGGCTGGAACGGGGTCCACTCAGCCTCGGGAGGTCAAATGAGTAGAGGTGGGTTCGATTCCCACCTCAGCCATCCTGGAAGTGGTTTTCCGTGGTTTCCCACTTCTCCTCCAGGCGAATGCCGGGATGGTACCTAACTTAAGGCCGCGGCCGCTTCCTTCCCTCTTCCTTGCCTATCCCTTCCAATCTTCCCCTCCCTCCACAAGGCCCCTGTTCAGCATAGCAGGTGAGGCCGCCTGGGCGAGGTACTGGTCATACTCCCCAGTTGTATCCCCAGACCAAGAGTCTGAAGCTCCAGGACACTGCCCTTGAGGCGGTAGAGGTGGGATCCCTCGCTAAGTCCGAGGGAAAAACCGAACCTGGAGGGTAAACAGATGATGATGATGATGATGATGTTTTACGAACGGTTCAGAATCGTGTACAAATGTGCTCACTGAACATTAGTACCATACCGAACGCCTGCAGGGGAATAGGACGAACAGGACCCCTGTAAAAATATGCACGTTAGTTGGGCTGCAGCAAACAATATTGGAAGGGGCTGCTGAATCACACTATATATATATATATATATATAATTTCTCTGCACCTTCTATATGTTATACAAAATAAGTATAAGAACCTAACTTAAGGCCACGGCCGCTTCCTCGTTCTAAGAGCACCTCGTGTTCTGCACTCACACTAACCTCACTCTCATTCTTTACATGAGTTGAACCTGTATTTAAATTATTTATAGTCTTTATTTTCCCTCTGCCAGGACCACCTTTCCTTTTCGTTAAAATTGTTGTTGGCCTGGACATGCTAAGTTACATAAAAATTATTAAACCACAAAGATACAAACTAACTGTCACCAGAACATATAACCGCCAAACAAACAACAGAATGCATAATAGCGTCTGTTTACCAGGCTAGCACACACAAAACTCCCCCAGACACATGGAAAAACCGAAATAAAAAGGAACTAATCTGGAAGACAAAAAATATTGCTATTCCCAGGCCTGACGGAACAGATCCAGAAAGGAGGCGTGGCTCCCGTACGTCACGTGGCATTTTAAATGGACTTTACATGGTGTTTGGGATGTTTTTCAGCAAGAAAAACACATGCACATTACAAAACGGACCTCCAGCTACCAAAATTATCAAAAATCTAAAAATGGGATTTTTTCAACCCAAAATAGCTTACAACCTTCCCTGTCTATCCCTTCCGAACTCCCCCGCCCCTCCAAGGCCTCTGTTCAGCATAGCAGGTGAGGCAGCCTGGGCGAGGTTTGTGGTCCTCTTCCCCGGTTGTATCCCAACCGAAGTCCCACGCTCCAGGACACTGTCCTTGAGGCGGTAGAGGTGTGATATATCGCTGAGTCCGAGGGAAAAATTGAAACCTGGAGGGTAAACTGAGAAAGAAAGATAATTACTGACACACTTAGTATCGGGAGTGCAGATGATAGAAGACTTGATCTTCTGATCTTCTAAGGTCCTTCATGGTCTGAATACCGAAGTAGAAACCTCCAAGACAAAATGAGACATACTGTAACATCTTTGGAATATTACGGAACATTTTCATGAAAAGTGAAATAATTAGAAGTCCATATCACGTCCACAGACACAAAGGATTCTATCTCACTATCAACAAAGCTCACGACAAATAGTCTTCTCTATTTTCCTGCAAACTTAAGCACACACCTGCATCGGGCTGTTTTAATTGAAGAAAACTTCTACCATAGCTCAAGGACCAAAAAAAAAAAAATCCTCATTAATAATCCTCCACTAACGTCGGTAAGCCATTCTCTTAAATATTAAACTCCACTCCCAATTTTGTTCATTAATTTACAAAGTTTTTCATCAAGCCTAACTTAATACCGGGTGCTGCCAGGATAACTTTATTGACATCAACAAGTGGAAGATATTTTTGTATTTCTTCAGGCAGTGAACATTCCGTCAAATGCACTTTCATTATTATGTAATCATTTAATCTCTGCTACCCCACTCACAAAAGAAACAATAAATATTTGCATTCTTATACTACCTCTTCTCTATCATAACCATCAGTCACTTCAGTGCTTATAACCGCTCCTCTGTAGTCACTGCCCAGCCTAGGTTGTGGAATACCCTCCCTACTAACATTAGAGATTTGTTTTCTCGTAGCAGATTTAAGAATTCACCTGCTGACTTGCGTGATGAATGAAGTATGAATGTGAATGAGTGCGTAAAAGAGCATATTTTCATCATCATCATCATCATCATCATCTGTTTACCCTCCAGGATCGGCTTTTCCCTCGGACACAGCGAGGGATCCCACCTCTACCGCCTCAAGGGCAGTGTCCTGGAGCTTCAGACTCTTGGTCGGGGATACAACTGGGGAGAATGACCAGTACCTCGCCCAGGCGGCCTCACCTGCTATGCTGAACAGGGGCCTTGTTGAGGGATGGGAAGATTGGAAGGGATAGGTAAGGAAGAGGGAAGGAAGTGGCCGTGGCCTTAAGTTAGGTACCATCCCGGCATTCGCCTGGAGGAGAAGTGGGAAACCACGGAAAACCACTTCCAGGATGGCTGAGGTGGGAATCGAACCCACCTCTACTCAGTTGACCTCCCGAGGCTGAGTGGACCCCGTTCCAGCATTCATACCACTTTTCAAATTTCGTGGCAGAGCCGGGAATCGAACCCGGGCCTCCGGGGGTGGCAGCTAATCACGCTAACCACTACACCACAGAGGCGGACGCATATTTTCATATAAATTGTAAATGTATTTGCTGGTTATATGTTTTTACTGTATATCCTTCTATTATTAAATTATTGTTTGTTATTACCATTGATGCTTTCACGGCCCGTACTTTTAGACATGATATAGGCTTTAGGGCTTATGCCGTGTCATTCCAGACTTGTGTAAATATCATACTTTGATTTATGAGTGCACACATGTTATCCGATTCCCTCTCAGACAGATTTTAATGGTTCCGTCAGTTTCCGCTTCGAATGCTAGCGCTGTATCGCGTACGGTGCGCCACCTGGTGACGAATGAACGTACCACTTCCTCTTCTATTATTAACGTCTAAATTCAAATTTCTTTCTTTGAGAAGTCTTCCTCGTGAATAGTCGAGATTTTCTTCTGAAGACGCGGAGCAAATTTCCCTGCTCAAAAGCTTATATCATGTCTAGTGTTAGTTTTTTACTTATTCAAATCTTCATTTATATTGTCATATTGTATATTCTATAATTATTTCTATTATTACAATGTTCATATTTACTACTACTTTAATTTTTTTAATGATTTGTTGTAATTTTGTTTATATTTGTATTACATCATTTTACAAAGAGACAGCCTTCACCCTTGACTTTACCACGAATAAAGACGAATTACTTACTTACTTAATTATTTACATATCTTATAGTAATTCGCTGCCATGTGTTAAGGTAAAATAATCTCCAGGAAGGCCCATAGAGGAGTGAGAGGTAAGTAAGTGAGGCGGTGCAGCTGTTTTGAGGCACACCCCCATTGAGCTGCTTGTACCATTTCAGCCATATACCAGCCCTCCTCCCATTCTTACATTTCTGCTGTACCGGGAATTGAACCCCAGCTTCCAAGGACGGCAGCTAATAGTGCTAACCGTTACGCTACGGAGTGAAAGGTAAAAGCTTGCACTGTTCGAAACCTCGGCGCTAAGGTGCATGGCCGCCTCTGCCCCTACTCTGCAGGTTCGATCATGGCTCAGCCTGGTGGTATTTGAAGATGTTCATGTATGTCAGCCTCCTGTCGGTAGATTTACTGGCACGTAAAAGAACTCCTGCGGGACTAAATTCCGGTAGATTAGCGTCTCCGGAAACCGTAAAAGTATTTAGTGGGACGTGAAGCAAAATACATAGGTACTCATTATCGATGTAGTTTGAGTTAGGCTCACGGCCATATGCTGCTCGAGAAGTAGTTCTCGTTTCGTAATGTTTCGACTTCCTGAGAGCGAATCGAACCCATTTCACTCTGGCTGATCCAAGCACTCAGCTAGGCAGCCCCTAACATGTAGTGAGACTTGTTCCCCGTTATGTTAAGGAAAAAATTAATGGTATGTGGGCATTAATTTGAAACCATCTATGCTGCCTGCTCGTCAGTTTGGACGTTCCAGTTTAATCCACCAGATAGCAGAGTAACACGAATCTCTGTTGGACAATCCATGGCTCAGTTTTAATTAATTTTATCATGTAAACACCAAATGTTTCGCTTGCCGACATCATACGACATAGGTTGTCGAATGAGCTTTTTTCTTTTCACCGTCAAAAATCCTACTGCCTCTGTCGGCCCTGAACCCGTGATCTTTGGATCCGGAGGCCGATGCACTACCATTTATCGACAGAGGCAGGAAAAAATCACCGATTAAAATTAAAAATGAATCAATGTGCAGCAAAGGTAATGCAGTGTGCTGGCGGTTGCCATCAACAGCATTCTGTAGGAAGGAAGTGAGGTCTGAGACGAAAGACCGCCCTGTTTCCTGACCGATTCCGTTGTAAGGGAGTGAATTTGGGAACACTCAGCCTATCTTACTTTAACAGACGTGAAAATAGCGAGAATGATTGCTGGTTAAAAGGTGGGAAACAATGGCAGGAGAGCACTGGGAATGAACTCGAAATAAGCTTGATGAATGAAGATGTACATATAAACCGGCTTCCGTGGCCATCTTACCTCCTTTTCCGCCACCATATTTCAATATCTGCCTTATGTGTTTCTCTGAAAGCCATTTCGTACATCACACAGGTACACTATACGTATAACAAGCCAGACGAAGTATCCATTGCCATTTCCTTAACGAAGGGCAAAGGGCAATTACTGACACATGAGGAAAACACAACCGTGAACACCACCCTGGGAGTTACGGGACACTGAGCTGTGTATGACTGTGTCGCCAGGATGTTCCTTGTAACTGACCAATTGGAATGAATCATTGTAGTACACAGACAGCTACCAACAAAATGTACATGGATGAAAATGAATTCCGTCCCTCTCTGTGGTGTAGTGGTTCGTGTGATTAGCTGCCACCTCCGGAGGCCCGGGTTCGATTCCCGGATCTGCCACGAAATTTGAAAAGTAGTACGAGGGCTGGAACAGGGTCCACTCAGTCTCGGGAGGTCAACTGAGTAGAGATGGGTTCGATTCCCACCTCAGCCAACCTCGAAGTGGTTTTCCGTTGTTTCCCACTTCTCCTCCAGGAAAATGCTGGGATGGTACCTAACTTAAGGCCACGGCCGCTTCCTTCCCTCTTCCTTGCTTGCCCTTTCCAAACTTCCTATCCCGCCACAAGGCCCCTGCTCAGCATAGCAGATGAGGCCGCCTGGTCGAGGTACTGGTCATCCTCCCCAGTTGTATCTCCCGACATTAAAGTCTCACGCTCCAGGACACTGCCCTTGAGGCGGTAGAGGTGGGATCCCTCGCTGAGTCCGACGGAAAAACCGACCCTGGAGGGTAAAGAGATTAAGAAAGGAAGAAATAAAATAAATTCATCATCATCATCATCATCATCATCTGTTTACCCTCCAGGTTCGGTTTTTCCTTCGGACTTAGCGAGGGATCCCACCTCTACCACCTCAAGGGCAGTGTCCTGGAGCTTCAGACTCTTGGTCGGGGGATACAACTTTGGAGTATGACCAGTACCTCGCCCAGGCGGCCTCACCTGCTATGCTGAACAGGGGCCTTGTGGAGGGATGGGAAGATTGGAAGGGATAGGCAAGGAAGAGGGAAGGAAGCGGCCGTGGCCTTAAGTTAGGTACCATCCCGGCATTCGCCTGGAGGAGAAGTGGGAAACCACGGAAAACCACTTCCAGGATGGCTGAGGTGGGAATCGAACCCACCTCTACTCAGTTGACCTCCCGAGGCTGAGTGGACCCCGTTCCAGCCCTCGTACCACTTTTCAAATTTCGTGGCAGAGCCGGGAATCGAACCCGGGCCTCCGGGGGTGGCAGCTAATCACACTAACCACTGCACCACAGAGGTGGCTAAAAAAAATTCAACTAGTTAAAATTAAGAAAGGCGTGCTATGATATATTTTACGTCGGGTTTCTTGGACCCCAGTGTGTTGTTCCAGGCTAATTATCGCTGCTTGATTCAATTATACTGGCCGATAGCAATTCAGAGATATTTATTACTTCTTTCTTCAGACTTGACTTTGAAGAGTCTATGAAGAAGCAAATATAATTGAGCCTTATGTCTGGGGGTCATCCGAACATTTGTGTAACGTAAAGGGTCGCATACACTTGCAGTTGAAGTGTACGATTTTACTGTGTAACATCATGTCTGACCGATAACCGTGTGAACTGCGCAGTTCCGTGAATCGACCTTTGGATGTGAAGATATCCGTCTGCATGGCTAAATGTTTAGCGTGCTGGCCTTTAGTTCCAGGGACCCCGAGTTCGAATCCCGGCCAGGTCGGAGATTTTTACCTTAATTCATTACTTCCACTGACTCGAGGTCTGGGTATGTGTGTCCTCCTTAGAAAATAAAAGAAACGGGAAAACAACTAAAGAAATTAAGAAAAAATATGGGAAGAACAAAAAATGTAAGTAAAAGACAAAAGTAAAAAAGAGAAGGAAGTAAAGGATGTCAACACCCCAGGGTAGTAAACGAGACGCGATCCTTTCGTTCGTTGAGGCTTAAGTTATCGTTTTATTAATGTTACTATTGTTTGATGTATAAGGTTTGCAACGTTTTGTCTTTTCCATAATAATAACAACTGTTGTCTGAGTCATCAGTCCCTAGATTGGTTTGATGCAGCCCTCCATGCCACCCTATCCTGTGCTAACCTTTTCATTTCTACGCAACTAATACATCCTACATCTGCTCTAATCTGTCCGTCATATTCATACTCCTACCGTTCATACCGCCTATACTTCCCTCAAAAATCAACTGACCAAATCATGAGTGTTTTAAGATGTGTCCTATCATTCTATCTCTTCTTCCCGTCAAATTTAGCAACATCGATCTCCTGTTACCAATTCGATTCAGTATCTATTCATTCATGACTCGATCAATCCATCTCACCTTCAGCATTCACCACATGTCTAAAGCTTCTATTTTCTTTCTTTCTGAACCAGTTTTTGTCCATGTTTCACTTCTATACAATACCACCCTACACACGAACGTGCATCCTTTTAACTCCTATATCAATGTTGGAAGTGAGGAAATTTCTTTACTTAAAAGGAAGCTTGCCCTTGCTGGTGCTGGTCTGTATTTTATGTCATCCTTACTTCTGCCATCGTTAGTTATTGTACTACCCAAGAAACAATATTCATGTACTTCCTTTAAGACTTCATTTCTTATTCTAATATTTCCTGCATCACCTGCCTTCGTTCGACTGCACTCCATTACGTATATTGTGCATCACCTCGTTACCTGCTTGTCTTCTTTTCATATTCTTCAGATACTGCATTTTATGCGATGTCTTGTGTCAGTCCGTCATGGCTGCTTGGCATCATGAATGGCGTGTCCGATGTGTACTTTATCCCTATTTAGATAGATGGCAGATGATGCTATGAGGATCGCCAACGCATTTCTTTCTATCTTACCTGCATGTTGTGCCATCTTTGACAGTTCTGACGGCGAGAAAGAATATATAAGATGGAGACGGTGTTTTTTGATGTGGCATTCGTCTCTTATTGAAGGTATTATAAACCTTTCAAAACGTCATTCTGTACGACTCTAAGAGTTGGAGTCGGAACAGTGGCTACTTCTTCTCGAGGTAACGTTCGTTCCTTTGCCGTAGGCAGTAAGCCTGTTTATAAAGAGGTATCGTTTGGTATGTAATGTTTCTGTTATCTTGTTGCAGACTTATTTTCTCTTACCTCCCTTCTTTTACATGTCTGCTTATGTGCGCTCATTTCGGCTAAGAGCGAAAGGTGGTATCGGCCCGATTGCTCATGTGCTTGGTGGGTTTGTTTGCTGTGTTTGGTTGCAGACCTTTAATTTTTTTTTACCTTCGATGTCTTGGCTTGAGTTCGTGCTCTACATTGTGTTTTGTCGCTGATAGTGTATGATTCATGTTCGTCTTTTTGTACGATATGAATACGGGTTATGCAGCGAGTAAGTTGTTTACGCTGTGTTTTTGGACTGGGTGAGCAATGCTCCTTTCGCTGCAATCCAGGTTTCTGATCTGTTCTTTCAGATCGAAACCATGAGCCGTTAACAGGAGCATTTTATGCTGCACGATTCTTTTCGTTGTGTGTCATGGCATTTACTTGACTAGTACTTTATACTTCGTATGCTGGTCTCTATGTGTGTGCGTGAGTGTGGTGTGGTTACCGGGCCTATGCTACGTTTCAGTATCTAGCTATTATTTATTATGATCATTGTTCTCATTTTGTCTTCCTATCCGATTTATCTGTTCGTTTTGGATTTTAATCTCATTTTTACGCCTTTCTGCCGCGTGTTGATTTATTTCTTGTTACTATGGCAACCCTGTTCTTTATTCTTGAGTGTTCCATGTTTGTTCTTTTCAGCCGGTCTTGATTTCACTGGCATCTTTGATTTTATTGTGTATTTAACCTCCGTGGGGATTGTTATATAAAAAGGTGAGAGTATAGAAACTGCTGATGTACCCAGAGATTATTATCTTTCCTATTTCGAGAAAGAAATACTTAGGGATCTGATTTTAAACGCTGTGCTCGCTGTGTGGTGAGATAAACATTATATGAAAAAACAGATTACTCTACCGTGCTCTGTAGAAGTATACTGAAGAATTATGAAACACTCCCTTCGAATGGGCAGTTGTTGAACATCATGTACGTGAGCAACTGACTTCCCGTAACCTTATTTGTTTGTTATTTTATGCCAGTCTTGGACTGATGCCTTCCCTGATTGTAATAATAAATGTGTTGCATTTAAATTAATTCTAGATCTGCGTTATTTTGTTATTATTTTTGGGACGTGACTCTTTCACACTGATTATAAGTCTAAGAGGCCCGGATTCAGCTGCTGGTCGTTTTTTTAGTCAGTGTCGATCGATCCAGTAAAAACAGGTGACTTTGTTGAACCACCCTACAGACGAAAGTATTCAGGGACATTTTTCTAATTCCAATATCAATGCTGGAAGCGAGCAAATTTTATGCCTTTTATGTCGTCCTTACTTCTGCCATGGTTAGTTATTTCACTACCCAAGAAACAATATCCATATGCTTCCTTCAAGACTTCATTTCCTAATCTATTATTACCTGCATCACCTGCCTTCGTTCGACTGCGCCCCAGTGCGTTTGTTTTGAACTAATTTATTTCCATCTTGCACTCCTTACCCAAGACTCCATTCATACCATTCGGCAATTTCTCGAGATTTTCTGCAGTGTCAGATATAGTAATAATATCATAGGTAAATCTTAGGATTTTGATTTCCTCTCCTTGAATTGAGATTTCCTTTCCAATTCCTCTTTGATTTCCTTTACTGCCTGTTCTACGTAAACATTGAAGATGTAGGGGGAAATGCAGCCTTGCCACACTCCTTTCTGGATTGCTGTTTCATTTTCAAAGCCCATCGATACTTATCACTAATAAATACTTTAACATTCTTCTATGTACTTCTTCAGATCCTTCATTGTCGCTTCGCTTGTTCCCATTACGATCCTTCCCAGAGCTTAGGGGTACACCTTCACAGAAAACTTCGGATCCTCCTACGTACTGCCGGTTGCCAAAATCTCATTTTAACTATGAGCCTCCGGTTCGGTAATATTGCCTCCCGTAGACGCGTATCTTCTTTCTGAATTTACGGGGTCACTGCCACTAACAACTCATAAAAAGTCCCTTCACTCATTCTTAAGTAGCTGACAAAATCGCCTAGTTCATTTTCTAGGAGTAGTTCTGTTAATAGCGTACCATCACACGGTATATTCCTTCTCAGATACCATATATTACTCCATACCCTACCTTTTAGTTTATTTTTTCAGCTAATACCAACGCTTATGAGGCAAGTAAACAACAAACTATCGCTTCTTCTCGGTTATACTTGCTTGAACACCTGATTTCACCAAACGAGACTCTGAACTGACAAGATAACTGAGCGAACTAAAGGAAAAACCGTGCAACTGCGGGGTTCAGTTCATTTCAGTTAAATTGCGCAGTCAAATCATGGAGAAAAAAATGCGCAGTTTAACTGCGATTGAATGGGGCACTTACCTCGAAAAAAAAAATATATATGTGTGACGGTAATGACGTAACATTAGTCGTTATCGTAGGCCTTGGTATCCAAGGATGCTGCGGCTGTGGTTGTGTATAAATAGAGTGTGTTGAAATGTGAAGTGACGTCACACTAGTCGTTACCATAGGCCTTGGTTGCCAAGTTAAGTACCTTTGACGTAGAGTTGCAGTTCTTGATATAACATTGAGTTTCATTTAGTGAAAGACATTCAAGATTAGGGTCGGGAGTTTTTAGCAGTAATAGCTTACAATGCAAACTTATTTAAGCGAGTAACAAGGATAGACTATTCTGCGCAGTGTTTATGCTATGACCTTTGCATAAACATGACGGGTTTGGCCCATCAGAACTCCTAGAATTTATGTTACTCTCACAGCATTACGGAAGAGCGGCCTAGGCGGCAGCTCCTAATAACCTAATCAGTTTAAATTCTAGCCTATTAATGCATAACAATCCGGAGTCTATTCGTGAACATTAGCTTTCCGCGAAGGGAAACGTTCCTTTATTATTTATTTCTATGACGTCAATAAAGAATGAAACACATTTTAAATGTATGAAGGTAGGTGATCATAATGTTCTCGATAAGCTAATATTGTTGTATGAAACTGTAAAAATTCGAGAATCCAATAATAACCCCACCATGATTTTTTTAATACCTTCAGTTCCTTCCAGGTTTAGTTACAACACTTGGCTAAATTATTATTGCACTTAATTTCTCTTTAGAAACTAATCATCAGAGTCAGCTGAGAAAGATGTTCGAGTTTCAGGCTTTCTCCGTCGGCTCTCCGGTTTCATGACTCTCAGAAACTGGAACAGAATCTCGAGCGTAATACGTCTTCCGGCTGGAAGAAAATATTTCCTTTTAATGTTGTCCTGATTCTACGAAGTCAGAAGTCCCCCATTTTTACTTCTGTTTTTTATATACATATATCGCATGAGCGGAGATTAGCCAAAAAATTTTGTAACGTGACGAGACGAAATGTGTGGCTCAAGTGTAACCATAGCAACGATGCAGGATGTGATATAAAGTATGGATGGATGGTCAGGCAATGTTACCTAGTTAACGTGCAGGATGTGATATAAGGTATGGATGAATGGTCAGAAAATGTTACCTAGTTACCGTGCAGGATGTGATATAAGGTATGGATGGATGGTCAGACAATGTTACCTAGTTACCGTGCAGGCTGTGATGTAAAGTGTGGATGGATATCCAGACAATGTTACCTAGCAACCGTGCAGGCTGTGATGTAAGGTATAGATGAATGGTCAGACAATGTTACCTGGTAACCGTGCAGGCTGTGATGTAAGGTATGGATGAATGGTCAGACAATGTTACCTGGTAACCGTGCAGGCTGTGATGTAAGGTATGGATGAATGGTCAGACAATGTTACCTGGTAACCGTGCAGGCTGTGATGTGAAGTATGGATGGATGGCCAGACAATGTTACCGAGCAACCGTGCAGGCTGTGATGTAAGGTATGGATGAATGGTCAGACAATGTTACCTGGTAACCGTGCAGGCTGTGATGTAAGGTATGGATGGATGGTCAGATAATGTTCCCTAGTAACCGTGCAGGCTGTGATGTAAGGTATGGATGAATGGTCAGACAATGTTACCTGGTAACCGTGCAGGCTGTGATGTAAGGTATGGATGGATGGTCAGATAATGTTACCTAGTAACCGTGCAGGCTGTGATGTAAGGTATGGATGAATGGTCAGACAATGTTACCTGGTAACCGTGCAGGCTGTGATGTGAAGTATGGATGGATGGCCAGACAATGTTACCGAGCAACCGTGCAGGCTGTGATGTAAGGTATGGATGAATGGTCAGACAATGTTACCTGGTAACCGTGCAGGCTGTGATGTAAGGTATGGATGAATGGTCAGACAATGTTACCTGGTAACCGTGCAGGCTGTGATGTGAAGTGTGGATGGATATCCAGACAATGTTACCTGGTAACCGTGCAGGCTGTGATGTAAGGTATGGATGGATGGTCAGATAATGTTCCCTAGTAACCGTGCAGGCTGTGATGTAAGGTATGGATGAATGGTCAGACAATGTTACCTGGTAACCGTGCAGGCTGTGATGTGAAGTATGGATGGATGGCCAGACAATGTTACCTGGTAACCGTGCAGGCTGTGATGTAAGGTATGGATGGATGGTCAGATAATGTTCCCTAGTAACCGTGCAGGCTGTGATGTAAGGTATGGATGAATGGTCAGACAATGTTACCTGGTAACCGTGCAGGCTGTGATGTAAGGTATGGATGGATGGTCAGATAATGTTCCCTAGTAACCGTGCAGGCTGTGATGTAAGGTATCGATGGATGGTCAGATAATGTTACCTAGTAACCGTGCAGGCTGTGATGTAAGGTATCGATGGATGGTCAGACAATGTTACCTAGTTACCGTGCAGGCTGTGATGTAAAGTGTGGATGGATATCCAGACAATGTTACCTAGCAACCGTGCAGGCTGTGATGTAAGGTATAGATGAATGGTCAGACAATGTTACCTGGTAACCGTGCAGGCTGTGATGTAAGGTATCGATGGATGGTCAGATAATGTTACCTAGTAACCGTGCAGGCTGTGATGTAAGGTATGGATGGATGGTCAGACAATGTTACCTGGTAACCGTGCAGGCTGTGATGTAAGGTATGGATGGATGGTCAGACAATGTTACCTGGTAACCGTGCAGGCTGTGATGTAAGGTATGGATGGATGGTCGGATAATGTTACCTAGTATCCGTGCAGGCTGTGATGTAAGGTATGGATGGATGGTCGGATAATGTTACCTAGTAACCGTGCAGGCTGTGATGTAAGGTATGGATGGATGGACAGACAATGTTACCTAGTAACCGTACAGGCTTATGCATTATGGCTGGTTGCCATTCGAAATTAACAGCCGTTGATGCATGGTCGTGACTATGAGATATACTATTAATGGTTATTTGATTTTCGTAAGTGGTTTGTTTTTGTTGATAAATGTTTCTTATCATGCAGATCCTCTCAAAATAACAGTCTCTACCTCCATAATATATTTCTTGACATGTATTACCTAAACAAAGTTTTACCAGACTTATGCTTTCATCGACGTCTCTGAAAGTTACCGGATGTAATAATAGTTATCAACAGTGGAACAGCAATGAGAAAGATCAGGCAGGTTAGTGTTCTTCGCCACGCGTCTGATATTGATCTTATAGTAGCCTACGTAAGAATTTTAAAATCGCTCATCAGTGAAGGAAAATGTAATGAGTTCTTTTCCACGATGTTGTAGTGAGAGAAATATATTTTTAAAGAAATAAATCCTAAATGTGGTGTAGTTCTTTGTAATAGCCTGCGCTTCACGCGGAGAAGGAAGAGTTTGCCTATATTACTGCTGAGAAAATGTCTTCTTTACGGCGCGTCCTATGGCTATCAACACAGTTAACAGTCGCTGTGCCTCCGTGACGACTTTCCTCTGGAAGTACGAAACCGTCTCGGAATGGCTCCTCAACCACCAGCTCTTGATAATGTTATGTTCATGTATGCATACTTAATAGAACTTGACCGCGACTGTTAACGCTGCATACAGTCAAACCTTGATATCTTTAATAGTTACGCGTTAGTAACATTTTAATTTATTGAGAAAGGGGAGACGCGCGCACTCTACAGGATGATAGTCCCACGTGTTTTTTGACAGCCGTTATCCGCCATCTTTAATCCATAGAGCACAGTGCTGCCCTCTTTAGCTACTTACCTTTGAAATGTGGTACGTCACAGCTGTCATCCGCCATCTTGCATCCGAAACCTCAGTGCTGCACTCTATGTAGTGACGGTAAATTCCACGTGCTCTTGTTTGGAAACAAAGCCACGTGCAGCTGTCATCCGCCATCTTTGAGCACCGTGCTGCCCTCTTTAGCTACTTACCTTTGAAATGTGGTACGTCATCCGCCATCTTGCATCGCAAACCTCAGTGCTGCACTCTATGTAGTGACGACAAATTCCACGTGCTCTTGTTTGGAAACAAACCTATGCGCTTTTTTGTCAGCTATCATCCGCCATCTTTAATCTAGAGAGCACCGTGCTGCCCTCTATGTGGTGGTGGTAAATTCTACACGCTTTACAAACCCATGTGCTTTTCTGACAGCTGTCATCCGCCATCTTTAATCCAGAGAGAACAGTGCTACCCGGTGGCGGCAAATTCCACGTGCTCTTGTTTGGAAACAAAGCCACGTGCTTTTTTTGACAGCAGCCATCTTTAATCACCGTGCTGCCCTCTTTGTGGTGGCGGTAAATTCCACGTGCTTTACAAACCCATGTGATTTTCTGACAGCTATCATCCGCCATCTTTAATCCAGAGAGAACAGTGCTGCCCTCTTTATGGCTACTACCTTAAGCACGTAGTAGCGGGCAATTTGAAAAGTTCTGTTAGCTATCATCCGTCATCTCTGAGCGCCGTGCTGCCATCTTTAGTTGAAATGTGGTGGCGGATAATTTGAAAAATGCTTTTTTGACAGCAGCTATCTTTGAGCCCCGTGCTACCCACTATGTGGTGGCGGCAAATTCTACATGCTTTACAAACCCACGCGCTTTTTTGACAGCTATCTTTAAGCAACAGAGTACAGTGCTGCCCTCTTTGTTGTGACGGCAAATTCCACGTGCTCTACAAAGCTACATGCTCTTTTGACAGCTGTCACCCGCCCTCTTTGAGCACTATGCTGCGGGCAATTTCGTTAGCTGTCATCCGCCATCTTTAATCAACAGAGCACCGTGCTGCGGGCAATTTCGTTAGCTGTCATCCGCCATCTTTAATCCACAGAACACCGTGCTGCCCTCTGTAGTAGCGGGCAATTTGAAAAGTTCTGTTAGCTATCATCCGCCATCTTTGAGCACCGTGCTGCCCTCTTTAGCTAGATACCTTCGAACTGTGGTGGCGGCAAATTCCACGTGCTCTTGTTAAGTAAACAAAGCCACGTGCTTTTTTTTGACAGCTGTCAACCACCATCTTTAATCAATAGAGCACTGCGCTGCAGACAATTTCGTCAGCTGTCATCCGCCATCTTTAATCTACAGTGCACCGTGCTGCCCTCTGTAGTAGCGGGCAATTTGAAAAGTTCTGTTAGCTGTCATCCGCCGTCTTTGAGCACCGTGCTGCCCTCTTTAGCTAGATACCTTTGAAAATGTGGTGGTGGCAAATTGAAAAATTCCACGCGCTCTTGTTTAGTAAACAAACTCACGCGCTTTTTTGTCAGCTGTCATCCGCCATCTTATATCGCAAACCTCAGTGCTACACTCTATGTGGTAGCGGATAATTTTAAAAAGAAAAATTCTACAGCAGCCATCTCTCGACGCTAATTGCACAAGATGGTGGCTATACATGACTCCTTAAAGGTGCTCATGCAAGATGATCGCTATACATAGACGCCCTTAGGATGCTTGCGCAAGATGGCGGTTATACAAGGCTCCTTATGAGGGATGCTTGCGCGAGATGGTGGTTGCTCTTATGAGGCGGCTTAAGGATCCATGGCTAGAGACGCCCTAAGGATGCTTGCGCAAGATGGCGGATGCAAGATGGCGGCTATACATAGCTCCTTATGAGACAGCCAGTACAACATGTGATCAGAACATTGATTGATGTGTTCAGAACACAAAATAAGTAGAATCGAACACTGTACTCGATACAACATGTGATTAAAACATTGTCTGGTGTGCTCAGAACACTACATAAGTAGAATCGAACGCTGTATTAGGGGGTACCTTTGTTTAGATTGAAACATAACAAGACTAGAATTGAACACTGCACATTGATTGATGTGTTCAGAACACAAAATAAGTAGAATCGAACACTGTACTCGATGTCGTTAACTTCAACATGTGATTAAAACATTGGCTGGTGTGTTCAGAACACTACATAAGTAGAATCGAACGCTGTATTAGGGGATACCTTTGTTTAGATTGAAACATAACAAGACTAGAATTGAACACTGCACTCGATGTCGGAAGATCAGATTGAAGCATAACAAGACTAGAATTGAACACTGCACATTGATTGATGTGTTCAGAACACAAAATAAGTAGAATCGAACACTGTACTCGATGTCGTTAACTTCAACATGTGATTAAAACATTGGCTGGTGTGTTCAGAACACTAATCGAACGCTGTATTAGGGGATACCTTTGTTTAGATTGAAACATAACAAGACTAGAATTGAACACTGCACTCGATGTCGGAAGATCAGATTGAAAACATAACAAGACTAGAATTGAACACTGTACATTGATTGATGTGTTCAGAACACAAAATAAGTAGAATCGAACACTGTACTCGATGTCGTTAACTTCAACATGTGATTAAAACATTGTCTGGTGTGTTCAGAACACTACATAAGTAGAATCGAACGCTGTACTCGATGTCGTTACATGTGACCCGATACAACATGTTAGGGGATACCTTTATCCTAAGAACCGAACACTGTACAACATGTTAGGGGATACCTTTGTTTAGATTGAAACTAACAAGACTAGAATCGAACACTGCACTCGATGTCGTTACATGTGATCCGATACAACATGTTAGGGGATACCTTTGTTTAGATTGAAACATAGCAAGCCTAGAATCGAACATTGTTTGATGTGTTCAGTACAACTTCAATGATTAACATACACACTGTGCACATATCGCATAGCTAAAAACACACTGTGCACATATCGCATACCTAACACTTCAAATGATTTGCTTAGTACGAAAATAAAAATGAAAAATCTATACCGCGTAGCTAACTCGTTCATCACACTGCTAAGACGCTTAGTAATTGTGAATACACTCATACGAAAATCAAGAAAGCACACTGCGTAGCCAACTCGCTCGGCACGAAAAAATCTATACCGCGTAGCTAACTCGTTCATCACACTGCTAAGACGCTTAGTAATTGTGAATACACTCATACGAAAATCAAGAAAGCACACTGCGTAGCCAACTCGCTCGGCTCACTCGCTTAGTAATTGCAACACACACACGGATAAGAATGTTCCGAGATACTTACATGTTTTTTAAGGGGGGGGGGGGTGAAAGATCATAAATTATATGTACACACATGTTGTCTCCTCCAAGTTGTAAGATGAAATAGACGCAGTACTGCGAGTTTCTACTCTAGCTGGCGAACGGAAGTAGCATGATATCTCAGCAAAAAATAAAAATACGCGTGAGCTTGCAAGTCAGACACAATGATGGATACCGCGATTCAAATCCTGGTAACTTATGCCGTCGGGAAGGGCATCCGGTGTGCATCTAGCTGTAAATCCCCGATTCTCGACAGATTCTTAATCCGAGTTCTTTGACGTCAGGAAGGGCAGCCGGTTAACAACAATTATCAAACACGCATCGCGAAGGTAGGAGTGTGCAGCGATATGCATGTTTAGACTTGCAGATTACGAAAGAAACATAACAAGACTTGAGTCTTAAAACAAAATTCTTGCGATTTAAAATCTTAGTCGGGAAGGGCATCCGGCAGTAAAACAATAGTTCGTGATTTAAAATCTAAGAAGAGCATCTAGCTGAAAAACACCCCGATTCTCGACAGATTCTTAATCCGAGTTCTTTGACGTCAGGAAGGGCAGCCGGTTAACAACAATTATCGAACACGCATCGCGAAGGCAGGAGTGTGCAGCGATATGCATGTTAGACTTGCAGATTACGAAAGAAACATAACAAGACTTGAGTCTTAAAACAAAATTCTTGCGATTTAAAATCTTAGTCGGGAAGGGCATCCGGCAGTAAAACAATAGTTCGTGATTTAAAATCTAAGAAGAGCATCTAGCTGAAAAACCCCCCGATTCTCGACAGATTCTTAATCCGAGTTCTTTGACGTCAGGAAGGGCAGCCGGTTAACAACAATTATCGAACACGCATCGCGAAGGCAGGAGTGTGCAGCGATAGGAAGGGCAGCCGGTTAACAACAATTATCGAACACGCATCGCGAAGGCAGGAGTGTGCAGCGATATGCATGTTTAGACTTGCAGATTACGAAAGAAACATAACAAGACTTGAGTCTTAAAACAAAATTCTTGCGATTTAAAATCTTAGTCGGGAAGGGCATCCGGCAGTAAAACAATAGTTCGTGATTTAAAATCTAAGAAGAGCATCTAGCTGAAAAAACCCCCGATTCTCGACAGATTCTTAATCCGAGTTCTTTGACGTCAGGAAGGGCAGCCGGTTAACAACAATTATCGAACACGCATCGCGAAGGCAGGAGTGTGCAGCGATATGCATGTTTAGACTTGCAGATTATGAAAGAAACATAACAAGACTCGAGTCTTAAAACAAATTCTTGCGATTTAAAATCTTAGTCAGGAAGGGCATCCGGCAGTAAAACAATAGTTCGTGATTTAAAATCTAAGAAGAGCATCTAGCTGAAAAACCCCCCGATTCTCGACAGATTCTTAATCCGAGTTCTTTGACGTCAGGAAGGGCAGCCGGTTAACAACAATAGCGTATGATGTAAGAGCTTAGATACTACCAGTTTTGCGTTAGGAATTACAACTAGTCTTAAAACAAAACAGATTCTTAATCCGAGTTGTCAGGAAGGGCAACCGGTTAAAAAACTATAGTGTATAAGGTTAGATACTGCTAGTTTTACGTTAGGAAGGACAACTCAACACATTCATGCGATTTAAACACATTTTTATTCCCAAGAGAATCGAACCCGAGACTACTGGGTGAGAGGCATGCATACTGTGGGCTATAGATTTGTTCTACAGTCCATGAAGTCGTATCAGCGCAGAGCGAGCAGCGGAATGCGTATGTTAGCTGAAATTGTACACGTATCTTCCGGCTCGGCCTGAACGAGGACACTGATAAGCGACTTGTAACTCGCGAACGTCTTCTCAGCTGAGTCCTATGTAAGCTCTTAAAACACAGTACTAATTAAGGTTGTAAAATATTCTGAAATAGCCCTCCTCTGTAGTGCAGTAGTTAGCTGCTACCCTCGGAGGTCCGAGTTCGATTCCCGGCTCTGCCACGGAATGTGTAGCATTTAGCCTATGTAAGTTCCTAACGTAAACTATCATGATTGTACGGAGAGGTTAAAACACACACAGTACTTACTCCTATCGAAAGAACCTGCACGGTACCGGCATGTAGGCTTCTCCTGGTGAAGGAGCCTGCACATAGTTTAACGCCTCCTATCAACAGCCCTTACTTATTGCTAGCTTTTTTGCACACCCCGCCTCACACCATACGACCGGCTGCCCTTCCTGACTAGGATTTTAAATCGCAGTATACGTGATAAATTTGTTGTAGCGGGTTTTATAACTAGATATCCCGGTACCGATACATAGCCTACTCGACTGAAGAAGCCTGCACAAGGCTTATTGCCTCCATCCGACAAATAAATCAGGATCAACACACTTGTACTCAAAAAATCATTTTCGAAGGAGTCTGCACAAGGTTTAACGTCCCCATCAACAGCCCTTACTTATTGCTAGCTTTTTTGCACACCCCGCCTCACACCATACGACCGGCTGCCCTTCCTGACTAGGATTTTAAATCGCAGTATACGTGATAAATTTGTTGTAGCGGGTTTTATAACTAGATATCCCGGTACTGATACATAGCCTACTCGACTGAAGAAGCCTGCACAAGGCTTATTGCCTCCATCTGACAAATGAATCAGCATCAACACACTTGTACTCAAAAAATCATTTTCGAAGGAGTCTGCACAAGGATTAACGTCCCCATCAACAGCCCTTACTTATTGCTAGCTTTTTTGCACACCCCGCCTCACACCATACGACCGGCTGCCCTTCCTGACTAGGATTTTAAATCGCAGTATACGTGATAAATTTGTTGTAGCGGGTTTTATAACTAGATATCCCGGTACCGATACATAGCCTACTCGACTGAAGAAGCCTGCACAAGGCTTATTGCCTCCATCCGACAAATGAATCAGCATCAACACACTTGTACTCAAAAAATCATTTTCGAAGGAGTCTGCACAAGGATTAACGTCCCCATCAACAGCCCTTACTTATTGCTAGCTTTTTTGCACACCCCGCCTCACACCATACGACCGGCTGCCCTTCCTGACTAGGATTTTAAATCGCAGTATACGTGATAAATTTGTTGTAGCGGGTTTTATAACTAGATATCCCGGTACCGATACATAGCCTACTCGACTGAAGAAGCCTGCACAAGGCTTATTGCCTCCATCCGACAAATAAATCAGCATCAACACACTTGTACTCAAAAAATAATTTTCGAAGGAGTCTGCACAAGGTTTAACGCCCCCATCAACAGCCCTTACTTATTGCTAGCTTTTTTGCACACCCCGCCTCACACCATAGTTTTATACGACCGGCTGCCCTTCCTGACTAGGATTTTAAATCGATATCCCGACATAGCCTACTCCTACCGAAGAAGGCAGCTTAACGCCTCCATCCAACAAATGAATCACACTAAAACACTCTTCAATCATTCTCGCTACTTCGGATGATAGCGGGTTCGAACTGGAAGTTGTAAATGCTAGGCGTGGGACCTGTGCGATCATCATTACATGATCTAGCCGGATGCCCTTCCCGACGGCATAAGTTACCAGGATTTGAATCGCGGTATCCATCATTGTGTCTGACTTGCAAGCTCACGCGTATTTTTATTTTTTGCTGAGATATCATGCTACTTCCGTTCGCCAGCTAGAGTGGAAACTCGCAGTACTGCGTCTATTTCATCTTACAACTTGGAGGAGACAACATGTGTGTACATATAATTTATGATCTTTCACCCCCCCCCTTAAAAAACATGTAAGTATCTCGGAACATTCTTATCCGTGTGTGTGTTGCAATTACTAAGCGAGTGAGCCGAGCGAGTTGGCTACGCAGTGTGCTTTCTTGATTTTCGTATGAGTGTATTCACAATTACTAAGCGTCTTAGCAGTGTGATGAACGAGTTAGCTACGCGGTATAGATTTTTTTCGTGCCGAGCGAGTTGGCTACGCAGTGTGCTTTCTTGATTTTCGTATGAGTGTATTCACAATTACTAAGCGTCTTAGCAGTGTGATGAACGAGTTAGCTACGCGGTATAGATTTTTCATTTTTATTTTCGTACTAAGCAAATCATTTGAAGTGTTAGGTATGCGATATGTGCACAGTGTGTTTTTAGCTATGCGATATGTGCACAGTGTGTATGTTAATCATTGAAGTTGTACTGAACACATCAAACAATGTTCGATTCTAGGCTTGCTATGTTTCAATCTAAACAAAGGTATCCCCTAACATGTTGTATCGGATCACATGTAACGACATCGAGTGCAGTGTTCGATTCTAGTCTTGTTAGTTTCAATCTAAACAAAGGTATCCCCTAACATGTTGTACAGTGTTCGGTTCTTAGGATAAAGGTATCCCCTAACATGTTGTATCGGGTCACATGTAACGACATCGAGTACAGCGTTCGATTCTACTTATGTAGTGTTCTGAACACACCAGACAATGTTTTAATCACATGTTGAAGTTAACGACATCGAGTACAGTGTTCGATTCTACTTATTTTGTGTTCTGAACACATCAATCAATGTACAGTGTTCAATTCTAGTCTTGTTATGTTTTCAATCTGATCTTCCGACATCGAGTGCAGTGTTCAATTCTAGTCTTGTTATGTTTCAATCTAAACAAAGGTATCCCCTAATACAGCGTTCGATTAGTGTTCTGAACACACCAGCCAATGTTTTAATCACATGTTGAAGTTAACGACATCGAGTACAGTGTTCGATTCTACTTATTTTGTGTTCTGAACACATCAATCAATGTGCAGTGTTCAATTCTAGTCTTGTTATGCTTCAATCTGATCTTCCGACATCGAGTGCAGTGTTCAATTCTAGTCTTGTTATGTTTCAATCTAAACAAAGGTATCCCCTAATACAGCGTTCGATTCTACTTATGTAGTGTTCTGAACACACCAGCCAATGTTTTAATCACATGTTGAAGTTAACGACATCGAGTACAGTGTTCGATTCTACTTATTTTGTGTTCTGAACACATCAATCAATGTGCAGTGTTCAATTCTAGTCTTGTTATGTTTCAATCTAAACAAAGGTACCCCCTAATACAGCGTTCGATTCTACTTATGTAGTGTTCTGAGCACACCAGACAATGTTTTAATCACATGTTGTATCGAGTACAGTGTTCGATTCTACTTATTTTGTGTTCTGAACACATCAATCAATGTTCTGATCACATGTTGTACTGGCTGTCTCATAAGGAGCTATGTATAGCCGCCATCTTGCATCCGCCATCTTGCGCAAGCATCCTTAGGGCGTCTCTAGCCATGGATCCTTAAGCCGCCTCATAAGAGCAACCACCATCTCGCGCAAGCATCCCTCATAAGGAGCCTTGTATAACCGCCATCTTGCGCAAGCATCCTAAGGGCGTCTATGTATAGCGATCATCTTGCATGAGCACCTTTAAGGAGTCATGCATAGCCACCATCTTGTGCAATTAGCGTCGAGAGATGGCTGCTGTAGAATTTTTCTTTTTAAAATTATCCGCTACCACATAGAGTGTAGCACTGAGGTTTGCGATATAAGATGGCGGATGACAGCTGACAAAAAAGCGCGTGAGTTTGTTTACTAAACAAGAGCGCGTGGAATTTTTCAATTTGCCACCACCACATTTTCAAAGGTATCTAGCTAAAGAGGGCAGCACGGTGCTCAAAGACGGCGGATGACAGCTAACAGAACTTTTCAAATTGCCCGCTACTACAGAGGGCAGCACGGTGCACTGTAGATTAAAGATGGCGGATGACAGCTGACGAAATTGTTTGCAGCGCAGTGCTCTATTGATTAAAGATGGTGGTTGACAGCTGTCAAAAAAAAGCACGTGGCTTTGTTTACTTAACAAGAGCACGTGGAATTTGCCGCCACCACAGTTCGAAGGTATCTAGCTAAAGAGGGCAGCACGGTGCTCAAAGATGGCGGATGATAGCTAACAGAACTTTTCAAATTGCCCGCTACTACAGAGGGCAGCACGGTGTTCTGTGGATTAAAGATGGCGGATGACAGCTAACGAAATTGCCCGCAACACGGTGCTCTGTTGATTAAAGATGGCGGATGACAGCTAACGAAATTGCCCGCAGCATAGTGCTCAAAGAGGGCGGGTGACAGCTGTCAAAAGAGCATGTAGCTTTGTAGAGCACGTGGAATTTGCCGTCACAACAAAGAGGGCAGCACTGTACTCTGTTGCTTAAAGATAGCTGTCAAAAAAGCGCGTGGGTTTGTAAAGCATGTAGAATTTGCCGCCACCACATAGAGGGTAGCACGGGGCTCAAAGATAGCTGCTGTCAAAAAAGCATTTTTCAAATTATCCGCCACCACATTTCAACTAAAGATGGCAGCACGGCGCTCAGAGATGACGGATGATAGCTAACAGAACTTTTCAAATTGCCCGCTACTACGTGCTTAAGGTAGTAGCCATAAAGAGGGCAGCACTGTTCTCTCTGGATTAAAGATGGCGGATGATAGCTGTCAGAAAATCACATGGGTTTGTAAAGCACGTGGAATTTACCGCCACCACAAAGAGGGCAGCACGGTGATTAAAGATGGCTGCTGTCAAAAAAAGCACGTGGCTTTGTTTCCAAACAAGAGCACGTGGAATTTACCGCCACCGGGTAGCACTGTTCTCTCTGGATTAAAGATGGCGGATGACAGCTGTCAGAAAAGCACATGGGTTTGTAAAGCGTGTAGAATTTACCACCACCACATAGAGGGCAGCACGGTGCTCTCTAGATTAAAGATGGCGGATGATAGCTGACAAAAAAGCGCATAGGTTTGTTTCCAAACAAGAGCACGTGGAATTTGTCGTCACTACATAGAGTGCAGCACTGAGGTTTGCGATGCAAGATGGCGGATGACGTACCACATTTCAAAGGTAAGTAGCTAAAGAGGGCAGCACGGTGCTCAAAGATGGCGGATGACAGCTGCACGTGGCTTTGTTTCCAAACAAGAGCACGTGGAATTTACCGTCACTACATAGAGTGCAGCACTGAGGTTTCGGATGCAAGATGGCGGATGACAGCTGTGACGTACCACATTTCAAAGGTAAGTAGCTAAAGAGGGCAGCACTGTGCTCTATGGATTAAAGATGGCGGATGACGGCTGTCAAAAAACACGTGGCTTTGTTTACCTCGCGTTAGTTAGGTTAAGTTTGTAGCACTAAGGTTTAGACCCGTCAAGATGGCAGCACTGCCGATGACAGGTGACGAAAGAGGGCAGCACGGTGCTCAAAGATGGCGGATGGCAGCTGTCAAAAAGCATGTGGCTGTCAAAAAGCACGTGGCTTTGTTTACCTCTCGCTAGTTAGGTTAAGTTGGTACCACTAAGGTTTATTCCCGTCAAGATGGCAGTACTGAGGTTTGCGATGCGGAGTTGTCTGTCAAAAAGCATGTGGCTTTGTTTACAAATCTGTCAAAAGCATGTGGCTGTCAAAAAACACGTGGCTTTGTTTACCTCATGCTAGTGAGGTTAAGTTGGTACCACTAAGATGGCGGATGGCAGCTGTCAAAAAGCATGTGGCTGTCAAAAAGCACGTGGCTTTGTTTACCTCTCGCTAGTTAGGTTAAGTTGGTACCACTAAGGTTTATTCCCGTCAAGATGGCAGTACTGAGGTTTGCGATGCGGTGTTGTCTGTCAAAAAGCATGTGGCTTTGTTTACAAATCTGTCAAAAGCATGTGGCTGTCAAAAAACACGTGGCTTTGTTTACCTCATGCTAGTGAGGTTAAGTTGGTACCACTAAGGTTTAGGTCCGTCAAGATGGCAGTACTGAGGTTAGCGATGCGTTGTTGTCTGTCAAAAAGCACGTGGCTGTCAAAAAACACGTGGGTTTGTTTACCTCATGCTAGTTAGGTTAAGTTGGCACTAGTGAGGTTTAGGCCCGTCAAGATGGCAGTACTGAGGTTAGCGATGCGTTGTTGTCTGTCAAAAAGCACGTGGCTGTCAAAAAACACGTGGGTTTGTTTACCTCATGCTAGTTAGGTTAAGTTGGCACTAGTGAGGTTTAGGCCCGTCAAGATGGCAGTACTGAGGTTAGCGATGCGTTGTTGTCGATGACAGCTGTCAAAAAGCACGTGGCTTTGTTTACAAATTCAAATCTCGCGCCACAATTCAAATTTCCCGCCAAAATTCAAATTTCCCGCGGGAGGAGGAGGCCTCTCCCGAGAGCCGGAGGAGGAGGAGGCCGCAGAACCATCCAATTATACTACTCATACTTAATAGAACTTGACCGCGACTGTTAACGCTGCATACAGTCAAACCTTGATATCTTTAATAGTTACGCGTTAGTAACATTTTAATTTATTGAGAAAGGGGAGACGCGCGCACTCTACAGGATGATAGTCCCATCAATCTATAAGGAGAAAATGTCTATTGACATATCTGGCAGTTCGTTGATTGTTATGTACTGTCCCCGACTAGGTCTCCCGGTGAACAGAAGACACCCCAGGGGTGCTCAGTTCACAGGACCGCTGACTTAAAAAATATGAAAGTGGCAGGATTGATATAAGGTTCCGAAAATAAGAATATCTTAAATAGGGAGAACATATCACACTTTTATTCAATGAAAATAAAATATTAGCCATCCTGACATCTATGATAATGAAAATGATCGCTACTTTACGTTAATTACTATTGCTCTTGATGTGACAAAAAAATACAAACAAATGGGATGGTACACGTAACTTAATTTCCCTACCATTCCAACAGAGTGTTTGAATATAACATTGTTTTTCTTCGTTTTGAAACATTCATTTAGTAATTTAAAGTCGAGTTAATTTTTTTAAAATGAGGTCTTACGTAGTATTCCTCGAACAATCTGCAAAAATGCATTAATTTTAATAAAGTGTATAATAAAAATATCCAAGATTAATTAATTTTACTATCTTGACAAAATCTGAGTGAAACTGTGTTGATGAAAATTTTTGTTAACATTGAGATGAAAATTTGAATTTGCCTTTGATTTCTAAAAGTTAATTCGAGACGTCAAGTATATCTGTTCACGTCTTCCCAGTTATCTCCTCGTGAGAACTAATAACAAAACTTATCATCGCCTGGTCATTAAATGAACAAAAATTTAGCGTTATGACCATTCGGAAAAATCAATAAATAGGGAAAAATATATCCTCAACGTGGAAATCCCGTCCACATAACGAATTAACACCATCAAAGTGTCACACATCACCACAACACAAATACACAGAAAATAACTGTCTTAACACTAGGAAATCTCTAAATCTACTACTACCTACTGAAAAATATCAAAGAAGGAAATATCTACAATATTTACACATCATCATCGGGTGTTAATCAATCTCGCCACTCTTCCATTAACTCGTTCCAGCATGTTAAAAATATAAAGTCTCCATGTGAGTACAAAATAAGACATCGAAAAGTGAGCATGCCTGGTTTCGAACTGTAACAGTATTAGAATATTCAATTGAGGATCTATTCTCCCAACCTAAGGTCTTCCAGTAAATTTACACGTACCGTAAACTTACAATTACTGACTTTCATAAACACTATTAGGATATTATCTTGAATTATGGAGTACATCGATCAACATGGACTTGTCCTTATCATCAGAAGACATTATTAACTACACCTCGTAAAATCTCGAAAATTCCGTATTTCCATTATATCATGATCAACATCATGTATAAAAATACCACTACATTAACATGTGAAAATTCCAATTCCACACAGATTCATATCGTACGTACAAATTCCTCATAAATCACACGTACAGTACAGTACATCATAACCCTAACTCATCGTAACCCATTATCAAGCATGTGTAGTCATGAAAATTATAAGGATCTGTCATCGTCCTAAAACAAGTCATATCCTCATCAAATTTGTATCGATGATTAACTAATCCATTAACTTAACTCATTTAGTTGTCTTCACATCTCGAAGTCCGGGTCCTCAATCACCTATTCTAATGGACCCCGTCCGTCTTGCCTGCGCAGTTCTAAGATGAGAGGTAAGACGGAACACGGAAGAGGACACAGACGCTCCGTTCTGCTGTCAGACTTGCGATCAGTTTTCGCTAGTCGTGCACGGAAAACATGTTAGAGGAACTTCTAATTTACACCGCTCTAGCAAAAGCTAAAAGCTAAAAAGAAAAGGGCTTGATCAAAATGGGCAAAAGCTTGGTTACTTAAACGAGATACACTGTCGCATATAAATTCAATGAAAGATGTAACTCTTGAACCAGATGACTGGTACAATTATTTGAGGATGGACAGTGAAACGTATTTACACCTTCTTCACTTGTTAGCGCCCCATATCAGAAATAGTGACAGTGCGATGAGACGGGCAATAACACCGCATGAACGACTCAACGTCACACTTCGTTCCTAGCAACCGGAAGAAGTTACGAAGATCTGAAATTTTCCGCTGCAATTTCAGCCCAGTCTTTGGGAGTAATTATTCCTGAGACTTGCGCTGCAATATATAAGGTGCTCAAGAAACAGTATCTCAAAGTAAGTAAAATTTATTTATAAGGTAAAAGGAAATGTATTTCATGTTAATTTAATTTAAAACAAGGTATAATGTATGCTTAGAGTACAATAAGAAAGAATTATATAACGGAGTGTGAAAATTAACAGTCTTCGCCCTACCAACCTAAAAACGAAAACATATAATTAATTATTGGGTTAAATTATATTTTAGTTGCATGATTTAATAATAATAACAATAATAATTTTTATTTTATTTTGTTTCAGTTTCCAACAAGATGAATGGATATGTACTGGGCAGCAGTTTGAAAGAAAATTGAATTTTTCAAATTGTCTGGGGGCGGTTGATGGAAAACATAAAAAAAGTATACCGTGTGCTCTTTAGTTTTGATTTTCCATAAGCACGGATTACAACGGTATAGCTGTATGAATTCCATTAGAAACGCTCGAGGCATGATTCTTAAATCCCACATTATGTCCTACGAGCGAACTGCTCTGTAGGAGGAATTGGTTAAAACCGACGCTATGTCTGAAGACGCCACACACGCTCCAACTTGCTCGCCGACTTACCTGTACACGCACAGGAAAATCAGGCACTGCCAGATTCACTTCGAGCCAAGCCTAAGACGGTACAGGGATGAAAATTCGTCTTAGAACTGCGCAGGTAAGACGGGCGATAAGACGGACCGTCTATGGGGCCCTTAAGGCGAGAGTCTCTGCACTTCGCCGCTGCCGACGCTGGTCATGGGCTTAGAACTTCATGATGAAATACGTGGAGTCCATGGCACGAAGTTCCATCTTCTTCTGGCGATGATAACGTAGAGGTCCTCTTCCACGTTTACACTCGTGAGGTTGTTGAAACTTGTACCAAATGTGTTAAAAGAAATCCTGAGCACACATGTAATTTAGGATGGAAAGAACACGTACTTTAAAACATTTATCTGCTATTTCGACGTCTGTTTACTGCACTAACTCAAGTCGTGGATTTGCATAATTGTAGAAAGCATCGAACACAGGAATGAGTCCACTATCCCTGATGATAGTATTCCACTGAAGTTCTGGGTTGAAATCCGCTAGCGAAGTACATGAAGTGACTGTCGATAGTAGACCAGGAACATGTCAGCATGTGAGAGCTTTTACTTTTATGACTTGTCTTAAATATCGTGGGTGGCACTCGTGTCGGAAGTGAAGTCAGCTCAAGTACTGAATTCTTCTGGGGTTTGATTACATAATTTCACCATCATTTCTAGCCGAAATACCGTTGACATCAAGTAAAAATTCATTTTTTAATTTTATAATTCACACGTGACATTATTAACACGGTTCAGTCAAATATGATTCGTGTGTACCTTCCTAATTATGCATATTACGCCACCAAAGATATTATAAATATTTCATTTATTACAAATCGATGTAATTGCAGATGAGCACACTCTGGTTATTTTTATCTCTCGTTCGCTTTCATTTTTATTATTATTTTGTCAGTCAGCCAGCTACCCCCTTCAGGACAGCTGGTTCTCTATCACCTGGCCAAGGCCACACGCGCCTCGCCGACAAAGCGAACCCCAGTAACACACTGACCCATATTCAGTCAGCCGAGACCTGTGTCCGGTCACAGTACGTATCTGGAGTAGGGCCGATGACAAAACCTGGGGAATTTAGTATCTGGGTATTCGGGTACTTTTCAGGGCCGTTTCCCGTAGCGAAAACCTGGGTACCCGTTCCACATAGTGTCAATGGTTGGGTGTATTTCCGGCGATCTCCTTCCCTGTGAGTTAGTTTCTCATCACGTATCTCCCTATGCGTCTCGAGAACGATAATTTTCCTTTTTAACATGGATATATTTTTGAGCTGGCGGTCTATCTGGAGTTGCCGGCCCCGCTGTGTAGGGGTAGTGTGGCTACCTGTTATCCGGAGGTCCCGGGTTCGATTCCCGGCCAGGTCAGGGCTGAGGGCTCGTTCGAGGTCCACTGAGCCTACATGATTAGAATCGAGGAGCTATCTGAGAGTGAGATAGCGGCCCCGATCTAGAAAGCCAAGAATAATGGCCAACAGGATAACGTCATGCTAACCATAACGACGACTCGTAATCAGCAGGCCTTCGGGCTGAGCAGCGGTCGCTTGGTAGGCTATGACCCTTCAGGGCTGTTGGGCCATGCGGTTTGGTTATTCGGTCTATCTGGAGGTAACGTAACCGATTTTTCGACACTATTGTAACCATGGCAACCAGTGCTCTTGTATGTATACTAGGTCAGTAGCGTCATCTTCTCACTGCGCGCCTTCTTGCTATAACTAAGAGCTTGAGGAAATTGCTAACCAACCTCGTTCCACTCCTCAATCCAGAACAAAAATGCTTGAACTGACTGGAAAACGAGCCCAGGACGTTTAAATGAGAGACACGCACGCTAACACTGCACTACAGGGCTTGTTAATAATAATAATAATAATAATAATAATAATAATAATAATAATAATAATAATAATAATAATAATAATAATAATTGTACCGGAGGTACATTTTCTCCGTTCATTTGAACTGCGTGCCTGCTAGAAGGCCATCTGGGTTATAAATCTGAAAGTGTATATTTGAAGACGTTTGTACCTTTAACCTTCAGATATCTCTACCATCAACTTATGTGCCTCTTCTGGTGGGAGGGCGGAGCACTTTTTAAAGTGAATTTAATACTGTCTAAGTTGGTAAACCTGAAGTGTTTGTAGATTTTTTTTATGAGCTAAGGGTATCCGCACTTCTAAGGTTTCCTTCTTCCTGATGTTATGGACCAATCAGAAATTTTTGTATATATTATTGTAGCCAGTTACAAATGGGGGTGTGTACAGGCATTCTGCCTAGAGAGTTCTGGAACTTCATCCTCTGCTATATAAGCTGGGAACTTTTGGGCCATTTTTGTCTTCTTCATCGCTCAAGTCTATAGTACCTACGGTGTCAGTGAAGGCAGGGGCAGCCTTGTCCGTCGTAGGAAGGCCCACCAGCTCAAGGTAATGGCGGACATCTTTTAAAAATGTGATAGATCAAGAAAGTTAACTTGAGGGGAAGGTTTCAAAATTCTTTCTTCATGTAAATTTCTAATATTTAATGTTTCCTTTTAAATGTAAATTTTCGGGTAAGTCTAAGGACTCTATTCAAATCCCTGCTGGGAAATATGTAACCTAGGGAATAAAGAGTTCTCACTCTCTATTTAATCCCATTGAACTTGGTATGGGGGTGACTATGATTTTCTAAAATTTTAAATTCTTCAAACTATTTTGGAACTTAATATTTCACCATCTAGTCACCCTCTGTTGTATAGGCTTAGCCTCGGTAACTTCGGGCCATAACCTCAAATAGGATTTTAAGTGTATTTAAAAACGAGGGCAAGTGTTTCGTCTCCCAGCATTTTGTTCATGGCCGACTTCTTAAACCTTTCCTTTGTACATTAAGGCCATTTGGAATGGAAACTTATTTGCCTCTGTTTAAAGTATCATGAATTATGGACAATTGTCGAGCAGACATGACAGTAAACACCGTGTAAACACTTGTGCCTCTGAGAGACTGCTCAGTCTCCTAAAGTGCAATTGAGTGAAGCACAAATACTCTTTGAAATAATGAAATCAATTCAATTCAATTCAATTCAATTCAATTCAATTCAATTCAATTCAATTCAATTCAATTCAATTCAATTCAATTCAATTCAATTCAATTCAATTCAATTCAATTCAATTCAATTCAATTCAATTCAATCACCACTGATCTGCATTTAGGGCAGTCACCCAGGTGGCAGATTCCCTATCTGTTGCTTTCCTAGCCTTTTCCTAAATGATTTCAAAGAAATTGGAAATTTATTGAACATCTCCCTTGGTAAGTTATTCCAATCCCTAACTCCCCTTCCTATAAATGAATATTTGCCCCAACTTGAATTCCAACTTTACCTTCATATTGTGATCTTTCCTACTTTTATAGACGCCATTCAAACTTATTCGTCTACTAATGTCATTCCACGCCATCTCTCCGCTGACAGCTCGGAACATATCACTTAGTCGACCAGCTTTTCTTCTTTCTCTCAATTCTTCCCAACCCAAACATTGCAACATTTTTGTAACGCTACTCTTTTGTCGGAAATCACCCAGAACAAATCGAGCTGCTTTTCTTTGGATGTTTCCAGTTCTTGAATCAGGTAATCCTGGTGAGGGTCCCATACACTGGAACCATACTCTAGTTGGGGTCTTACCAGAGACTTATATGCCCTCTTCTTTACATCCTTACTACAACCCCTAAACACCCTCATAACCATGTGCAGAGATCTGTACTCTTTATTTACAATACCATTTATGTGATTACCCCAATGAAGATCTTTCCTTATATTAACACCTAGATACTTACAATGATCCCCAAAAGGAACTTTCACCCCATCAACGCAGTAATTAAAACTGAGAGAACTTTTCCTATTTGTGAAACTCACAACCTGACTTTTAACCCCGTTTATCAACATACCATTGCCTGCTGTCCATCTCACAACATTATCGAGGTCACGTTGCAGTTGCTCACAATCTTGTAACTTATTTATCACTCTATAGAGAATAACATCATCTGCAAAAAGCCTTACCTCCGATTCCACTCCTTTACTCATATCATTTATATATATAAGAAAACATAATGGTCCGATAACACTGCCGTACTTTTAGATCGACCATGCTCATTCATTTATAAACTATTGTATCAAGAACCTTCCCCATTTTTGACTTTAAGTTATTCTTGTGGCCAGAGCTGACGAGATCACCGTTATTCCATTTAACTGTTATTTGTTGTTGTTCATTCCGATTATGAAAGTTTAAAGTCAGAAAAAAGGAAAAGAAGTAAAATTTCAAAATTTAATGTTTTAAATTATGCTTTGATCTGTTCTCTGTCCATTGATTCACCGTGGAACATTCTTACACCTCTCCAATCCACAATATTTCAGTAATAATAATAATAATAATAATAATAATAATAATAATAATAATAATAATAATAATAATAATAATAATAATAATAATAATACAAGTATGGCGCAAACAGGAATTGGGCCTCAAAATTCACCAACCAATCACTTTCGTCAGAGGAAAACTAGCGATAGATTGCCTAGCATTTGCGGAAGACCTAGGAATAATAATCCGATACATTTCAACAGCCCAAAATCAGATTGAACTCCTGAAAGAAATTGCGGATAATGTCACCTTTCAAATATCTTTTGGAAAGACAGAATACATGACCGGGAAGAAACAAGCACCAAAGTTCATGGACACAAAATTGGGCAAAAGTAAACGGGTACCACAAATTTAAGTATCTTCGTGAAACACTTCAGGAAAATGGATTCGAAACAGAAGCCAATGAAATTAGATGCCACAAGATGGAAACTGCATATCAACTGACCCAAAATATCTATAACAAGGTATGTGTCTCCAAGCACACAAAACTAAGACATTACAATACAGTCATTAAACCGGAATGCCTTTATGGATCAGAGGCGCTAATTTTGAACAGAAAAGCGGACATTGAAAACATTGAGAACAAGGAACGAAATAGAGTGCCATAAGAAAAGTTCTAGGCCAGAAACTCACCAATGGACAATACTAAAACAGGAAATCAAACAATAAGCAAATATTCACAGTGACGTTAGAATACGCAGCCTAAGATTCTATGGACATATTAAAAGAATGCATCTAGACACACTTTACTAAACACAGTTGAATTCTACGAAAACAGGAATAAAGCTGAAACACAATGAAATGGATTTGCGAAATCAAAACTGATTTGAAACAGGCAGGAATTACACCAGCAAATGTCCAGAACAGGGTAATCTTCAGACACAAAATTCATAAATAGCAAGTTGGCCAAGAGGAAAAGACCGAAGAGGAAGACTGGAACAACCTTGTCTGAGAACAGGAAGCCTACAGTAAAAGAAGTATGGACACAAAGGAAGGCAAAGTACTTTGCGTAGTCCTAATAGGGTTATTAGTATATATGTTAGTATTATATTTACAAGGTCGCGAATCTCTTTCATTTTCTCACAATTCATTCTTTTCTGGATGAACTTATTTTTGTTTCCTTTTATTGGAACACTTTATCACACCTGTGGGTGCAGTCAAGGGATGCAATACGAGGGGAAGCCCAAAACATATCCTTAATTCTTCCCTTTTTCGTGTAGGGCAGAAAATGTACCAGTACGAATGTTTTATTTACAAGGGAACAGAACTATTAAAATCCTAGACTGAGGGTCGCATCTCTCTTATTCATTTGTCATTTAAATATACCGTATAACTTTTAATATAGACTTACTTTCCTTGACAAAGGGTACATAGAAAGAACATTTTACGATGCTTTTAGTATTTGAGTAGAACGCGTAAATCAATTGGCAGACAAAGTAAGAGGATAGTCGTTGCAAAAACAAATTGTAAATCTGAAACGAGCACTTCAATATAAGGCAATTTATCCTAAATATATGACATCACATATATACTCTGTTATAAGATGGCGCTGTGTTGACTCGCGCGCTCAGCAGTAGTTATGAATACATCGTTGCCACGTGTGTAGAATAATAAATGTAATAATGTCAGTTACAATAGTGGCAATGTTTTGTAAAAATAATTTCATTTGTTTACAGTGTTTTAAGAAATAGTTAAGTCAGCTTTACAACAATTTCGTTTGAATTTATAAGTTTTGGGTCATTATACGGGGGTCGAGTCGTAAGTCATGACAACTATATTTTTCTCGCGAACAGGAGACAACACGGAAAATCTAAGATATGCATTTGGAAATATAGGGCATGTACTTTTGTACATTGCCTGAAGACAAATTCTGACTTCAGGAGATTCTCGCAGAACACAGGCCATTGGTAAATATTGTTTTGTTGTGGTATAGACAGCAAATACACAAGTCTACGTACAAAGAACAGCTTTCCACTGGTTACAGACCTTCGAAATAATCACCCAAGGTTTCCACTGTGCGTTGCCAGGGGTGGGGCAGGCGCTGAATACCATTCACTGCATATGAATCGCTAACGTGTGACGCATCTCTCCGAAATGCTGTAACGATGTCCTCACGTCTCCACCCACCTCACCACTGTTCTATAAGGCATGGCATGCACGCCTAATGCTTCCCGCAGCTCTGCATGGCATTGGCGAGCATTTCTGCCGCGATGAACTACTATATTAATATATGATCGTTGCTCCTGCTTGTTGACTTCCATTTTGTGACGCTCTCACTCACACACTGAACTTGGGGGCATGCTTAGACCCACACTGTTGTTTACATACACCATCTAGTGGTATCATACGCAAAGACATACCGTACGTTTCCAAATGCATATCCTAGTTTTTCCGTGTTGTCTCCTGTTCGCGAGAAAAAAATGGTTGCCATGACTTATGACTCAACCTACGTATGTATCTTATTTATATACACATTTTCCTACAGTTTTTGCTGCCATATTTGTTTCGGTGAACATTACGGAAATATGAATCTATATATTTATATAAATGTATGTATGTATGTATGTATGTATGTATGTATGTATGTATGTATGTATGTATGTATGTATCTATGTATGTATGTATGTATGTACGTACGTATGTATGTATGTATGTATGTATGTATGTATGTATGTATGTATGTATGTATGTATGTATGTATGTACGTACGTATGTATGTATGTATGTATGTATGTATGTATGTATGTAGGCCTATGTATGTATGTGTGTGTGTGTATGTATGTATATTAATGACAAATCTCCACCTAAACCACTCGAGCAATATCAACTAAACTTGGTACACTTAAAACTTACTATCTGGAGACGAGCACTGTGGGGGTATGCCATCCCTATCACCCTTAGGGGTGGAGGCAGTGGGGGTTGTGTGTAAAATTAATCGAAAATGGTGTCGAATACATAGTTTTCGGGGCCGATGAGATGAATAGTGACACTTCGGATATTTTTAGGTACAAGTTCGGCACCCCTGTAGTGGAGGGCGTACAAATATTACCTACTAAACCCCATGGCACTACAGCCCTTGATAGGCCTTGGCCTACAAAGCGACCGCTGCTCAGCCCGAAGGCTTGCAGATTACGAGGTGTCGTGTGATCAGCAAGTTTTTAGACCGGGGTCGCTATCTCACCATCAGATAGCTCCTCACTTCTAATCACGTAGGCTGAGTGGGCCTCGAAGCAGCCCTCAGGTCCAGGTAAAAATACCTGACCTGGCCGGGAATCGAACCCGGGGCCTCTGGGTAAGAGGCAGGCACGCTACTCCTACACCACGGGGCTGGAAAATATTAACTACTATCTGAAAAAATTACTGTGGGGGCAAGACACCCCTAAAACCCCTAGGGAAGGGGATGAAATATAATCTATATTAATAACTGGAAGTCCGTTTGGAACGATCTATACATACCGCACTGTGTATATATATATAAATTACGGTATAAAGTAAAAATAGACGTGTACTAATGAGGCACTTCCAGGCATCTTGGAAACTTAAAGCTTGGTACCAGAGAAGCTGATGACTTTAAGATCCCTGGAAAAATCGAAAATTCTCAAAATACCCTGAGGGAGCCACGCTTGGAGTTTCAAATTTGGGGTTTAGCAAAAGAACGCAGCCGGATATATTTATTCCAAACGATAACCTATAGGTTTCATGGGCTAAGAAGTTTACGGATAGTCCTAATTTTTAACCCCCTTCCTCAAATCAAGATGGCGGCACAATCTACCAGACGAGCTAAAAAAGTGAAATTTGGAAAAATTATGTAGGGTATTTTAGCCTGTAACAGACGAAAAAATTACAGGGTATATTAATTTTTCATTTTTACCACTGAAAAATATCGAAATATGGAGGCAATTTTAATTACGATGCAGACCTTCCTTTCGAGGCATTTGGTGGCTAAACTGTTAAGTCGTATCACAAAACGGATGGCATAATCTCCGATCAATCTGGAGTGATCTACAACTTTGGTCCTATGAGTTTTTGTCTTATCTCCCTCTCCCTTATACGTTAGAATTGCCTGTATTTCTCGATTGTACGTAAATTTTGCACTTTTTACACGTATTATTGATATTTTGAATCACTTATAGGAAAGATAGGTTCATCAAATTCTGCACAAATATTAGCCCATCCAGTAGCCATATGTGGGCCAAATTCTATGTTTCTAGCTGTCGGACAATTATCCGAAAGGTAGTACACTTTAAGGAAACCTTACACAAATTTCATCTTATTCAACGTTTCTAGCTCAATCTTACCCATAAACGAGAAAATATCATAGGGCCAGCCATTTAGACTGCTAAATGAGGCGTCTTATCGTACGATGCGTTTGTCGATATGACACACAGTGTAGCAGCAGTTAATCTGTAAATGATGGTAAACATTCATATACTTTCGTATGTCGATCTATATTTATTCACTGAAATCGATTTGAAGCGATCTAGAAATGGTGTGTCTGCCATTGTAATTAATACTTTACAAATCGATAGTGACTGTCAGCAGGAGGCCGTCGGCTATTGTAATCAGTAAACCCACATCGACTTTGACTGGCAGTAGGAATGGGGTCGTTTTCCAACTCCTGCGTACTATTGTAATGACTCGATTTGACTGGCAGAAGGCAAGGGAGTATGCACTTTTCCAAAACTCCTTCACCCGACTGTGCTTGGTAGTAGGCAAGGGTGCCCCCATTATAAACGAATTTACCCATCTAAGATGTGACTAATGTTAGGCATAGTGGCCTGGTATTATAACAGAAATTCACCAACTCGGTGTGACTGTCAGGAAGCTGACTGGCATTAGGAAAAGGGGCCTGTCATCATAGTGTTAACAGCCCAACTCAACTTTGACTGGCAGTAGCAAAAGTGCCTGCCATTATAATTAAAATTCCTCAACGGCAATTTGTCTAGAAGTAGGAAATAGGGCCAGCAATTGTAACGAAAACTCTCCAAATCGATTGTGACCACGCAGTAGGCAATGAGGCCTGCCATTATAATCAAAATTCCCAACTCAATTGTGAATGGCAGTAGGCAATTGGACTTGTCGTTGTCATCACTACTCTGCAACTCGCACTTTACATTGAAAACAACATACGTGGACTTCCCTATGCTGTTTCTCGGATAACGCTAAGAGACATGAAATTTAAAAATATCTTATTCACTGCATGTACAGTAATTTACTTCGATGTCCGTATATAATGTAGAATACCGTGGCCAAGCACGGGTACATTTGTTAGTCTATATATAAAATTGGATGTATGTGTGTGTAAATGACACATCTTCTCCTTAACCACCGGAGTAATTCCAAAAAGACTTTGCTCACTTATTACTTGATATCTGAGGGGGAGCACTGTGGGGGTAAGCCATCCCTAGCACCCTTAGAGGTTAGGGGGCAGCGGGGGACGGGGTGTTATGTATAAAAATATTCGAAAATTAGTATCGAATCCATAGCTTTCGGGGACGCGGAGATGAATAGTGACATTCGGTTTTTTAAGTCCATTGTCTACCCCCTTTGCGGTTGGGGCGAGGGAGGAGTAAGATATAAAATGATCGAAAATATTGTCAAATTCATAGTTTTGGGGTCACTGAGATGAATAGTGACACTCCGGATGTGTTTAAAGGCAAAATTCAGCCCCCTTTGGCAGAGGGGTTGAGAAAGGTTAAAAAAAAAAGAAATTTTCAAAATGACCGACAACAGAAAAGAATTTAGAAGCCGAGTGGACAGCATCAAACCATTCCAGGAGAAACCACCAAAATGTAGACCCAAACTGGTCATATCTGAGAAAGAAAGGAAGATCAGAAGTGAAAGGATGAAGAGGTTCTGGGAGAAGAAGAAGAAGAAGAAGAAGAGAAAGCCTTTAGTTCAATGCGGTCCATAAGCGGCCAAATTCGGAAACAAGAAGGACGTACGTATTTTCCAGCGTAGCTATCAACCAACATTGATACAAGTATGACTTACTATCTGTGGGGGAAGGACACCCCTAGGGTAGGGGTGAAATGTAAATATAATCTAAAACGACCAACATTTGTGTCGAATCCATAGTCTTCGGGGTTGCTGAGATGAACTGTGACACTCTGGATGCCGTTTAAGCCAAATTTCAGTACCAGTCGACAGGGGTGTGAGAGGGGTGAAGAAACGTAATGCTGAAGTGACCGAGTTTAGGTACGTATGTGTGTATGCTCCAGTATACCTCTCAACCAAAGTTTGTACACCTATGACTTACTGCCTGGAAGAAATTACTATGAGGTAAGACAGGCCTATCACCACTAGGGGTGGGGGTGAATTATACAAATTACTGAAAAAGGGGTGAAATATATAAATAATAGGCAACCAAAAATATTAATATACAGTATACAGTATAGCCCATAGTTTTCGTGGTCGCTGAGGCGAATGATAAGACTCCGGATGTTGTTGAAGTCCATGTTCTTCCCTTATCGGAATAGGAATGAGAAGGGGTGAAAATGAAAATCTCCAAAATGACCGAAATTATGGAAGTAGATCTTTTTCTTCTTGCATAGCCGCATACAAATTGGTACACATATGACTTACTATATGCAAAAATTACTGTTCGGGTGAGATATTTCTAACACATCCAGGGCAGGGTTGAAACTTAACAGTTCTTGAAAACAATTACTATTAATGTATAATCCATAGTTTTAACGTTGCTCAGTTGAATAGTAACATTCCGTATGTCGCTTAAGTCCATTTTCATCCCCCATCAGCATGGAGGGGAGTGAAAAGAAATGAAAAGAATGTGCCTAATGATCGAGATTATGGACGTGATCTGTGTAGGTTCCAGAAGAGATCTCAACCGAATTTGCTACACATATTTCTTAATATCTGAAAAAAAAAATACTGGGGGGGGGGGGGGTATAACACACACACTTTGCACCCCCAGAGTATGTGTTGACAAAAAATAATGATCGAAAACGACCAATATTTTGGTCGAATCCATAGTTTTCGGTGTCGTTCAGATGAATAGTGACACTCCGGATGCTGATTAAATCGAATTTAACTCCCATCAGCGAGCGGGGTGGGAGTGAGAAGTTGTGGACACGAAAACATCATAAATAACAGAGATTGCCATGTATGATTCAGAACAGCTGTCAACCAAACTTGGCACGCATATGACTTACGAGGGAACACATACATGTGTTACACTCGTATTCGGTTGAAATTTGGTAGGAATATTCGTGGGAGGCAGTAGAATGCTAAGGTGAAAACTGCATGTGCCCAGCACAAGTTTAAACGCCAAAATTGAACAAATAAATAGTCGTAACATAAGAAGTGCCGCGGGAGTATCGGGATGTAGCGGAGAGGTAGGGAGGAGCGAAGCAGCGCACGTGAACCAACCAGGCTATAACGAGCTGCACCAGCAGCCAGGCAGCGTATAGTTAGCGCGTTCCCCTTAACTTCCCAATCAGATGTACAAAACGTAAATATGAAAACAGCACATGAAACAAGTGTACAAAAGTCACGCCCGAGTTCTTGTCACTCACTGTAATTTTTCAAACCTTATTGGCATCGTTGTTCAAACATCGTCCTTTGTACACTTGTTTCATGTGCTGTTTTCACATTTTCGTTTTGTACATCTGATTGGGAAGTTAAAGGGAACGCGCTAACTATACGCTGCCTGGCTGCTGGCGCAGCTCGACGCAGCCCAGTTGGTTCACGTCCGCTGCTTTGCTCCTCCCTACCTCTCTGCCACACCCCGATACTCCCGCGGCACTTCTAATTTTACGACTATTTACTTGTTCAATTTTGGCGTTTAAACTTGCGCTGGGTACATGCAGTTTTCAGCTTAACATTCTACTGCCTCCCACAAATATTCCTACCAAATTTCAACCGAATCTCAGTGTAACACATGTACGTGTTCCCTCGTTAATACTGGGTCAAACACTGGGGCGTTAAGACACTCCTACCGCCCGTAGCGGCGTGGTGGAAAGCAGATAAAATAAGTATAAAAACTATAAAAAGTCCAATATTAATGTAGGATCCATAGCTTTTGGTGTAGCTAAGACGAACAGTGACACTCCGGATGTATTTTAGGTCTAATTTCAGCCCCCAACAGCATGGAGGGTGAGATGTGATAAGAATAATAATGTCCAAAATGATCAAAATTATGAATATATATGTGTACGTTCCTTAACTTCTCTTGACTGGACTTGCTACACATACGATAAACTATCTGAATAAATACTGTTGGTGTAAAACACCCCTAGCGCTCCTAGGGGAGGGGGTGAAATATAAAAACGAACGGAAACGACTGATATTAATGTCGAATGCATGGTTTACGAAGTCGCTGATTTGAACTGTGACACTTTGGATGCTGGTTAAGTCATGCTTCAGCCGCAATCAGAATGGAGGATGAGAAGGGGTGGAAACAGATTATGGACGCATGCGTGTGGGTATATTCCAGAATAGCTCTCGAAGAATCTTGGTACACAAATGATTTACCATCTGAAAAAAAGAATACTATGGAGATGAAACGTCCTAACGCCCGCTAGGTGTGGGGAATGGGAGGGATTGACATGTAAAAATAACGGAAAATTACCCATATTAATGTCGAATGCATAGCACATGTGTCACTGAGATGAATTGTGACGCTCTGGGTGTCGTTTAAGTCCACGTTCAGCCACCATTCAGAGGGGAGGGAGGGCTTAGATGGGCTTAAAATAGTCTAGAATGGCCGAAATTAGTGTTGAATCAACGGCTTATGGGGTCACAAGGCTGAATGGTCATAGTCTCAATGACAGTTGAAATCGTGTACGTCATACCTATAAGCACGACGGGTAAACATATATTTATCATTCATTAATTTTTGAAATTATAAAATTCTTCCCTGTCAATTCGAGCTTCCACAAGGACAAAGTTTTACTCGAAAATTAAATAATAAAAACTTGAAATCAAATATATATAAATAACTCTAAAACTACATCATAGATCGTAAAATGTCAATCAACTTTTCAGTACGAATTTCTATAAAAATGCATCTCACACATAATTATCAGGTAATACAAATCACTCAAAAACTATCCGCGCAACGCCGGGTACAGCAGCTAGTGTTTTAATATCGAAAGAGCATCTATGAATGACTGAATTAACGACGGACGACCACCAAGGTGGGAAAGAGTTCATTCCCGTTCCAAAGCGCCGTGGACAGAAGAAACGATAAGACTGCAGATTGAAAGGATGAAGGAGCACTAGCCGAGGATTAAAGCCCAGAAACAGATGGAGCTCAATTACAATTAACATGGTCCATTCCGGCAAAACTAAAGAAGAAATAAATAAATAAATAAATAAATAAATAAATAAATAAATAAATAAATAAATAAATAAATAAATAAATCTCTTACCACTGATCTGCGTTTAGGGCAGTCGCCCAGGTGGCAGATTCGCTCTGCAATGTTTACCTCGTCTTTTCTTAAATAATTCCGAAGAATTTGGAAATTTATTGAACATCTCTCTTGATAAATTATTCCAATTTCTAACTCGTCTTTCTGTAAACGAACATTTTTATCCTTGAATTCCAACTATATCTTCATATCATGATCTTTCCTACGTTTAAAAACACCACTCAGACTTTTCATCTTCTAGTATCATTCCACGCCATCTCTTCTCTGACAGATCGTAACATACCACTTAGCCTAGCAGCTCGTCTCCTTACACCCAAGTCTTCCCAACAAAAAAATTTGCAATACTGTTTAACACTACCCTTTTGTCAAAAATCACTCAGAACAAATCGCACTGCGTTCCCTTTGATAGTTTCCATTTTTCAAATCAAGTAATCCTAGTGAGAGTCCCATACACTAAAATCCCTAATTTTAAATTTTAACTACCTACTACCTGGATTGCAAATATTTGTGCACCTGACGAACATGCAGGAAGATGCTTTTGTTGACAATAGTAGTTGATTGTCAACTCTTACCTAATTATGTGATTGGAGGATGTATTTCTGATGCAGTGAGGAGTCGATAAATTCAGTTAAATCCAGGGTGTGTTGCCGAGAGCCCCTCCCTGCAGGGCTACATTCTGTCACGCACGCAACAAGTGATGCTGTAATCAATAGCGCTCCTCGTGGTTCGGAATGTTAAACAGCGATGCTACTGTTCCCAATCCTAGCCCACTTCAGTTCCTATACTACAGCAGTGGAAGTTCTCGAGAAGAGTCATAATTCTGATCCACGTTCATGCGAACAAACGGCAGTCGCCATCTGTTTATGAACTCTTTCTACTGGAACTACACATCTGAAATGTCTAACGTTGTTCAAATCACTTTACAAACAGGCGGATTTATTTGCTAAGCGAGCTGCTCGTGATGGAAAATCCCTACTTAAACTTGCAGTTCCTCTACCCGATTTTTACCCTGTTATTAAACATTCCGCTTATCGTCAGTAGCAAGAAGATTGGACTCGATCAGCTTCTTATAAAAGTCGCTATTATTACAATATTCAGCCTTGTATTCCTCCCTATCCTTGGTATTTGAAGTGTAACTATTCTCGCCGTCACATTACCAACATTATTCGTCTTCGCTTTAATCATGCCCTTACTCCTCTGTATAAACATCGTTTTAACCTCTCCCCCCACTCCTCCTGTCTATGTGGTACTCCGTATGCTGATGTAAATCATTTATTATTCCAATGCCCTGTGTATGATTCTTTTCGTCCGGCTTTTATTTCTCGTCTTATCAGTCTTCAGAAAGCTTTCCCCACCAATGTCTCCTGTTTGCTTACCGATATGTCTCCTGCTATAATACATGCTATCAATCAATATTTGGATGACTCTCATATTCATTTGTAAATTACTGTCTTTTTATTGTTTGCTCGGTTACATACTCCTGCTTCCACTGTTTTTTACTTCCATGCACTTCCTTTGTTACGTTACGCGCTATTTAAGATGTGTACATAGACATGATGCTCAACTTTGTTCTTGTGACCTTTTTAGTGAGACTCATTGCGTGTGATCTGAGTAGTGTGAATAATTGCGTGTGATTTCGCATATTAAGTGTAATATCACGATAATAAGTGTAGTGGCTGGGTGAAATAATAGAGCCCATAACCTCTCCAACAACAACAACAACACTTTACAAACTGTAACGCAATAAAATAAATTACTAAATAGTCACTGGGCTACCTCGCAAATAGCCTTAATTGCATTACAATTTCAGACCGGATACATACAGAAATCAAAGACCACACAAGTACATACACATTAAGAATAGATAGATAATTCATCTTATCTGTAATGCATCCCGTCCGGAGTCATTAATCAAAACAAATGTAAAAGATGCTGGGCTCCAGAGAGCGGATTGAATTTTCAACCGAAACGCGAAAGTTAAATTAACGAGGTACTGCGCTAATCTACTTGAATTAAACCAGATATTCAAAATTAATCAAAATATATTTATAATAATAATAATAATAATTTGAATACAATAAGTAGGTGGAACATTAAACAAGGTAGGTTAATAAGATAGGTTTTACAATCTTGAATTTGTAGGTTATTAAATAGTAATTAATGTAACAGTTAGTAAGAGTAGGAAAATACATTTACCGGAAGGAAATTAAAATTCGTCCAGCTTGATCCCTGAGTAATTTCACAGTAACATCAAGCAACATCAAAATCACTTCAGGGTAAGGTATACATACTGGAATTTGAAGAGCAAATATATGTTAAATAAATCAAGAAGAAGAATAAATAATTTACTGACAAACAAGACACAATTCACAACACTGCGAGGTGAGGAAAATATCTGCGATCAAGGTGAGAAATACGTAATTAACCCAACCATAACACTGCACGCATTACTACACCAAGGCATGCCCTTAATATAAATCAGCTGATGAGAAACATAAACAAACATGAGGTAATACGTAAGTAACCGAAAGTAGCTTTCAAATTACTCGTTGAACATTACGATTCAGTTTAGTATACAACCAGCAATAACATTCAATATTCCTAGAGTCAGTTAAACTGAAAATGCACTAGAGAACATAATTTACTTCGGGTTCGGGGATAAGCCATACTTCAAATCAATATAATATACATCACTTAAAGTAGAAAATAACTAGGCATATGTTATAAGGAAAAAGGGTACACTCATGCTCAATATAACACTAATCATGTAATTACAAGAATAAAGGTCAGCAGGAAGAATAAAAGACAAATAAATAATAAATTGGAACGACGTAAATAGTGTCAACACATCGTTAGGTGACATCATGTGGTGATCTTGCTCACTATACATATGGATTAAAATCCATTCAAACTCCCCTAAAGTAAAAGGTAATCGAGAATCACTAGGGCAACACAACTGAATCGTGGGACATAGTAAATCAATTAGAATAAACGTGAAGATGATTTGATTGCAGGCTTCGCCATTCCTCGCAACCCGGCATTACCGTTGTTCACCAAGTTTTAGGAGATCGGGCACATCACAAAATGTTTATCCTCAAGGAAATTTAAAGTGCTGTCGTTAATGATATGAAAGGAAATTATCACTTTCAGAGTATGTAGTAGGCCTCGAAAATATCCAGTGATTACTGTAGATAAACATGTATTACCTCCAGAATGCATTGCGGACTAGACGTAAAAAAATAAACACCAAAATAGTTAAGAAAATCTCAAATACAAGGATAATGCAAATGTCCTATTTTCCAGGGTCAAAAGTAATTGCCCATTTCATCTTTCCCTTCGTTAATAAAACTTTCCTTTCGATAAGATCACAAGCCATCTTGCCGCAAGAACAAGCTAGTATCAAGCGTTGCTTACGCTATTGTACGAGGCTGGGAAATACAAGGCCTCGCTGGTCGTGAAACTGGTTCCCGCTCAGACTTGCAAAACGCATCGTTTTGCCGCTAGGTGCGCGCTTCTTGGACATAAAATTGCGCGGACGAGGTTCTCATTCAAACATTCACGAGCGTGTCAAGACGTGGTTTTGTATTTTATGAGCTTTCTGTGCTAGTGCAGTTGATTATAACTGAGTTATTGAAATTATTGACCTTATTTACGTGATGTGAACATCGGATAAACTTAAAAAACATGGTGTACTGTAGTGTTCCTTATTGCAAATCAAAGACGAGGAACTTAAAAACTAAATGGTGTTTGTCAATTTCTTGTCAGAGAAATAGACTGTTATCTATGTGGAAACCTAGTGTACATTCCATTGTTTGCAGTAGGCATTTTAAGGACTTAGATTACAGTGTGAGCACAGCACTAAAAATCCTACTTCCGAACGTCATTCCATCCGTATTTCAAGACTTTCCCGGACACAAACAAACACAATTATATACGGGAAGACCACTTAAGAGGAAGGCTTTAGAATTGGGAAATGAAGCTAAACCCTACAAGAAAATTGAACTTCATGTGGAGCCAAGCACATCTACAGCCAGTGAAGAGAATGACCCTCCACCTGTACATATCAGTGAACCATTATATAAAACCACAGCCACACAGCGTTCTATTGAACATAAAAAATACTGCACTAAATCAGGCTTGAAACTAAAAATAATAGCCAGGAAATGTAGGAAACAAAGAGCACTAATAGCAAAGCAGAAACATATTATTAGAATTTTAAAAGAAAGAGTGCAACAACTTAAAAATGAAAAAATAAACATGGACTTCACAGTCAACTAAATAAAATTAGAGGATTACCTGAACAAGCTGATTTGAAAGCAAATTTCCTGATTGAGCAGATTCCGGCTTTTTGTAAACAAAAGTGTAAATTCAGAGAGAACACTATAAAGGTCTGCATTTTACTATCCAACAGGTCATCAACAGGCTACAAGATCCCTTAATATTTTGCACCTACCACACCAAAATGTTTTTAAAATTTACATTGGCCATTTCAGAGGAGAGACAGGAATTACTTCATTGGTACGAGCTCGTCTGGTTGCAGAAGAGAAATCGTTACAGCATGATAATGAAAAGGTAGGTTCTCTCATCGTAGATGAGATGGCAATAAAATCAAAGCTGGTCTACGACAGGAATTTGGATATGCTTCTTGGAATGACTGATGTAGAGAGAGATGCTGTCGGTATTGAAGATAAGCTTGCTAATAAATTGCTCTGCATTCTGTTCAAAGGTCCTTCCACACATTACAGGATTCCTGTATTATAATATTTTACACACAGCCTGACAGGACATCAACTAGCCAAATTAACACGCGAGGCCTTACAGGTTGTTGAAGACTGTGGATTCCAAGTCGTCCGAATTGTGACAGACAATTGTCAAGTGAATGATGCCATGTTTTATTTCTTGTGTGGAAAGGAGGCAGGTCTTGTACATCAAATTCAGCACCCATTAGATCCCAACAGGCCTATATTTTTGAGTTTTGACACTAGCCATATTTTAAAAAATTTAAGATCACAACACCTGAGCAGGAATTTTAAAGTGAATGGTAATATGATAACAGCAGAACATGTCAACAAGCTGTACCACCTTCAAGAACGATTGGTAGTGAAACCTGTGCGGAAATTAACTAGGAAAGTAGTATACCCTACAAATCTGGAAAAGATTAATGTTGCAAGGGCTAAAGTAATATTCTCGACAGACACTATTGCTGGCCAAAGGAGTTTGGAGAAAGTAAGCCCAGAAGAAACTGGTGACAGGAACAGCTTTAATGAAACCATAAATTTTCTTGAAATGTTTCAAACATGGCATGATATATATGAGATCTGCAACACTACTATTGCCGTTACTTCCAGAAATTCTAATACATTTATTCTTATTTTCAGTAGTCTTGATGATGACAGACTCTCCTGGTTGACCAATGACTTTATTTCATACGTTGAAGCAATTCAAGCAAATTCAGACAAATCCAACAGATTCACAAGCGAAACATTTCAAGCTTTAGTGCTCACAACTCTATCAACAGCTGCATGCATCAAGTATCTGTCATCCATAAACCTCCATTATGTCTTAACCAGAAACTTCACAAGTGATGGCACTGAACTGTTTTTTAGTCATTTAAGGCAAAAGGGAGGGTTCAATGACATGTTGGACACAAGATCATGTCTTTACGCAATGGAAGCAACCCTACAGACTGGCATCATTGCAGCTTCTAATCATAGCAATGTGGAACTTAGGAATGGTAGCAAATCTGATTTTCCTCCTTTAATAAACAAGGAAAAAGAGTTAGAATTGCAAGTGAATGGAGGTATTGAAATTCCAAACATTCCCCCTCATGTTCTGCAAATTCTGGAAATAAACAGTTCAAGGTAGGCCTACTGAACTTCTGTTTACATAAGCCAGTAGAATACGAAAATATAGGGTCATAAAATTTCATGTCATTAATTTAACAAACATTTTTAAAGGTGCTTACAAATGATTTTGTTACCGTGTTTTGGTGGTAGGTAGAGGTGTAAGAAGGTGCGGGCGTGAATGGGTCTCAAACTACGGAATCAAAGTTAATGTAAAAGTTAACAAGGTTATATTTCCTTTTCAATATTAAGTAATAACAAAGAACAGGTACTTAGTAGCCGAAACACAATTTGAAATGTACAATTACAGGGATTACAGAGTTTGGGCTTCGAGCCCTGAGTTCACAATTTTTGAGCAACTAGCCCAACTTTCCGATATACAAATTTTAACAAAGGGGCAGAAGACCCCAATCAAACCCTGGAGCCCTTGCTCCAAATTACACAGTAAAGCCTCCTCGAGGCATACAACACTCCGTTTCCAAAAGAGCTACGCGCTCCTTAATTTAAGCCTCTCCTAGGCCACACCAAACTCCACCTTCAAGTTGTCCTCAACGGACATAAACACAGGGGTAAAATACCCAATCTACTGAGGTCTATTAAATGAAAAGCAGGTTAATTAAATGACCTCTAAAACAATTTGAGAGGAGGCGAACTTGCACTCCTAATACACTTGGTTTTTTAAGACCTACTTTGGCTCTTAGGCCACTGATGCAAGGGCTAATCCCATACTACAGAGGTGACGTAATAGCAATTTATATTACATCACGGAAGAATTGGTTGAGAGAATAAGTTCACCTCAAGACGATGTGAGTGGGAGCTCGAGAGGGTTAAGCACTCTCTATCCCGATATGTCGTTTTAAAATAGAATAGATACCAGTTGTTTTTACATTTTAGGAAAAGGTTACATGGTTGAACGCTTAGAACCCGCCCCGAAAGTTAAACTGCTGAGCAAGAAAAGAAAGAATTTATTAATCGGCCATTACCTTATTGTTGACCGCCGCCGAGGAAAGAGGCGCTTCCCGCCTCCTGCTATGTACTTAATACACTGAAAGATGGAACAGAAGTTGCCCGGAGACCCTAAAATCAGCAGTTTATATACTCTCGCGGAAGTTTCTAGGCGTTAGGGGAATGAAAACACCCGCCCACAATGTTTTTATTGGATAGGACCCCGCAACAGATACAAGTTGGGGGAAGAAACACCAGATTGGTCAGAAATTACTAAAAGAAATTCGGGATTGGATAAATCTAAAACAAGGGGAAAAAGAGGGGTATACAGCCAACTTAAACAATAACAGAAAGAAATTTAACAAGAAACAAACTTTTGAAATAAAAATTTCTCCAACAAAATAGTTCTTTGACTCCGCACTAGGGTGCGCTATTGTTGATCTTCAGTAGTGTCCTCTAGAAGAGAAAGTTCACACTTCTTACTTCAAGCGAAAAAAAACACATCAAAAGTGACACAGTTCAAAAACTCAAAATTTTCCACGTGGTGACATCTTCTGAGAAAGTAGAGAATTAATAGAGTAGATAAAGTTCAGACTTCCTCCAGCAGAGGAGTTTCAACTGGCGCACATTTTAAATTAGCGGCGTGGAGGTGTACCGCCCGGTACAGACCTCCCCCCCCCCCAAAAGTTCCTCCAGGGATGACGCATGAAGTCAGTTTGAAACAAAGTCCAAGTAATGATGTTGATATGAAGATAGATAGCCGAAGCGTTTACAAGATTTCTTAATTCAGTTTCAAAATGTTGTTGTTGCAGGTGAATGAAAGTCTTTATGTTTGTAAAATTTGAATTTCTGAAAATAAACTTTTAATACTTAAAGGAGAAGAAAAATTTTGCAATGTCCACCAAAAATTGTTGTTGAATTCCCAAGTGTAGTTATTGCTTATGGTGACTGTCCATGTAGTTGATGTAGATTGAGTCGGATGGCCGGACCGGCCGTTGCAGCTTGCGTCCAAAAGGAGGCCGCTCGGACCCCTCAAGTACCCTGAGATACCGCTCGCCCGCACAATGAGGGGAGCAGAGGTGTTGAAGCACGCCGCGCCCGCGGTGAACATATACAGGCTGCGGGCAAGTAGCAGGTCGTGCGCCGCACGTCAGCCTTGGCCGGGAGGAGAGCTCCGGCTCGCCGTGCACATGTCGTCCTCGCTGGAGAGGAGGGGGCCCATCCCCCTCCCCAGTCGCTGCACGGCGCTGCGCGGCTGCGGGGGCGCTGAAACATTAAAGCTAGGCGGCAGAATTGTGTTGGACTATCATCTTCTTTGAGGGTACAGGCTTGTGGAGAGGTTGAGGGGCCAGCGGCGTGTAGATATCCATGGCATTTACTATTATGAAGCCACAGTGTAAGGTGGAGCAGGAGACGGGAGCGTGGTAATGGCCGTGGCAAGAACAGGATGGCAGTTTAACGGATCGGGGTGGGTTTTACAAAAGGCTTACATCTAAAACCAAAATATTATACAAAGGGCAGAATGCCTTAAAGGTGAAACTCAAAAAAAAATATAACCTTCATATCCTTTCAAAATAATATGAAGCAAGTTAACACAGAAATTACACCGGTTTCACCTGGGACAGGTGAACTCTAAATATCCTCTCGGTGGCTGGATTACTTAGCAATAAGGTAACCGGCGTAAGAAAATCGAGAATGATACAAGGCCCATGAAATCTGGGGGCAAGCTTGCCCGCGGGAACAAAATTTTTGACCATAACCTGGTCACCTACCTTCAAAGTGGTGGGTCTCCGTCCACGATCATACCTTTCCCTAACCTTTTCATGAGATACTTTAAGATTAGCTTTAGCCTTCTTCCAAAGATCTTTAATGTTGTCCGGATCTATTGTCTCGGGCAGAATGTCATTCAGAGACCAGAGGTTAGAGAGCGGCGTGTTGGGAACGAACTTAAACATCAAAGAAGCTGGAGTAAATTTGTGTGATTCATGAACCGCCGAATTCAAAGCAAAAGCTAACCAATGCAGGGACGTGTCCCACCTAGAATGATCTTCATGATGATAGGCAATAAGTGCGGACCTGAGATTACGGTTAACCCGTTCAGCCAGAGATGGTTGAGGGTAATAAGCGGAAGTAGTTACATGAGAGATGGACAAGTCAAAACAGAATTTACGAAATAAATTAGATGTAAAAGCCTTAGCATTATCAGATACAATGTATTGGCACGGACCAAAAGAAGCAAAAATAGAATTTAGGCAAGTAATAGTTGACTGAGCGGTAGCCAGCTTAGTCGGAAATAACCAGGAAAATCTTGTAAAACCATCTACACACACAAAGATGAACTTGTTGGCATTACCCTTTGACTGGGGGAAGGGTCCCACATAATCAATATACAGGCGTTCCATGGGGCGCGACGCTTGATGAGAAGACAAAAGGCCTACTTTAGTGGACATGGTGGGTTTACTGATCAAACAAGATTTACAAGCTTTTACAAGTTCCCGAATTTCACCGTCCATACCTTTCCATATGAACATTTCACGAATCTTTTCACGAGTTTTAAAGATTCCAAGATGCCCCCCCAATGGGGTCTCATGATAGTATTTGAAGATCATAGGTACAAGAACCGCTGGAACAACAACTTTCATCAACTTATCATGCCTCGAAGGGCAACATAGAACACCATTCCTCAGAACATAAGGGACAGCATGTTCCCCAGAAGAAAGGGTTTCCATTATCGGAGCCAGCGTCGGATCTTCACGTTGGTATTTCTCAATATCCCTAAAAAGCATGGGAGCATCAGTTAAGATGGCATTAACACCAGATAGTATGGACTCGGAAGGTGATGAACTGTCGACCGGTTCGTGGGTCTCTACGTCGTTATGAAACATACGGCTGAGTCCATCAGCAACAACATTTTCGGTACCTCTGATATGTCTAACATCAAACTGGAAGGCGGAAATACGAATAGCCCAGCGGGCTATACGACCAGTACGACGCGGCCTACCTAAGACCCAGCTTAAGGCTTGATTATCTGTCTCCAGGTCGAATTTAACGTGTTCCAGATAGAGACGGAACTTTTCTAAGGCAAATAAGACTGCCAAACCTTCGAGCTCATAGATGGAATACTTGGCTTCTTGAGCCGACAATGTCCTAGACGCATAGGCGATGGGTCGCCTCCCTAGTTCAGTCTCTTGAAGAAGGACTGCAGCTACTGCTGACGACGACGCGTCGGTTTGGACGATGAATTTCTTCGAGAAATCAGGCATAGCAAGTACAGGGGCATTACAAAGAGCTAATTTAAGGTCTTCAAAAGCGGCTTGTTGAGAAGGTCCCCACTCGAATTTGATGCCTTTCCTACGAAGAAGGTTTAAGGGCGCCGCTCTATTAGCAAAGTTAGGAATGAACTTTCTGAAGAAATTCACCATACCAATGAACCTGGCGATACCTTTAATGTCCTTGGGAGGTTTAAAATCACGGATGGCCTGTGTTCTAGAATGATCAACTGCTACACCATCGGGTGACACAATATGCCCTAGGAAAGACATAGACGGCTTAGCGAAGGCAACCTTGGACAACTTAACAGTTAACCCAGCCTTACGAAGGCGATCGAGAACTTCTCGCAGATGATCTAGGTGTTCTTCAAAAGTCTCTGAAAATACTACGACATCATCTAAGTAGTGATATAAGTACTCGAATTTGATGTCGGAGAAGACCCTATCTAGTAGCCTAGTGAGCACAGCTGCCCCCGTGGGGAGCCCGAAAGGCACGCGGTTGTATTCGTATAAATTCAAGTCCGTGGCAAACGCTGTAAGGTGTTTAGACTCTTCGGCAAGGGGAATTTGATTATAGGCCTGATTTAAGTCCAAGATGGTGAAGAACTTGGCCTTACGAAACCATGAAAAACAAGAATGAAGGTCGGGAAGGGGCACAGATTGTAACACCACCTTCCGATTGAGAGCCCTGTAATCAATGACAGGCCTGAAACCTCCTTGGGGTTTCGGTACTAGAAAAATAGGCGAAGAATACGCTGACTTAGAGGGCCTAATAATACCGTCCTTCAACATCTGATCGATGATTTCCTTCAGAGCCTTCATTTTAGGTGGAGATAGCCTATACGGTGGAAAACGGACAGGAATCGAATCCGTAACCTCAATTTTGTATTCAATAAGGTCAGTAACACCAAGGGTATCAGAGAATACCTCGGGAAACGACTGACACAGTTTGCGAATACTATCAGCCTGCTTCTCAGGTAGATGTCTAAGGTCTAACAACATCTCATCCTGGATAGGCGACATAGAAGAACATGACACAGAATTACACTTTAATAGTGGGATTTTACAACTAGAAGCAAATTTGAATGTGCACGACCTAGACTGCAGATCGAGCACAAGACCAGTGTGAGAAATAAAATCAGCTCCCAATATAATGGGGCAAGACAATTGCTTGGCCACAAACAATTTAACTTTCCATGTAAACTTAAAAACACGAATTTTGACCAGTAAGGAACCTAGAATTTCTAATGGAGATGAATTAGCCGAAACGTATTGAACAGGAGAAGAGACATAGTCAGGAAGTTTACAAACCGTTTTCAATTTAGAATACCATTCAGCCGCAATAACCGAACAAACACTACCTGAATCTAAGAGAGCTGTTATAGGCTCGTTATTTACCTCAATCTTAAGAAAAGGAACAGGTGCGGGGGTATCCGCCGCAATCCTAAGACATTCTTTAGGGCATTCAAAAGATGAACTTGAAGGCTGATCGTTCTCTGCATTTACAATCTGTTTACTAGGGGCTGAGTCTCGGGAAGATGGATTAGTCGACTCAGCCGAAGCCACTAGTCACTTTTTATTATTGGCATAGGTGGAATTTGCACCAGAAGTTGAGCAGGAGGGGGTGCTATTTGAGTTTGGGCAATTTTTGGCGATATGTGAGAAGGCCCCACACTTAAAACAGCCTTGTGATGAACCAGCTCCATTATTTGCCCTACTAGACTTGATCAGAGGACACTTATTGCGCAGATGGTCAGGCGACCCGCAAGCATAACATTTACGAGGGGTAACTGATCGGCGAGGTGGAGGCCGAGTATTACTAAAAGAAGGCGGGGGTTCTTTTGCTACACGCAAAGAATCGGCGTATCTAACTCCTTCCGCTGAGACGGCCAACGCTTCAAGTTCAGAGAAAGTTTGCGGGCACGCCGCAAAACACAAGTATGACCTATAAGATGGTGAAATGCCTTCCACAATAGCTTGTACAATTTGATCCTCAGGGAAGTGAAGAGCAAACACCCTAGTATAAAACTTAATATCTTGGATGAAGTCTGCCAGGTTTTCATCCAAGCGCTGTACCCGATAATAGTATTTCTGAATAAGAGATGACCTCGCGCGGGCAGGAATAAAATTTGCAAGCAGATGTGCATGGAAATCTTCGATAGATGACTGTTCAGCTATGGCTCTTACTATTTTATCTGAGAGAACACCAATAGCATAAGGATAGATTATTTGTAAAATTTGACAAGGGGAAAGCGAAAATACGAGGGCATGATCCTGAAATTCAACTAAAAACTTTAAGAAAGAAATAACTTCACTGGTGGTGTTGACCGAAAACTTAGAGATACCTCTTAGCAACATTGCCAATGGATGAGGCAAGCTGCTAAACCCGGGTGACATAGTAGGTAAAGGTTTCAATGGCAAGGAAGTCAATTCAGAACGGATGTTACTCAATGATGCACGACGTTCAGATTCGTTGTCCAATGGGGCAGGGATAGTTTGAGCAGCAACGGTTATCCTATTAACTTCTCCCTTGGGAGGCGCTTCCTCACTACCTGGATTCACTATGGTGGGTTGATCAGATTTGGGAGGAACTTCCCCAGTTAACAATTGAGTGACCTTATTAGATAATTCGGAAATATTTTCCAGGAGCGTACTAGCTTCCTTCCTCTGAACATCATTCAGTTTTAGAGACAACAGATCGTTAACCCTATTCGAAAAATGATATAGCCTGCCTTGCACACGCTTAATTTGATTAGTAGACGGATCATTTTCATCAAAAAAACTAACTACGGAAGCTAGCCCAGTAATATTCTCCGTGATCGTGGAAAGAGAGTCGTCAATTTCTTTCTCTCCCAAATTGGGGATGGAAATGGGCAAATCCAGGGACTCTCTAAGCTTGTTAGTGTCTATTGCAACCGTGCCTCCAGATTGAACGTTTCTGATAGTTAACTCATATATCAACTCCTCTTTGCGCAAATAGTTAAGGAGGAGAACATCGCGAGGGCCGGGCATGATAGCAGAACAATTTTGGAAAACTCAAAATGCCAGCAACTGAGAAAATGGTTAGAGTTCGGATCAAAACAATGTCTCGCCGTCAAAAGGGGCTAAATTGAGACCCATTCAACCACGCTCTGCTACCACTTGTTACCGTGTTTTGGTGGTAGGTAGAGGTGTAAGAAGGTGCGGGCGTGAATGGGTCTCAAACTACGGAATCAAAGTTAATGTAAAAGTTAACAAGGTTATATTTCCTTTTCAATATTAAGTAATAACAAAGAACAGGTACTTAGTAGCCGAAACACAATTTGAAATGTACAATTACAGGGATTACAGAGTTTGGGCTTCGAGCCCTGAGTTCACAATTTTTGAGCAACTAGCCCAACTTTCCGATATACAAATTTTAACAAAGGGGCAGAAGACCCCAATCAAACCCTGGAGCCCTTGCTCCAAATTACACAGTAAAGCCTCCTCGAGGCATACAACACTCCGTTTCCAAAAGAGCTACGCGCTCCTTAATTTAAGCCTCTCCTAGGCCACACCAAACTCCACCTTCAAGTTGTCCTCAACGGACATAAACACAGGGGTAAAATACCCAATCTACTGAGGTCTATTAAATGAAAAGCAGGTTAATTAAATGACCTCTAAAACAATTTGAGAGGAGGCGAACTTGCACTCCTAATACACTTGGTTTTTTAAGACCTACTTTGGCTCTTAGGCCACTGATGCAAGGGCTAATCCCATACTACAGAGGTGACGTAATAGCAATTTACATTACATCACGGAAGAATTGGTTGAGAGAATAAGTTCACCTCAAGACGATGTGAGTGGGAGCTCGAGAGGGTTAAGCACTCTCTATCCCGATATGTCGTTTTAAAATAGAATAGATACCAGTTGTTTTTACATTTTAGGAAAAGGTTACATGGTTGAACGCTTAGAACCCGCCCCGAAAGTTAAACTGCTGAGCAAGAAAAGAAAGAATTTATTAATCGGCCATTACCTTATTGTTGACCGCCGCCGAGGAAAGAGGCGCTTCCCGCCTCCTGCTATGTACTTAATACACTGAAAGATGGAACAGAAGTTGCCCGTAGACCCTAAAATCAGCAGTTTATATACTCTCGCGGAAGTTTCTAGGCGTTAGGGGAATGAAAACACCCGCCCACAATGTTTTTATTGGATAGGACCCCGCAACAGATACAAGTTGGGGGAAGAAACACCAGATTGGTCAGAAATTACTAAAAGAAATTCGGGATTGGATAAATCTAAAACAAGGGGAAAAAGAGGGGTATACAGCCAACTTAAACAATAACAGAAAGAAATTTAACAAGAAACAAACTTTTGAAATAAAAATTTCTCCAACAAAATAGTTCTTTGACTCCGCACTAGGGTGCGCTATTGTTGATCTTCAGTAGTGTCCTCTAGAAGAGAAAGTTCACACTTCTTACTTCAAGCGAAAAAAAAACACATCAAAAGTGACACAGTTCAAAAACTCAAAATTTTCCACGTGGTGACATCTTCTGAGAAAGTAGAGAATTAATAGAGTAGATAAAGTTCAGACTTCCTCCAGCAGAGGAGTTTCAACTGGCGCACATTTTAAATTAGCGGCGTGGAGGTGTACCGCCCGGTACAGATTTGATACTTAACTCAGCAGTGATAATTACTCTTTTCTGTTTTCATAATCTGTAGTTACTCTGTCATGAATTTCACTAGCAATGATAGCTGGATATTTGATACATGTAGGAAAAGAAGAAGCTAGCTGCAACTTATAATCCTGCAGTATGCTTAATCCGTTTTCAAGACAGGGGAGGGTTAAGGTACCCTAACGCTTTCTTCAGGGCTTTGATACTAATATGTTACGATTTTGTTATTGAAGCAGTACACTGTCTTTCAAGAAAACACTATCTACCGATCTGTACCCACTACCTGAAAGACGGGTTTTTAAGGGAACTCATGTGCCGGACGCGCAGTAACAAAACAGTGCCACTATTGTTGCTGCAGAAATTACTCAAGCCTTTGTTGGACAATATCGAAAGGAATATTTCATCAAAGTGCCAAAATACTCCAAATCTGGACTAATAATAATAATAATAATAATAATCGTATGGCCTCAGCTACCGTGTGCAGACATTTCAATTTGACGCCATCTGGCTGTCTGCTCGTCAATTTCGACGTTCCGTTTTACTCTAGGCCACCACTAGATGGCAGACCGAGTAAACCGAAACTCTCTTGGGCGTCTATGGCTGAGATTTTTAATGAATTTTGTCGGGTAAACACCAAATGTGTCACCAGAGATCTTTTACATGCCGACATCGTACGACATGGAGTGTCGAATGGACTTTTTTCCGCCCTTCAAAAATCCGACTACCTCTGCCGGGTTTGAACCCGCTATCTTGGGGTCCGGAGGCCGACACTCTACCGCTGATCCACAGAGGCAGCTAATCTGGACTGAAAACCTTTGAACAGAAAAGTTTTAAAGTTAAGTTAGGCTAGGCAGTGATGTACGATTCAAATGGTGACTCTGAACTGAAAAGACCCATTACAAATACTACATTTTAAGTTATAGCTTTTACGTGAGTAAAACTGACTATATATTTCCCAAACTCTTTAAAACACCTTTGTAAATATGTATAAATTCGTGTTGACTGTGGGTCCATACTACGACGACTCATAACCTCAAGATACGGATGTAAATAAGTTTCCAACAGGACACGTTAATATCATATTGACGGGATTATTTGCACTACAACAGAAATGGATCACGAGCAACATTCAAAACACTTGGTTTCTCCGTAAGTATCATAATTGCTATATATTAGCGAATTTCCACAAGCACATGTCACAAAATCCATGCTGAGCATAGGAAGACATTCAAAACTTGTGTTTAAGAACGGCGATCCTAGCGGGAGAACTGGAAACTAAATTCTGTGCCCCCACTTCTCATGGCTCATTTCCTAGCCTTGTATAATAGCGGAAGCAACGGTATCAAGTGACGGTTGACTAATTATTACATTCATCACAACAATGTGTCACGTGAATCTCAGCCAGCCACGATACTTCCATGACTGATGCCAGAGTGTGCCACAGTATAGAAAGAAATACACTTTCTCATGCAAGAGTGTGCAAGAGCGACCAGTGAGGGTTTGTAAGAACCATAGATTTAGTAAATGATACTTCAGAAACCACCTGGTAAGTCATCAGACACTTGAGCTATTCCATTTCTCACGTGTGTTATTTTCATAAATTGAAATTAAATCGCGTGTGGCTTTTAGTGCCGGGAGTGTCCGAGGACATGTTCGGCTCACCAGGAGTATGTCTTTTGATTTGACTCTCGTAAGCGACCTGTGCGTCGTTATGAGATTGAAATGATGATGAAGACGACACATAAACCCAGCCCCCGTGCCAGTCAAATTAACTCATGATAGATAAAATTCCCGACCCTGCCGGGAATCGAACCCGGAACCCCTGTGATCACAGGCCAGCACGCTAACCATTTAGCCATCGAGCCGGACATTTTCATAGGTTACTGTGCGGTGATGCGTAGGGCTGGTCAGAGTTTCAAGCCCATGTGAAATTGGCTGGTAGGAAATTCTATGTTCGAAAACTCTGTTGGTCGCATAATTTCCAATCAACCTCACCTTTCACGCTCGATCTCCAATATAGCATTTGATTTAGCTCGCACCAATCGAAATGCAATATTTTTTATATTCATGATTGTCTTGAAAATTGTAGGAATATTTATAGTGGTCCGGTTTTACTTCGGCACAGCTTCCTTCTTAGCAACCTTTTAGTTCTGAAGGCTGTCTGACTATTGGTATTCGAACGTTGATAGGACCCGTGTTTACACCACCTGGAGACGCGTCCTCTAGGATTTACAGGTTTTCCCTACGATGTTACTTGACTGTTGAAACTGCTATTATATCCACGAGCTCTCCAGTTTTACAGGGATACAAACTATATCTTCAGTTCTTTAGACGGAACAAGATCTTGTTAACTTTCATGGTCATCCAGTGACGATGTTGCTTGGATACCATGGGCCTTACCCTGATATTATCTCCCCAGATCTATTTTTTAAAAAAACAAGCAACTTTGCTCCTATGGACACTTAATGGCCCGAGATGAATCCATCTATCTTAAGACACGCAGGAATCAAGCAGATGAAGAAGGAATAGCGACTTGGATGTACTGTACTGAATCCGCCTTACGGAAAGGAGTGCCGAAAGATACGGTAGGGGAAAGAAAAGAAAATGGTCAGTACGGCTCGTGTAGGTTTTCCCTGCGTTCGCGAGATGATGAATTCGAACCTCGTCATCGGTTCCCCTGAAGATGGTTTTCAGCGGTTTTTCTTTTTCACACCGGGCAACCGAATATGGAAATCTTTATAGTGGCTTACTTTGCCTTCCGCAACAACTGTCTTTGCTGGCTTCTGAACTACTTTGACGTTAAAATACCAGCAATAAATAAATAAATAAATAAATAAATAAATAAATAAATAAATAAATAAATAAATAAATAAATAAATAAATAACGTACTTACAAAACAACTAAGTAACTAACTAACTAACTAACGAACTAAATTGTACCCGGTCTCAGGACTGAAGTGTCCGAGAAGACGCATAGTCAGGGCCACGAAAACTCTCACCCGTTACTTTTGGATTTCCAGATCTGGTAATGGTGATTACTGATTTAAGAGGAAGAAAAACTGGGCAATCATACTCTCTTCAGACTAATCAGACGGAAAATGGACACTTCGAAGAGTGAAGGAAAAGGAAAGGGCCACGAAAATGAAGGACTTTTTTTAACAATTAGCTTTACGTCGCACCAACACAGGTAAATCCTTTGGGGGATGATGGGGTAGGAAAGGGCTAGGCGTGGGAAGAAAGCGTCCGCGGCTTCAATTAAGGTACATCCCCAGCATTTGCTTGGTGTTAAAATGGAAAATCACGGACAACCAACTTCAGGGGACCCGACAGTGGGGTTCGAACCCACTCTCTCCCGAATGTAAGATCACAGCCGCTCGGCAACTTAAAAGACTCCCTAGGCCTCAAAAACCTAGTATCGCCAGGGTCAAAAAAGAACAAGAATTCACCAAGGGAGTCGGATAGGATATATGAAAGTGAGGAGCCTGACACATGTACGTAGAAGTAGTGCTAGCAGACTCAGCTATGGAACCTATGGTCACCAACCAACGCTCCCAATTTGAGAGCCATTGGAGCACGTTTTAGTCCTCTCTTACAACGGGCAGGGGATACCGTTGATTCTATAGTCTCCATCGTCACAAGGCATTCTAGACCGGGTCCGCTATCTCACAGTCAGACAGCTTCTCTATTACTCTCACATGGAGCTCGAACAAAATCCTGAGATTTCGATAAAGGAAATTCCCTGTCTTGGCTGGCAGTCGAAACTGGGGCATTAGGGGCAGGCTCGCTAAACGTAGATCGCGGGACTGACACATTAGGCATGGCGACCACCACAAATTTGGGAGTATCTAATTCAAGGGCGCAGATAGGGCCAGGGAAGGGGAATGTAAGAGGTTTAACTACTTAACCTGAGTATTTCCTGAAGGTTGCTTCTGTTGGCATTGCCCTGTGGGTAGGATTGGTAGCATAATATTCACGATAACACCTTCCTGCCGAAAAAGCCAAATAAAGGGGCCTCAGGGACTCTTAATTTTGTAGTGCGGGTTGGCAACCACGGGGCCCTTAGCTGAGTCTAGGCATTGATTCCCCTTTCTTTTGCCAGACTCCTTGCTTTCATCTATACTATCCGACCAACGTTGGTCAACTCGTGTTCTAGTATTGGAGCATTCGAGGCCTAGGGAGTCTCTCATAATTTCGTGCCCTCCGTGGCTTTTGTCTTCGATTGCCGATACCTTCATTTTTCTTCTGACCAGTGTTAATCGAGTAAGGTTGCCAACTTCTTGTTAAGAAGAATAATAATGCTGTTTTTTCATTCCACTAACTACTCTTGACGGTTTTCGAAGACGCCGTGGTGCCGGAATTTTGTCCCCCAAGAGTTCCTTTAAGTGCAAGTAAATCTACCAACATGTAGCTGGCGTATTTGAGCACCTTCAAATACCACCAGACTGAGCCAGAATCGAACCTGCGAGGTGGGGTAAGAAGGCCAGCGTCTCAACCGTCTAAGCCACTCAGCCCGGCTCTAAAGTTGGGAGGGTGGGTTGGTGACCATTGGGCCCTCAGCTGAGTCCTGTCATTGCTTCCACTTACTTGTGCCAGGCTCCTTACTTTCATCTATCCTATCCGCCCTCCCTTATTTAAATTGTTGTTCTTTTCCGACCCGGACGGTATTAGGTTGGGAGGCGATTAATGTTCACGCCGTTCGTGGCCCTTGAGTTTGTTTGGCCAACACCTCCATTTTTCGAATGGTCGACCCCTTCAATTCTTTCTCTCTGATTAGTGTTAACAATCACCACCATCACTCTCTGTTAGCACTTTGAGCTTCTAGGAAACTGTTTCCTCTACTGCTAATTCACTGTACTCTCTCGGTATATGATTGATCATCCTAGGTGGACACTCGTGAAGCATGCCATGTAAGTAGTTATAACTTACGAACAGTGGACCGTAATTTCCCCGGAGTCTCGACCTTGCCTTGGACGTGTGAACTCTGGGTTCAGAACTCTGTTAAGTCAATTATCTGAGCGTCGGCAGACTATATACATTATTCTGCACATCGCGGACTCTCGTTAACAGGGAAGAAAACAAGTTCATATCTTATAATTAATAATAATAAGGAGAAGAAGAAGAAGAAGAGGAATAATAATAATAATAAGAATTTCACAGGCATCTTTATTTTAAATACCTTCTGGATTAGACAGAAATGGCTTTTAGACTGAGGTCACTACAATAAACGAGTCATGTCACGTAATGCTAAGCTGAAACATCACAAAACAGTTCTCTATGCATCAGGAACCTTAAGTTCAGGAGGTCATTCTAAAATTGCAAATACTGGAAAACAAGAACGTAAAATTATTAGGAAACTTTTCGACCCCATGCAAGAAAATGTATTTGGATCAAAAGGCAAACTGCAGACCTCTATAATCACACAAGATAGTTTCATCAATACTGTACAGAGGAGATGTTTGCAATTTTTGTACACATTTTTACGATGGATAACAAGAGACTCACAAAAATAGTATTTAATGCAATATAATTCCCAAAAACAGGAGACAAAATTGGCTCAACGAAAAAGGAGGGACCTGAATGCATTGAACTAGAGGGAAGATATCATGATAAATCGCGAAGTCTTCAGGACCTCAGTAAATATACACACATTTGTGGAGAAAAGCAGCAGCAGGACTGGTACAAAGTGGTTAGAAGCACGAAAGAGGCAACACAGTGAATCCTTGAAGGGATTTTGAAAGAATAGGAAGGCGAAGTTCATCAAACCAATGAACAAGTTACGACGCGCTCTACGAATGGGAATAACGAAATACTACTAATACTACTACCATGACGAATACAAGAACAAGTGTGAGGACCACCGCCGTCTCAATCTCTATATGTAGGATTGAGAAGGCGGTGGTGAGGACTCCTCTAGTTGAAGCGCGCCCCGCAAGGCAGCACTAGAGTGGGCAAACTCCTCAGTACCAATCAGCTGGTCTTAGGAATGATGCCAGAGGAAACACATTACTTCGTAACTGATAAGTACATACACTGTCTTTTAAAAAACAACGAGATTACAATTAAAATACCACAGTAGGGTACAACGGAAAATTCCGCACATGGGAATAAGATCTACGGCCTTCATCACTTGTTGAGAAAAGCACAGATTACTGTAGTGTACATGTACAGATAAATAGCACATAACTCCAAGCATATTAAAACAAACACACATGAACTATTTACTTACCAACTCAATTTGTCGGTTACTGGACATTCGAAAGCTTGCGTGAAGATTGGGTGGATGTTCGAAATTGATGTACCTCATTCCGTTAGAAGATTTCACCTGGCATTTCTTAAGCATGGTGTCGATTATCATCTTTTCCTTCTTGCTAATGTGTTTGTTATCTCTATAATTAAATGCCTGTATATTTCTAACCTGCTTCTCCAGCAAATTAATTCTCCATTTAGCTGAGTTGAGACTGGATCAAGCGCGAATTATATTTCGATTAGCACTTTTAGGCGCCTTTTGAACGGCAATATTGTATTTTCGGCATCAGAAAGTACACTAGAATGACCCAAATCTTGATCAACATTAGACCGACCTTTTAATTCCCCATTCGCTGATGCACTCTCGTCTAAAAACTTCCTTCTTCTTTTCCTGACGGTGTCTAGGTACTTTTTCCTGTTTAGAGTTTTACGGGACTTAATCTCACTTGAAAGGTATTTCGCCAAATTAGGGAAACTGTGAGGCACTGCTCCTGGACGTAATTTCCATTTCACACGTGAGGTATTCACTTTTTCATCATTCACTTTTAACCGTACAATAGGGATACAGATTTCATTCAGCATTTATTATTATTATTATAATTATAATTATTTGACCCGATTCATTAGATTTTATATTCTGATATGCATCATTTAGACGGTAATATAATTAGGTATCACGCACATTATGTCATTTAATCATAGGATAAGGGAATTTTGTTTTTAATTATTCTGTACATAAATGAGATTTGTTGATTTCAAATGATCATGCTGTGACTTGTAACTGTGGGCAGGTGAGTTGGCATGATATTTTGCAACCAAGGCTATGTTCAAAACCGAGGCTGTATTAGGCAAGTACATTTTCCGCTAATACATCTATGTAGTCATAGGTTGTACGCGTGGGGAATCTAATAAGCCACACGACTACTTTTGTATAGTGCGTGGGCATGCGATTTTGATAGTGTGTCTGTATTCGCCAGGTACCGTGTGTCGATGTTGAAGGGATGGCCAGATAGTAGGGGGATGAGTGGTTATTTCGAGCTTATATAAGTCGGTGTAAGTTTAATTGTGCGTGCTAATAGGTGTTCGAAGAGTTCTAAGAATCGTCGAAGAATTGTAAGAGTGGTGGTCTGATCAGTGTAGAGACTTTTACTGGGCTGATAGTGAAGCAGCAGCATCTAATTGAGAGGTAGTACTTCACATTGTAAGTTTATTTTAGTAGATTCACCAGAGATTTAGCGCCATGGTCTGCAGAGGTATAGAATATATATATATATATTGTCCCCTTTTCCGGAGTCGCTCAGTCGGCGGAGCGAGAGTCCCATTGGATGGAACGTTTGCAGGGCTGTAGGTGATTGGATAGGCGACATAGCATAATGAAAATCATAACCAAAATAACAACAAACATTTATTAAAAGAACAGTCTGGACATAATAAAATAGTATGACAAATATGAGTGCACATGGACTCACTAAATATAAAGTTATTTACATAGTGTGCTTTGGTTTTACTTTAAATTTACAATCAAAATATTTCTTGAATTCCTTATCCACAAGTACTTCTTCCGGTCTCAACGTTGACTTAACGTGACTGTAACATCAAACAAATCAAAATAATATTAGTGAAAATATTAGTTATAATTGAACATCACTGTATTATCCATTTACATTTTAAACTGATCAAATTATTTGTTAATTCCTTTAAAATTAGGCTTGCCTTCTCTATTTCATTTTTACGAAGTAATAATTAACGATAATTCAAATATTTCCTTTTACAAATAAATTCCGTTCAAATTCTTTTACAACTTCTCAAATTCTTTTACAATTACTCATTCAAATTCATTCACAATTATTTGTTCAAATTCATTCACAATTATTTGTTCAAATTATTTTAAATTCTTTGACTGATTCCCTTCCTGCTCACATTCTATTTGATTGTATTCCTACATCTAATTACGAATAATCATTAATTTACTAAGTAAGTTATTAACTGAGAAACAGAACATAATCACAGGCAAATATTCAAAACCAAACGTATTAAAAATTCTCATAATAGGAGTATGTGATATATCCACCAAAAGAAATCCTAAAAATCGGAAATACACTGGTACAAACTATCAGGTAGTCATACCATCTCCTCAATCATTTACTCAAACAGATTTATCACCATATTATTATTATTATTATTATTACTATTATTATTATTATTATTATTATTATTATTATTTCTATGACTATTACTTCCAAATGCACTATCTCGAAGAAATGCCCAGTGACTGACAACTATGTAAGATCCATTAAAGGTCAGATTTATAGTTAAGATATCTCAATCTCTATCAATACCTTAGTTTGATCATTGCTTTAAGATCGAATGTTGAATTTTTATTTTTATCATCTTGATTTTAATAAGAAATTTCATTATCATTATTATTATTATTATTATTATTATTATTATTATTATTATTATTATTATTATTATGGCCTCCATATACCAGTAATCCATCTTCGAAGATCACTAACTCACATACCATCAATTAATTCATAAATCAACGAATCAATGAATCAATAAATCAAGAAATCAATGATCCAGAAACAAATATACCAGTGCTCTACTCTACCAGCACCAAAATTTTGAATTAACTACTCCTCTAACTAATATCAAAATTTATTTTACGCAGGAATACAATCCAACTAGTAATCTACAGAAAGAAAGGATAATGTTTAAAGAATACTCTTGGTTTCCATGTAGGTCCCTGCATCAGGAACATAGATGTAGCTGCAGGTTCTCTCTGAATTATGTAGTGCACACACACACACACACACACACTAATGTCTTCTTCACTCGCCAACATGCGAATGAAAAATATGACGTAACCTTCAGATTCTTATTGGCTAACAGCAGTACTTTACCATGATTCGTCCTTCCATATTAGGTGAAAGTGATTCTAGAATTCTAGAATTCTCTCCCCCTCTTCTCCTGCTCTTACTGCATTACGTGTTCTCCGCTGTGACGTAGTCTATGTCCTTGACCGCCTTCAGTTTCGCTCGCTCGCAACGGAACTGCCTGTCAACCGGCTGATGCCCGTCCGTGCGTATTCATGTATAATTATACGTGAAATAAATCAAACCTTTATTCATGCTTACAAAATACCATTTGGACGGGTACAATATATATATATCTATATATCTCGAATTTAACCGATATCTGCTGTTAACAGTCATCATGGATCTTCGAATTCTTTATTGAATTCTACTATACAACTCGCGAAATTTGTTCGAGAATTGAATCTAACGAAGATACATCTAACATCGCATAGAACTGTTGTATTTATTTCAACAGTCTCTATATTAGTAATCAGGACGTGCGAAACTAGACAGTATGCCTGAATGTTACAGGTTCTTTCAGAAAATTTTTCCAATTTATAACAATAAATATTGAGTGGACGTAACCGCATTAGAGCTTACTACTCGGACAGAGAATGTACAGTAGGTCAACTCCAGGTTACATAAGAGCAGACGGATTACGACTTTTACCCGACGTCTTTTCCAGGAATTTCAAGTTCAACAGTGATGTGTGCAGACATCAGGTAATTACAGCATCAGACATGTTATGCATAAATATCATGAAGAAGAATTTAATCAGCGGCGATCTCAAAATTAATTCATACTGAGTGCCGACAGATTTTTAAATTTAAATGAAGTTTTATGTAACAACAAATCTCACAGGGTATTTTAGTGTTAAATTAAAGTACGGCAATGTAAATTCATTGTGATGTAAATTATAGTTACGAATTCACTTTCCTTTCAATAATAATAAGTGATTATACTGTAGTTCCAAGTACAATTCTCAATTTTGGAAATGCGACCATAATTTACAATAATATTGTCCTGATCCATATTTCTGTATATTGCCAGATGTGTGAGTTTATCACCTCACGCATTGAGAATAATCGAGATAAGAGGCATGCTCTCCGAATTTTGTTGCTTATTACAGCAACTGGCGCTCTTTAAAGTATATTGTGTGAAGGAAATTAAGAGTAATAGTAGTGGTGGGAGTAGTCACACACTACATAATTATCTGATTTTACTACCAAATCATCAGCGAAATGAACATGACAAATTCTGTGTTTTAACTCAGTATTCTTACTGACTTACAGCTAGGCACAAAACAGTGCGGCATGCTGAATTATTAAATTAATGAAGCCACATAAGATACGTGCTTGAAGTACACAACACAAAATGAACTGAGTAGGAACTGAAAGCAAAGAAAATTAAACTTATTCACTGAAATATCTCTCACAGTAGTGACTCCCGCATTTTTCTATACCCGGCTTGCTGAAACTACTAGAGCACGTCTTGGATATAATCGCTAGCAGTGCTTGCAGTGGCGGGACCACAAACTACCATGCATTATGGCTGAGTACTCACACTCAGTCTTAAAGCAGCGTTTACACTAAGCGCAATTTCATCGCGAAATAATTTCGCGAGAGAATTGAGCCTAGTGTAGACGGTGCCCCGCCCCTGAGTAATTGCGGAGTGAGGGCCCTCGCTGCGAGCCGGAGTTCAGTCGGTTTTTGTCCGCTCATCAAACGGTTTCGCTCAGTGTAAACGTGGTCCCCATAGTTGCGCGAGGGATGAATCAAGAACATTGCTTGCAGCTCATCGAGCTCTACAAAAATCGAGATTTTTTGTGAAATCCGAAAAACAAAATCTATTTCAATCGCAATAAAAGAGAAGATGCTGGAAGGAAATTAGTTCTCAATTAAACTTTCCTATTTCTAGAGTGAAAGGAAAGATGAAAGCTCTACTGGGATCATATCGAAACGAAAGATCGAAAGAAAATAAGAGCAGAGTCACTGGATCAGATAAGCTATTACTATTGGTTTATAATTCAAAATTGTCATTTCATTACTTTTTGAGCCTACCGGTACCTATATTGAAGCATTCTTGGGTCATTGTGAGGAATTTACACTGACCGGCACGAAAAACGCAACACTTCCATTTCTTACAAAGACTGAAATTTATTTTAACTTTACGACACTTTTATGACACTAATCTACTACGGTATATGATGATGGAATATTATAGTACGGTCCCACGTAGATGTCGAACAATGAAACAACAATGAAAAAAGACGATTATAAACAAATTAACTCAAAGGTAATGCACAGCTGCAGCGGCTGGAGGGACAAAACAATTTTCCCTGTTGGCCGCAAAACCAGAACTAAAGCTTTCAGGCTTGTCGAAGGCGGCTCGCCCCACTCACGCTATTTTTCGCTCTGAATTGCGCTCTGTTTTGGGTAGTGCGAAATTTCACTCGAAGCGAGTAAGTTTCGCCCGAGTGACTTTCGCAAGGGAGTTTCGCTAGTGTAAACGCAGCTTAATTTAAGCCCCTTCATGCAAAGAACAAAACTTGGTAAGCCCTTCGGGCCCGAAAACCATGTTTTAAGGCCCTAAAACCAACCGTTATGGAGATATTGGCACCACACTACCCCTGCTCTAGGAATCGGACAAAGAAATGAACTGCCGTAACCATGGCATCGTCAGCTCCAGTATTCTTACAGCAACGAGATTATCTACAATATATCACCAAAACCTAACATGTTACAGACATGAAAATTAGTATTTGGAATCTCCTTTAAAAATAAAAGAACACACATTTTTGTTTTCAGGGGATACATATGAGGAAACATATATCAAAGAAAATGAAGATGTACAGACTTTAAAACTGGTACTTGGAATCTCTTTTAAAAATAAATGAACACACTTTTTTGGAAAATCCACTTAAGGGGGTGAAATTATAAAAAAGCGGGTGAATTTTTAAAATGAGTATCTTCTTCTACCTGTGGGGTCGCGGATGCGAACTGTGTAGCACATGTGGACTTTACCCTGTTTTACGGCTGGATGCCCTTTCTGACGCCAACCACGTATGTAGGGATGTAATTACTATTGCGTGTTCCTGTTGTGGTTGGTAATGTGGTGTCTTGAGTGAATATGAAGAGGAGAGTGTTGGGACAAACACACACAACCTGTCCCCGAGCCGGATGAATTAATCACACGCGATTAAAATCCCCGAACCAGCCCGGAATCGAACCCGGAACCCTGTGAATCGAAGGCCTCAACGCTGACCACTCAGCCAAGGAGTTGGTCAGTTTTTAAAATGAGTATATCTCATAAACGTAACAGGTATATGTAATCCCCTTTAAAAATAAAGAAACACGTACTTTTTGTTTTCGGAATATCAACTTAAGCTGGAGATCAAAAATGTGAAGAAGGAAATGAATTCTCTCTATGAGGATAATATTATATCTCAAAAACTAAGATGTTACAGACGTGAAAATCGGTATTTGGAATCTCCTTTAGAAATAACGAAATCCTTTTTTTTCTTCGACTTAAAAGAGGACTGTTCCTCACATGTAGAGTTCCATGTCACATGTTCCAGATTTAGCTCTGCCAGCTTGGTCATCTTATCCCCAAAAGGCAATGTCACAAACGTGGTTTACAAAGAGGTTCTGGGGTAAATGAAATGCAATTTTACGGTGAGTTTTTATACTTTAGGGAATTTCAGATAATGTCTTAGTGCAGTACCGAGGAACAATTAATTTTTATCAACTTAGCAGATCCTCGCGAGCGAAGCCGTAGGTAACAGCTAGTCTGTTATAAATAGGGCCCGGATTTTTATGCAGTAACCGCTTAGATTGCAAACTAATTTGGTTAGTAGGAAGTGTCGGCCACCCGCTCTTCCATAATGTAGCAAGAGTAACATAAATTATAGGGGTTTTGATGGGCCGTACCCCTACTGCTTATGCAAACCCCGTAGCGTAGTCGTTGTGAAGGTAGACTATACTTGTTACTCGTTTCAGGAAGTTTGCATTCTAACCTATTACTGCATAAACATCCGGGCCCTAGTTATAAAACAGGCTACACCGAATCTCGTCCATGTGATTAAACATCAGTGTTTAGAGTCAACAGAGATTTTGCACTCGTGTTCTTTAATGGAAAAAACCTATTATCCTTTAGTGTCTGAACGTGTCTTTACTAAAGTTACCTTCATTGTGTGAAGTGTTGCTACGCCATATGTCAGTATTATGTTAGCATTACCAGGGCCGTTCATTGGGTTAACATAGTCATTTCGGGTGTAGTTAGGCTGAGTGGCTCAGACGGTTAAGGCGTTGGCCTTCTATTCCCCAAGTTGGCAGGTCCGATCCTGTCTCAGTCCGGTGGTATTTTTAAGTTGCTCAAATACATCAGCCTCGCGTCGGTAGAGTTACTGGCACGTAAAAGAACTACTGTAGGACTAAATTCCGGCACTTTGGCATCTCCGAAAACCGTAAACAAGTAGTTAGTGGGACGTAAAGCCAATAACATTATTATTTCGCGTGTACTTCCCTTTCATTGGGTGCTGAATATAAGAAGTTGTCCACGACTTCGAAAATATGGCAACAAAGTATGTTTCATAGTTCTCATGAGAGCGAATAAATTGAGGAATCTCGCACCTTAATTTATTTCGAAACATTCAAAGTGATGTTATAAATATCATTTTAACAGTTGTATCATGTATTTCAACTATCCAGCGAAGTGAAATATAAGATGATTGTTGTTTAAAGGGGCCTAACATCTAGGTCACCGGCCCTAGACATATAAGAGAAAACGTTATTTGACAAAGTGAGATTTCTAAATAATCAGCGTGTTGTTCTCTTTTTTAGTAGAACAGATGTCATTTTAGTTCATTATATGTGGTGCGTACTTGTTGGTCAATCGTTTTCGTACGTGAATAAGTGATTCCCTTCGATGTTACATTTATAATGTTAAATTACCGCCATTGTACGTGATATTTTCGCGTTAGCCAATCCCAGCAATCCGGCTACTTCGGCCGTTATTTTTTTAAATATTACGGTCTGAGGATTAGAGTCGTTCTTGGACCAACTACAATACCTCAGACCTTAACCGACCTATCGAAAGTATCCATAATGGAGACAATTGGAGTCTGTTTGTTTTGATTAGTGGAATTCGTGTTGTTACCAAATATGTACGGAAAGTTCAATATTATTAATCAAAATTATACTTAATTATAACCTTATAAAGGCTATAGAACCTCTTAGAGTGCCGTAAGAAGCTGTTTGTTCTTAAAAGCGTATTTATTCGAACAATTCCGCTGGTGATAAGGTTATTGTCCTAATTTTCTTCTCAGAACCGTTTTCATTTATATTTTCAGTCATTTGTGCGTGTGTTTATATTTTAATCATATTGGTTGTAAGTGATGTGTACCCGGATGTAAGTCCAATTATAGGGGAAGAGCAAAAGCTTCAGTGTTCAGATTTCAAAAGTCGAAGTATGAAGGTAAATTGGTTAGGTGTATTCATAGAAAGAACATTGAACCAAGTGATACTAGTGTGGTGTGGATTAATGATTTTCATATCAAATTTATTGTTAGGGTAGATGTTATATGCATAGATGATGTTGATCGAGTTAGGGTGACACGCAAACTATCCCAGCATTTTCTCCAGTCAGCCAACGTATCTAATTACAAAATTAACTCACTCCCGGAAAGATCCGAAAAATCGTGACTCAAAGTTATGACCGAGATAAGAAGATAATATTAATAATAATGCAAAATAATTATTTGCAGTATTTTACAACAGAGGTGGGTACGTAAACAAAACCAAACACCATTCCTTGTGAGTTGAAATGAGGATTTTTTTTTTTAACATACAAGAGATTGGTTTGCCAACAATTCCCGTGAGCTTTAAGGTGACTAGTGCTTTAGATGTTCAAGAGTATTATATAAATGTCACTGTCAGGTAGAGTTTGGATAGTTGAAATTGTGTTCGAGAAATGAAGCCTATTTGTTTACATGATTTACATAATGGGCTGTGGTTAATGTCGATGTTGAATGGTATTTCATGTAAGGTTAATAACGATATTCGTTGACATCTATTTATCTTATTTGCTGTACGGAATTACTTATGTGAAATATTTTTATAGTGTACGTATGTGTCTGTTTCAACCTGGCGTTGATATAATAATTCTCTCTTCGTTACTTTTCCACTGAAATTACAGTAAAATTTACAGTAGAATTAGGCGATTACGTTGCGTTTGGAGCATAATTATTCATATTTTCAATTAATAAGTTGCATTTCATGACGTTCGACTTGTGATGTTTAGTTTAGGTGACTCGGAATAAGCACGTTTAATCTTTCCCTTAACCTGTCATGTCGCCCATCGATGTCCGCCATATTTTTTCTGGTTTACGGTCATGTAGTTGGTCTTGTAACATCCTTCCCCAAGACCTTGTCCAAGACCATCTTGAATGTATCAGACCTTAATGCAGCTATCGATATTAGCTAAAATGGCGCCGCGTTCGGTTTGTTCAAATGTAAACATGAGCATGTGCTAAGCATCAGTTTAGTTTCTTCTCTTGGTTTGGTTTGACTAGGAAACCTTAGTGTAGCGATGTTTTTATTGAAATTTGGTTTTAAAACTGATATAATATATATTAGGACCTTGTCGTTCGTGTTGTGTGCCTAGATGTAAATCATATTAAAGCAGATGCACTCACATCCAAATCAAATGTACTCATCGTGATGATTTCGTAGTTACAAGTAATTAATTAGGGTGCATTAAAACATTGCAGGGTAAATTTTTCATTAGAGAGGATATCTTCAGTGTACTGACGGTTCCGGTTATACTGCCAACTGGATGGAAATAAAATCTGAATTGAATCGATAATATGATCGATCGATGTGAATTTTTCTAAACATTTATTATCTTACGCCAACAACTCTGTCACACATACATGATTTAACATTATATAAAATTTCTCGATGCGAATCTTGTTCCTTGCATGAATTATATAGTTTGGCTTTGCTGTGTAAACAACAACAGTAATAGTTCGTAAAGTGTGCGTCAGATGTCGCACAGCGATGCATAGTTTGTGTTTCAAAGGTTGCCAATATAGATGTCGAAGATAACCGAGGTCTACCGATTCAGCACTAGAGAGCTCAGGGCTCAAGAAAAGGTTCGCGTATAGTACTAAATCTTTTGAGGTTATAAGAAGTGATAAAGCTATTTATTTTATTTGTGAATGAATATTATATTGTTTTTGTTAACTAAGAGGAAACGGTATTAACTGGTATATTATCCCTTATAGTAAGTATTTATTGACCAACGAGTTGGGTGTTAATGAGTTTTATACGAACATTCATGTGCCACCAGAGAAATTCAAATCGATTCTGCTCGTTAGAGACAAAGATTATCTGAAGTGTAACAGACGAAGTACAACAGTTAGGTGAATCGTTTTCAGAAACACTGTTATGACAGAATTGAAATTCGTGACTGGGTTACGTTTCTTATAAATGTCTTTACCGAGGTGGACTATTATATTTAAAAACGTATGGTGATTGAAAGATCATTCAAATAATTGTATTTATAAAACAGGCATTGATTTATAGGAATGAGAATTACGGACTGGAATGATTTACCAATGGTGCCTTTGAAATCATTTACGAAAAGACCAGCTAAACCACTGATAGGTTATGTGGTCACTGGACGGCAGCACTAAATGGAGATCATTGGTGATTGATTGAGAACTGCCGCTCTTTGAAACGCATCAGATATTTCTGAGGATTGTTATTTTAGAATGCAATACTATTTTACCCATTTCCCGGACTATACTAGTTCATAGAAAGTACTTGTGTTTTAAATTTTCCACATGTTGCTTATCTAAATATATGTCTACATAGCATTAGTTTAATTACCCCAAACATTCTTGACTGAAAACAGTAAACTGCTTTAGGAATGTCGTGTGATATGAAGTACAGATGAAGGAAAGTATTGCGTGTGGCAGAAAATAGAGTAAATGTCGGTTTTTATTTCTTCAATGTCTTATCCACAAAATAAGGATAGCATTGACCTTCCCTGCTAAGTTTCATTGGCTGAATGGTCAGCGTTGAGGCCTTCGGTTCAGAGGGTCCCGGCCGCGTCGGGGATTTTCATCGCCTCTGATTAATTCTTCTGGCCCGGGAACTGGGTGTTTGTGTTTGTCCCAACACTTTCTTCTTCATATTCAGACAACACACTACACTACCACCACCACCACAGGAACACACTATAGTTATTTACATCCCTCCGTATAGGGTTGGCGTCAGGAAGGGCACCGTAAAACTGGGCCAAATCCATATTTGCGACACAGTTCACAGCCACAACCCCACAAGTGTTGGAAAAGCGGTATGAAACGAGGAAGATTGACCTTCCCTGCTAAAATACAGTAGTTTCAACCTGATACGCCGTATATAACCTTATAATCGACGCTTCCCATGTAATGCGTGAACTTGAGAGAATTCCAGTGATACAATTAGTGTTCGATATCGTGCGCGTATCAATGACATTAATGCACAAATAATTATGTTTCTTACATATAAACTTCTGCATTACATGTGTCTAGTGTCGACATTCGGTTTAGAATGCTCTATATTTTCAGGTGGATCTCCTTATTTTGTTATTTTTACTTAACATGGCATATTGAAATGTGTATCTTATTATTGACAACTTAGTCATTCAATACGATAATCATAAGGTTATGTTTATGGATCACAAGCTTGTTTACATTCAACTCAACTGATGCGTCGGCCATGTTGATTTTGTATTAAGATCTGATACTATTGTAGATGGTCTTGCCTTGTCTGAACGATCCACGACGACATAGCTTTAACACGCGCAATATAATTTTGACGCCCCCTGGCATCGGAGAGCTGACAAAGAGATAAAGACTCTTTACTGGTATTAATATTAATATTAAATGACATCCTCAAGAGTACCTGCACCCGCATCTGCATTTTTCCAAAACAATGAAGTAATTACCTTCGTAATGGCCACAGAGAAATGCTACATAGAGAGGAGATTGACGTATATTGATTCCATCAGCGTCATCTACACACAGGAAACTGGCCACTATTGCATTCACGATACTTCGGCACTTGTTTTAATGTATGGAGTAAACCCACTCATATCCGTCATTTTCTAGATCCGAACAAGAAAGGTCGGATAAATCCGAGGAACGAAAATAAAAAGCATTATTGTACCATGAAAGGAATGTAGGCCTAATAGTTATTCACGCAACCGCCACGGAATGTACTAGTTTAGCTTACGAGTTCACCGGAATTTCAAAACGAGTGACTTTAGTGGCTCTTGAGTTCAATATTTTTAAACATATTATGGCGAATTTACTTATTTTAAATTAAATACTTTTAATACATACTTTTCACACGTCGGCAGGCAGAGCATGCATGATCGAGGCGGCCGTGGCCAGGGCAAGTGATACAACAGAAGACCCATGTGAACAAATGATAAAAATAGACCGAAGGTAAAGAAATCAACGCTCGAGAGGAAATTTGAACCAGTTATGGAGAAGCTATTAGTAAGCGATCATTAAACAATTCAGAGACGCTTTTTAATTAAGAGTGCAGGGAAGTGTCTATGGAAGGCTAATGTGTCATTAATTTTAGACTCTCACGTAATCGGCTTCTTTCGGAAAATGACACTTTACCGCACTAAAATTACCTTCAGGGAAACACACATCTCACGAGAGATCCTCAAGCCTACTGCGGGTGACACACGCACAGGCTTTTCTTCTCCAAATTGGACTATACTTACGTCCACGCATCCCTTCGTCCTTTTTTGCGGCCGGGTGGCCATCATCTATAGTTGCTACCCAGCCGACCCCCATAAACAAAGGTTGACGCCTCGTTGGCTGTCACCATGTACACCTGCGCCATCCTAGACATTGCTCCAGCCATCTCCGAATATGATATCTACACCGCCATCCGCTCCGCTGGCTTCCGCATACATGACGCCTACCGGCTATTGGACGGCACCAGTTCATTGCCATCTCCACTGATTCTTCTCTACATACCAACGTTGGACGACCAGCAGCGCCTCATCGACGCCGGCGTATCCGTGCATAACCGCTTCTACCCCGTGGAATCTATTCCTCCATCTATACTTGCCCAACTCATCGCCGACCCTACCACCCTTCCCGTTGTCCACATGCAGCAACCCACATAGACTTCCTCTTCCCTTTCCCCTACAACAACTATCACCAGCACGACTTCTGCCACGACGCATTTGTCCTCCTCTCATATAGCGGCTACATTTGTCACGACTAGCCACCCACCGCCCATTATGACCTCCTGCCTTCCACTTTCTACATTTTCTACAACGGTAAACCCCCTCCCTCCTCATAACAACACCTTGGCATCCTCCGACTCAACGCCGCCATCGCCTCCATCATCGCTTCAAGACAACGTCGCAGCAGCACCACCGTCATCAACGCCCACGCAGCAATCCACATCTCATCATAGTCTCCCCAGCTGTATGATCCATGGACTCGACCCTTCCATCTTCAGCCAGGATATCCTACAAGAACTTCACGCCGCCGGAATCCCCGCCTGTCGTGCGTTCCGCATTCAGACCAGTTCAGGACCAACATATATGGTACGTCTGCTCCTCCCGACTATCGCTGACGTCCAGCGCCTCACTGCCACCGGAGCCCCCATCTATGGTCATCGATATAGAGTGGAGCCTTCTCGTTCACCACCAGCACGCTCTCAAACCAGTCTTGATTGTACAGCCGGCCAAGCAAGTTGTCTGGCCGGCCCCCTGCTAACTTGACGAGGACGGTAGTGTGAGTGTTTGTTCATTTGAAGTTGCATTTATTGAACAAGTACAGTTAGGAAAAATGGTATCCAAAATTACACGGCAAAACACCCTGAAAGTTGTATTCGGCAAGGAGCAACAAAGACCAACAGCCCACGAAATTCATCAGTGGATAGAAGACGTTCTAAAGGTATGTGATGATGAACTACAAACAATTCAACTAGTAGGAAAACAGAATGCAGCCTATCTCAAATTTAATAATGACAGAAGCTACCAGAAGTACTTACATTCCTTTAGAGGTACAAATTCTCTTACATTAATGAATGGCGATTCAGTGACAATTACAATCATGCCCGGTGAAATAGAACTTATCACTGTACGCTTAATGAATATACCGCCGGAAGTACCGAACGAGCGGGTACAGTACGTATTGCAGAATTATGGCAAGGTACAACAGATAGAAAACGAGAAGTGGTCAAACAGATACCGCTATCAAGTCGATACAGGAATAAGGGTAGTTCAGATGTCAATTGACAAGCCTATTCCATCAACCCTCAATCTAGCCGGTTATGAGGCATATGTAACCTATCCCGGACAGGAGCAACATTGTTTTTCATGTGAAAGTTGTTCTCATATTCGGACTAATTGTCCCACTAGATTTACTAACAGCAAACCATCGACGGCATCTAGATCACGCTTCACATTGAGCGATCTATTCAAACCTCCCTCATTTGACAGCGCACGGTCAGATAGAGAACCCGCTCTCACGGATGTAAACAAAACCAACGTCCGTGCAGAGCAGGGTAGCTAACGATGCAGTGGAAAGTAGCAAAGATAGCAACATCAACCCTACAACACCTGGCTCAAGTCATGACAATAAGTTAGAACATATGGACATAGTAAACACGCTAGTGTTAACAGCCGATTCACAGGATATAGCTACGCACCTGCAGGGGACAAATTTCCATTAGCTTCAAATGACAGTACAGACTCAGATACCGTATCAGTAGAAGAAACATTAGATATCAGGGACATACACGTATCAGATCAAGGAACCATAGAAGAAAATAACGCGAACACAAACACACTGAGACAGGACGACCAACAACCTGATACAATGGCCATCACTCTTCAACCTTTGACAAGGTCTGAAGCTGAGAGCCAGCCCCTCCGGAAAGTACATTTTCTTCGTCTGATATGGATAGGTCTGTGATCACTGAACAGCATCCTCCTACACTCGGATCGTGGAACAGTCAGATGGACCTAGAGGAGGAAGTATTGCGGAGTGAGGACCCAATAGCAGAAATATCGCTTGACGTAACAAAATGTAACCCCAGTCAGCAGAAAGTAAGCAAGTTAGCTAGTAAACAACGAAACCATCCGTATAAGACAGGAACGAGTAAGCAAGGATTACCTCCCCCGACTACGAAGAAATAGTTTGACAGAATATAGATATGTGGACAGCATTCTATTTTTCTCTCTGTTGTAGTGTCATGACCCTCACACTAACAGTGGGGACAGTCAACTTCAACAAGAATTCATCACCAACTAAAATGCATGCTCTACTGAAATTTCTACAGTGTCATAATATAGATCTTGTAATGCTACAGGAGGTCTCCATCAATGATTTTTCTTCGGTATTAAACTATAATGCCCATGTAAACACTGGTAGTGATAACCTAGGTACTGCTATCCTTACTAAGTCAGGTATTGAACTGCAATCCATAGAGAAGCTTCCCTCTGGTCGTGGAATGAGTGGCAGATTTCAAGATTACCTGTTTTACAATGTTTATGCACCATCTGGGAGTAATAAACGCCAGGAAAGGAACGAATTCTTCCAATCGGACTTAACATATTTACTTCGCTCCTTGCCTACGCATTATGTGATGGGGGGTGATTTTAACTGTGTACTGCGTGCAGTAGATTGTACAGGTCCCTTTAAGCCGAGCAGCAGCTTACAGACTTTAGTTACAAATTTCCAAATGTGTGATCCTTGGGTGCTAAAACACAATACCCCAGGATTTACTTTCTTTTCTTCAAATTCAGCAGCAAGACTGGATCGATTTTATGTTCCTCAAAATTTAGCTAATGACATAAGTCGTGTAGAAGTCGTACCAGTCACATTTTCTGATCATGAAGCTATTATCCTACGTATAAGATTAAATATAAATTTTATACCTAGAGGACGCTCTTACTGGAAGATGAATGTAACCTGTCTTCAAAATGCTAGTATCCTTGAAGAGCTGAAATTGCTTTGGTCAGAATGGAGTAAAAGAAAGATTAGATATCAAGATTGTGCTGATTGGTGGGATCGGTATGTAAAGCCGCAAATAAGGTATTTCTTTAAGTGAAAATCTTACGAACTTTATCAAGACGAAGAACGTCTAATAAACCTTTATTTTAGGTGTATTTATGACTTAGAAGAAAACTACCAGCCATCACCAGAGAGAAGAAGTAAAATCAGCCGCTATAAAGCAAAAATACTTGCTATACAGAGTGTTAGGTGTATACGTGCAGATATTTCTTGTAGCAATAGAGAACGATGTGACGAACCACTATATATCAAACTTTTAGTAATCCGCGGAAGTTATTTCCGAGAGCAAAGTGATATGATGTTTTTAGAATAGGTAGTATGCCTCGTTCTGCGAATGAATAGCTTTCCGTTGATAACAGGCAAGTCACCCGCCATCCGTACCAAACTGGTTTATGTTTATGTTTCAGAGCAGATATACTACTGTAACAGCTGAACGCTACCTTTGCAATGCCACGAGATGTTACGTAATATACTTGCCAAACTGGTTTTATGTTTACGAGCAACTGAACTACGATAACAGCTGAAGGCTGCTACCGGTGTTCACCATGTTACGTTACATTCTCGCCAGACTGGTTTTGTTGTTAGTATTTAGTTTCCGTCAGACAACCCTAGTTATCGGTTTCGGACCCTGGAGCTGTATCGAATTGTCAGCGTTAATACTGGTTCATTTGCTGTTACGTCATTTAGGGGATTGGGATATCTGTGGTCGTCAGCCCCATGGTCTAGTGAGTATGGAAATGACCTGAAAACCTTAGTCTTTACGCCAAGGAAAGCAAGCATGGGATTGAATTGAATTAGGCAAGCACAGCCAACGTTTTACTTCAAACGAATAATGGACATGTTATACAAATAAATAAATTAAACGTACCTACATTTCGTGCCTCCTGCCGGGCTGTGTGGCTCAGAAGGTTGAGGTGCTGGTCCTTTGACTCCAACCTCGCAGGTTCGAACTTGGTCCAGTCCGGTAGTTTTTGAATGTGCTCAAATACGTCACACTCGTGCCGGTAGATTTAGTGGCACGTAAATAGAACCCCTGCGGGACTAAATTCCGGCACCTCATCCTCTCCGAAAACCGCAAACGTAACGCAAATACCATTATTATTATTATTATTATTATTATTATTATTATTATTATTGACTACTCGCCAATAATGTCTACCTAGAAAATACTTCTCATCGTTTATAACTATGGATCTAGACATTTGTATAATGTCCTAATTATGATGATTTTTAAAATTGGCTTTAAGTCGCACCTACACAGATATGTCTTATGGCGACGATGGGACAGAAAAGGTGTAGAAGTGAGAAGGAAGCGTTCGTGACCTAAATGAGGTTCAACTCCAGCATTTTCCTGATGTGAAAATGGGAAACCACGGAGAACCATCTTCAGGGCTGTCGACAGTGGAGTTCCTACCCAGTATCTCCCCACTGAAAGTTCACAATTTCGCGCCCCTAACCGCACGACCAACGTATTCCAAGCTCTAATGCCGGGTTGAGTACCTCGGACGATAGAGCGCTGGTATTCTGATCCCATCTTGGCAGGTTCGATGGAGGCTCAATTCGGGGGTATTTGAAGGTGCTGAAATACGCCAGTTTCGTGTCTGTAGATTTACTTGCATTAACACGTTGAGTGCCGAGCCAATTGTAGCACACTATTCCACTGGTGCCAGGCATGTTTTTGAATTGCATTCCGCTGGTGCCAAAGCAATTGTACGCGTTGTAGTCTGTTTATATAATCTTGGGATGTATTTATATGATGTACTAAGTTAATTTTATCTCACCGTACCATGGTCATGTGTGACGCCATATGGTGTCACATCAATTTTTAGGAAAGATAAAATATAGCGTGACGCCATATGGCGTCACAGAATTTTTGGTCATGGAATGTGCAATACGAATTTCAAATACGGGATATTTATTTGCTAATTCAAATTAACTCAATATTTATTAAAACCTAGTAAAATGCAAAACAAGTACTTATATTACATTACATATTGTTGTGAACAGTTTTCTGATAACTCTAAACAATGAAAATATGCGTCTCGGCACGCCCGAGTTCTTGTTACTCGTTGTAATTTTTCAAACCTTACTGGCATCGTTGTTCTAACATCGTCCATTGTACACTTGTTTCATGTGCTATTTTCATATTTACGTTTTGCACATCTGATCGGGAAGTTAAGGGGAACGCGCTAACTATACGCTACCTGGCTGCTAGCGCAGCTTGATGCAGCCCGGTTGGTTCATGTCCGCTGCTACGTTCCTCCCTACCTCTCCGCCATACCCCGATACTCCCGCGGCACTTCTAATTTTATGACTTTATTTGTTCAATTTTGTCGTTTAAACTTGCACTGGGTACATGCAGTTTTCACCTTAGCATTCTACTGCCTCCCACGAACATTCTTACCAAATTTCAACCGAATCCGAGTGTAACACATGTATGTGTTCCCTCGTAAGATTATTACCAATATCTTCCATTTTTTATATTTTTGCACAATCTATATAAAGTGAGTGATAATACGTACGTAAACGAGGAATAAACAATGCCTGGCGCGCTTTCACCTGTGACAATGACCACTGGCCAGTCAGTGGCTTCGGAAGAATACTGTGGCGCCACATGGTAGCATAGAGTAAAAATACATAGGTGGAATAGAACCTGAAGTTCGCCCTTTCACGTAGCACCAATTTTACGCGCATTGATGTCACAGGTGATTATCTATGGTGGATCGTCTGAAACTCAACTGTGCCGCCATATGGCGTCACGCCAACTCTGATTTCAAGAACGGTGTGCCGCCATATGGCGTCACGCCATCTCAAATTTGAAGACCACCGTGACGCCATATGGCGGCACGTGGCACCCAACGTGTTAAAAAAGTCCTGCGGTACAACATTCCAGCACCTCGGCGTCTCCAAAACCCGCCAAAGTAGTTATTGGGACGTAATAAATTACATTATTATTTCGTGCTTGCAAACGAAAAGCATATGTGTAATGGTAAAATAAAGCAAAATAAAAGTGGCCAGTCTGAGTTGCTCAGACGTTTAAAGCACTGATTTCTTGTTTCCAACTTAGCAGGCTCGATCTTGGGTCCGTCCGGTGGCATTCGAAGGTGCTCGTCAGCCTCGTGTCGGTAGATTTACTGGCATGTAAAAATAACTCCTGCGGGACTAAATTACAGCGCCTCCAGAAACAGTATGAGTAGTTAGTGGGACGTAAAGCAAATAACATTACCGGTATTATTATTATTATTGTTATTATTATTATTATTATTATTATTATTATTATTATTATTATTCACCTGTTCATACTTTCGTCTTATTCCTCTTTTTACTCTCCTTTTAAGTCGTATACTTGTTATTCATATTTGATGTTTTGTTATTAATATTATTGTTATTTTTATATAATTATTATTTTTATTATTTAGTTTATTTCGTTTATTTATAACATCTCTTTAGCGTCATGTGACACAATACTTTTTCCGTCTTTAATTCACCTTTTGTGTCGTGTCCCGGTGTACTTCTGTCCTGTGCTTCAAGACAGTGCTGCAAGATCTGTGTTTGTTTCCCCAGCCCGGGTGTGTTTCGTTTCTCATGTGACAGAGTTACATCTTACGTTCTGTTACATGTTTAAGTTTGGCCTTGTGGTACATCGCCTTTAATCTGCTCTGCAGCCTTTAAAAGTGTAGCATGGTCAATGACCTCAGAGCTTGTTTTGTTCACATATCTGGACTAAGAACTCGTCTCACTCGGCACAGCAAGTTCAAGGCCAACCACTTCTATCTGTTTGTTTGTTTATTTATTTACCCAGGTATGTATGTCAACATTGTACTATGTCAACATCGTACCATGAAAACGTACTCAATAAACGGGGTGTTTGGGGGGTCTCTGTCCTGGGTGGTGTGTTCTGCGGACCTCCTCTGGGGTCCGTGTTGTTGCTGCGGTTATCTCTCTGCGCATTCAGGTATTTACTAACATGTTCAATTCAATTTATTGTATGTACAAGACATACGTCCAACTTGAATTATTTCATCCTCACAACTCTACTTCCTTACTCCATGGCCCAAGAGCTACACGTATAGCTGACGGCCCACCCACCCCTCTACGAGTGTGGGAATGAAATAACTAATTTGATTGAATTGTTTTCATATTTCAGTAGTGATGAATATAAAACAAGCATTTTTTGAATTTTTATACGTGTTAATGATGATGATTGCTGTTTTAAGGTCATCGGCCCTTAGAAACGCAAAGTGTCTTCTGTTTTAACTCGTAGTGAATAAGAAACAAAATATAAATTTCTCGAACACACGTAAAGAATCAAAAAACCGAGCTCGATAGCTGCAGTCACTTAAGTGCGGCCAGTATCCAGTATTCGGGAGATAGTAGGTTCGAACCCCAATGACGGCAGCCCTGAATATGGTTTTCCGTGGATTCCCATTTTCACATCAGGCAAATGGTGGGGCTGTACCTTAATTAAGGCATGGCCGCTTCCTTCCCACACCTAGCCCTTTCCTGTCCCATCGTCGCCATAAGACGTATCTGTGTCGGTGCGACGTAAAGCAAGTAGCAAAAAAAAAACACATGCAGTGTAGTATTGAGCAACTGCCGAAATGCGTTTAAGGTCAATGTCTAGCGTTTTAACAAGCACGTCTTCCGCACTCACGCACTGAAACTCTCGATTTATAATTTTTGTTACCGGTACATCAATTTCCCTGCTCGGATTTATGAGAATATCGACCTATCGAGACTCAAAATACTAAGGCGATACTGTACTGTACTCCCAAGCCATTACGTTGCAGAAATGGCGTAACATCTGACATACCAAAGTAAACCTCGTAGCAATTGTTCAAAGTGATCACCCTGGGCTTCCCTGCAGGCTTCACTTCTCCGAATCCAGTTGCGACGCATTCGAGCCAAGACACCAGGGTTGTGTACGACTCGTTGGCTGAACGGTCAGCGTACTGGCCTTCCGTTCAGAGGGTCCCGGGTTCGATTCCCGGTCGGGTCGGGGATTTTAACCTTAACTGGTTAATTCCAATGGCACGGGGCTGAGTGTATGTGTTGTCTTCATCATCATTTCATCCTCATCACGACGCGCAGGTCGCCTACGAGAGTCAAATGGAAAGACCTGCACCTGGCGAGCCGAACTCGTCCTGGAATATCCCGGCACTAAAAGCCATACGACATTTCATTTCATTTCATTTCATTCCACCAGGGTTGTTCAGAATATCCTCTGCTGCTTGAACAATACGTTCACGGAAGTCGTCCGAAGTGGTTACTTCAGTTCGGTATACTTTGTGTTTCATGTTCCCCCAGACATTAAAGTCCATTGGAATAACGTCTGGAGATCTGGCTGGCCAATTGATAGTTCCACATCGTCCTGTCCACCGTTGAGGAAATGTCTGCACCATCGTGTAAAATCCACGTGGTTCTGCGTAGTCGAAGCGACACGTCCTCTGAAAGCTCAAGTAACGTACTGTATCTACAGGAGCAAGGTAACATTAATAAAAAGATGATTAGTCCACGTAACCGACTTCCTACTACACCCATCCAGGTATTAATTCATAACCGGTGCTGGAAATTGCCTTCTCCTACTGAATGGGGACGTTCCACAGCCCATGAGTGGGATATAGTGGGTTCGAACTCCTCTGTCGGCAACCCTAAAGACGGTTTTCCGTGGTTTGCCATGTTCATACCAGGCAAATGCTGGTGCTGTTCCTTAATTAAGGCCACGGTTGCTTCTTCACGATCCTAGCCCTTTCCTGTCCCGTCGTCGCCGTAATATCTATCTGTGTCGTGGCGACGTACATCAACTCGTAAGAAAATGGTAATCAGCTGTCAAAGACACTGCACCCGTTGAATATGGTCAGGATGCACTCGTTCTTCATGCAGTGCCCTACGTATGGTCCAAGTTGGTACACCAACGGCACGTGTTATACTACGCGTACGGCGCCCGGGATCATCGTTTACTATTGTTAGGATGCCCGGCTCCATGGCAAAACGGTTAGTGTGCTGGCCTTTGGTTACAGGGGTCCCGGGTTCGATTCCCGGCAGGGTCGGTATTTGAACCATCATGGTTATTTTCCCTGGCATGGGGCTGGGTGTATGTGTTGTCTTCATCCTCATTTGATTATCATCAAGATGTGCAGGTCACCTACGGGAGTCAAACCAAAAGACATGCACCTAGCGAGCCGAACCCGTCCTGGGATCTCCCGGCACTAATATCCATACGCCATTTCATTTCCATTGTCAGGATGTCTTCTTCCGCGTCTAGAATTACACGTGGCCGTTTAGGCCATCGCTTCTGAAAGCGTGATGTAAAACAACCTGCATCGCGAATACGCTGCAGTACAGCAAGTATCGTTGCTGGATTCGGCACCCGTCTGTTGGAAAGCCTTTTCCGATTTTCCGATAGATTCATTGAGGGCGACCCGTGTTCTGTTCTGCCACACGATACACTAGCAGCATATCATGGTATTCGTGGTATTCATACACTGGCATTATTCAAATACTACTACTACGAAGTAACTCGCGTACTAGTACGGACGATAATTCGCCTCTCTGACAGCTGTTATTCAGGTCAAGGTCAGACAGACAGCTCATACCTCTAGTCCGGTGGTTTCATGTAGGGGCGGGAACCCGTCCCACCACACCCCCGTCGCTAGAAACAGCAGACGACCGACCGGCCCGTGACAGGTCTAGTGAATTTGTCAAACTGCTTACGTGAAATATTCTCCCACAGTGTGATTTCAATACCATGGATTCTTGGGAGACCAACTCGCCGTATGCAGAAACACCCCGTGTTGACGTGTACGTAAATAAAGTTTCTTACGTCAACGAAAAATGCGTGGGATAGGATTTCCAAGTGAGTAGTATCAGAACTGAATTGTCAAAGCATATCGAACGTTTTGCTTCATATCAATAAGGGACATGTTATAAAAATAAATAAATTAAACGTGCTTCCAAACGAAAAGAACTTGTTTAATGGTAAATTAAAGCATTCTGCTTTTGCAGTGCCTATTAAACGTATCCAAATAAACGTTGCCAGGTTGAGTGGCTCAGACGGTTCAAGCTCTGGTTTCATGAACTTAGCAGGCTCGATCCTGGCTCAGTCCGCTGGTATTTGAAGGTGCTCAAATACGTCCGCTTCTGATCGGTACGTTAAAGAATACCCGTGGGCAAAATTCCGAAACCGCTCGTCTCCATTGGCACGTAAACATTTATTATTATTATTATTATTATTATTATTATTATTATTATTATTATTATTATTAATAATACTGAGCGAGTTGGCCGTGTGATTAGGAGCGCGCGACTGTCAGCTTGCATTCGTCGTAAAGCCACCTACCAATATTATAATAAAAACTGTGTTAGTCCATTATTACTAACTATTACGAAAATAAAAGTTAAACGCCCCACTCAAACTTCGTAGCTGGTAATCTGTCAGAAAACACTAAAGAAAATAGTGAACTTTTAACAAGTCCGAATTATTATTAATCTTATAATTGCGGACATGTCTCCGGAATTACCGAAACATGTACTTACAAATTGTTTTACGTCGCACCGACACAAGTAGGTCTTACGGCGACGATGGGAGAGAAAAGGGATACAAGTGGGTAGGAAGCGTTCGAGGCCTTAATAAAGGTACAGTCCCAGTATTTCCCTGATGTGAAAATGGGAAATTACGGAAAACCATCTTCCCGGCTGCCGACAGCGGAGTTCGAATCCACTATCACCAAAATGCAAGCTCACAGCTGCGCGCCCCTAACCACACGACCAACTTATTCCAACCTCTAATGCCGGACTGAGTAGCTTGGACGATAGAGCGCTGGTCTTCTGATCCCACCTTGGCAGGTTCGATGGCGGCTCAGTTCGGTGGTTTTTGAAGGTGCTCAAATAAGTCAGTCTCGTGTCTGTAGATTTACTTGCATTAAAAACACTGCGGTAAAAAATTCTGGCATTTCAGCGTCTCCGAAAACCGTGAAAATTAGTTAGTGGAACGTAAAGACATCATTATTATTAATAGTAGTAGTAGTAGTAATATTATTATGATTACGGAAGTTCTAATTAAGCGGGTCCATTACAGTCATCACATTACCTATCGGCACTTACTGTCCAGTAATAAGCCTCCTGTCCGCCTCCGTGGTATAGTGGTTAGTGTGATTAGCTGCCACCCCCCGAAGGCCCGGGTTCGATTTCGAGCTCTGACACGAAATTTGAAAAGGGGTACGAAAGTTGGAACGGGGCCCATTATGCCTCGGGAGGTCAAATTAGTAGAGGTGGTTCGATTCCCACCTCAGCCATCCTGAAAGTGGTTTCCCGTAGTTTTCCCCTTCTCCAGGCAAATGCTGCGATGGTACCTAGCTTAAGGCCACGGCCGCTTCCTTCCCTCTTCCTTTTCTATCCCTTCCCATCCCCCCGCAAGGCCCCTGTTCATCCTAGCAGGTGGGGCCGCTTGGGCGATGTACTGGTCATTCTCCCCAGTTGTATCCCAGACCCAATGTCTCACGCTCGAGGACACTGCCCTTGAGGCGGTAGAGGTGGGATCCCTTGCTGAGTCCCAGCGAAAACCAACCCTGGAGAGTAAAAATATTAGGAAAAGGAAGAATAAGCCTTATATTACAAATGCCCGGCGGCAATTCCACAGTACCGGTAGCTCTTTTTCCTTCGAGCAATGTTCACGATGGATGAAACTACGGTTTTTGAAATTTGTCTCATTAATAACAATTTCACTGAATACTTATAGCCTTTTCTTTCAGTGTCCACCGTCCTTTCATTGTCCTGAAAAGTTTATGAATAAGCATGGACAACTCGCATTGTCTATTGTCAGAAGTTCATCGTAGACTGTCGCAATAACAGCACAGAAATGTTGCGCCCATTTTTCATTACTTATTAACTATTTCCTTTAATTTTGTCAGCTTGGATCACTGAGTAATGCCAATGACGTCTTATAAATCACACACAACTACACAACACTTGATTCGCATGCATGTGCTGGTACGGATCTTCGACGTCACTGCAAGAATTCCGTGTACTTTTCAAACAGACTACCCTAGACCGGTTTTCGAGTACGGCAAGTGGCCAGGCACGTGAGTCAACCTCTCCTACTTGCCAAGCCTTTAGGGGAAGTGCACAACAACATGTGTTGGCCTGCGATAAGAAACAGGTTCAACAAGCACAATACTCTGCTACTGTACTTCCACTACGCGTGGACAGAATGACGTAACCGGCGCATCCTGCTACGGCCGTTCAAAACACATTAGGTCCTGAAATATTTGGCTCTGTTTTGGGCAAACTAATAGGTCAAGGTAAAAAGTACATGGCATATATTGTGAGATGTATTTTTCTTTGCCGACTAGCTTAATATCTGCACGTATACCCCTAACATCCTGTATATCACAAACGATTGCAGGGACTCAAAATACGCAGTCGGGTCAACGAACCAATCGAAAATGAACGGATCAATCTTTATCATTTAATGAAGGACTTCAAGCGCCGCAGATCATCTCTCATATTGAAAGTTCAAGACCCAGAAGGGCAAGAGTACACAACACAAACGACTATAAGTAAGCCTTTCGATTCCTTTTATCGACAACTGTATGATGCCGAGCCCACCCACGACAATGAAATTATTTTTTTTGCTGACTGTAAGCCTCCACCGGTCAGAGAAGAGGAAAACGCAAGCCTTGAAAGACCCACAATCAAAGAAGAGGTTTTAAAAGCGATACGACAAGGGAAGAGCTCAAGAACACCTGGGATTGATGGAATACCTCAGGAATTTTACTCTACCTGCTGGCCGATAATTGGAGAAGACCTCACCTGCGTCCTGAACACTGTGTTACAGAGAAACAACTCTGTGAATCACATCGTCGAGGGATTATTGTACTGATAAAGAAGTTCTCTACAGCTATCACTGTCAATGACTATCGCCCAATCACCCTCCTAACTTACGACTACAAAATATTAGCCAGAATTCTCGTCAACAGATTACGACCATTATTATCCTCTATCATTCACCCTACACAACACCGTGGAGTGCCTGGACGAACAATTTTTGATGTTACCTGTTCGCTGCGTGATTACGTGGCGTCCACGGAACGCACTCGTTCACAGAGCTTACTAGTGTCCTTAGACTACCAGCGTGCGTTTGACAATGTGAATCATCAGTATCTGCTTAACTGTTTAAAATGGCATGGTCTTAGTCCCACATTTATCTCTTACATTCAGTGTCTATACACAAACGTATCTACGATTTTGCAAATTAATGGCTTTCACACTAAAACCATTCCCATTAAGATGTCAGTAAAACAAGGATGTCCGGCTTCGATGGTGCTGTTTACCTTGGCCATAAATCCTCTCATTTGCAAGCTGCATAAAGAAATAGGAGGAATAACACAAGGAAGTGCAAAGCTAGCGGTAGCTGCTTACGCGGATGACGTCAGTGTAATATTATCATCGGATAACGATATACTCCACATGCGAAATGCTCTCGCACAGTTCAGTGCAGTATCTGGGTTGTCTATTAACTATCGTAAATAGAAAGTGATTCCTTTAGGAGACTGGGCATCATTACCTCAACTCCCACCACTACAAACGGTAGAATTACACAAGATACTTGGAATATATTACACTCGAAAGACCAGGGACATGAATCAACAAAACTGGGGACCTGTTGTCAACAAGATAAAAGTATATGCAAAAGAACTCTACTGCCGAGACCTCTCCCTAATCCAGAGGATCTGGACTGTCCACACATACCTTCTATCACAATGCTGGTATCTTGCACAAGTATTACCACTGCCTGCAACGTTTGCTAGACAGATAATATGTGCTAGTTCCTGGTACATATGGCGTGGCAATATCTTCCGAGTACCGATAACTACATTGTGTCTTCCACCAACAGCTGGTGGACTTGGGTTGGTAAATGTCATCATTAAATGTCAAGCCCTCTTCTTGAGTCGTGGAAGAAAAATAGAAATGAACCAACGGAGCTTCTCATCTGCTTGGCTGAAACACTGGTCTACTGTGACGGACTTGCGCAATCCACCTGATCTTCGGATTGTCCCATCTGCCCTGAAGTATCTCCGCATTTATTTGCAAGAATGGTGCTATTTGACGGAAGCCAAGTTCGTACCAGAAGTACAATTAACACGTCGGGTTTACGCTGATTTATTTCGTCTAACACCTACACCACTCATGCGTTTATTTCAACAAGTGCCTTCAAACACCGACTTTAAACAGCTTTGGGAAAACATTAGTGCCCCTCATCTCCCTGCTAAAGTGCGATCTACATGGTATATGGTAGTCCATGACAATGTACCAACAAAAGAACGACTATATCGAATACGAATGACTGATTCGGACTCCTGCTCATATTGTGCTCAACGTGACTCAATACTTCACAGACTGACCACTTATCTGAGGGTCAGACCGGTATATATGCAAGCTAAAGCGTTTCTTCACCAACTGAACTTCACAATCAATAGAGAGGACCAATTCATAAGACCAGATCACCTCCTTACCCCAAGGACAAAGCACAATTCTTCACTATGGATAATTGGACACACTATCCATTTTATAATGACTACTGATGGACAGCTGGACAAGGAACTTTACGGTGCATACCTGAAGAGATCAAGATGGAAGTTTGTTGCTCACCGAGTCAACGACGTGTGCGGACATTATCTAAGTGCTTTGTGATAAGTAGTACTTTGTTTTTCGTGTCTTTGTTTGGTTTTGTTACAGGTTTTACGAAAGTGCCACAGGAATTTCGGATACATTACAGACTCTAAAACCTCAACAGAGAGAAATTTGAACACAGTTCAGTAATGTCTTTGTCTAGAATACTCTGTGAAACTAGTTTGTATCACTTCTTAGGTGTGTCTAACATGTAACATGTAAACAGCATTAAAAAAAAAGACAATCCAGTCCGTACCGAAATTACAATATTTCTTTGAAGATGTAACATTAAAAAATCTGTAATTTAGTCCACCCCCTCCAACTAATTTCTTCTTTTCGCCACCACCGTCCCCCGCTGACCTTTTCCGACTTTTACTCACTTCTCTTGTAACCTTCTCATCGGTGTTTCATCTACTTGCTCTTCAACTCCCTCATCACCCCCTTGCTTAAAACTTCTCTTCCTTCAGTTCCGTCATGTCTCTCTTAAAACCGTCCACATGCAGCTCCCTATTCCACAATTCTACTTCCCATCTATCTAACTTTTCCTCTTCGAACACATACCCTATCATTTCTCACTTCGTTTACCCACCTTCCCTTTTCCACACATCTCCTTGACCCGCCCGCATCTCTTGGCCAGAGCGAGGGCGTAACCCTCTAGGTGGCCCGCCCCATCCCTTCAGGGTGGGGAATGAAAACGAGAGTAGTAGTAGAATTACCTTCGGTCGGTAGTTGCAGAGTGGCTCGGCCCACAAGTGGCCTCTGCTTGTCCGTGGTCCAACAACTCTGCAGTCTGACCGCCCAACCGAGCAGAGGAGGGGTGGCTATGGCTCTACCGTGACTCTACGCCTCTGCATTCGGGAGACGGGACAGGGCTGGACGTCACGGCTAACCCCAACCGCGGGCTGTCCTGAGAATGAAATTACGTGGTTTTCTATTCTCCTGCACTAAGGCAAATGCCGGGAGAGTTCCTGGTATAGGCCACGGCCACCAACCCCCTCGCTTACTCCGAGCATCTCCTTCACCGTAACAAATCTCCCGGCCTGAGAGACAGCGTTAATGTCTAAGAGGCCCGCCTCCCCCTTCAGGGGAGAAATGAAAATATCTTTAGTAGAATTACCTCCCGCACTGTTTTATTAGATATCGTCTCTGATTCGTTGAACTCCACTTCACAGTAAACATTGCCTTCGTAATTTACAGACCGTACTGTAGATCAACTGAGGCGAGCAAAGCGAATGTTACAAATTATAATTGTGAATGTAATTCATAAGGATTGGGGGCATTCTTTTGATAATCGTGACTGTTTAGAGACAGAACTTCATATATAAGTATAATGCATGTTTGTTCTTTAAATGTATTACATTACATAAACAGCTGTTATTAAGATAATGAGACCTAATAGTTTAGGTTTGCATCCGGGAGATAGTAGGTTCGAATCCCACTATCGGCAGCCCTGCGTGGTTTCCCATTTTGACACCAGGCAAATGCAGGGCTGTACCTTAATTAAGGCCACGGCCGCTTCCTTCCAACTCCTAAGCCTTTCCTATCCCATCGTCGCCATAAGACCTATCTGTGTCGGTGCGACGTAAAGCCCCTAGCAAAAAAAAAAAATAGGTTAGGTTAGGTATGGTATATCTTCACGTGGTGAGTGATATAAATTCAAGCGACGTAATACTTCTCGTGGATATTATTCATTTAATTGTTATCGTATAACACGTTTTTGTGGAATTATAATCTTTTGCGAATTTAAATACAGTGTGTGAAAGTTCACATTTACCACAACGCTAAGAACTTGTGGGTACGACGGCGAAAATACAACTGTACAAGTAAATTAATATTTTCATTTTCTTCGTAAGGGCAAATTACGTTTATGAAAAATGAAATTGCCAATCGGAAAAATGCATGTTACAAAGAATAAAGAAGAATGTTTCACTCATTTTCCAGAGCTGATGATGAATTCTGCTTTTGACTTTATTGTTACACAAATGTTTAGCAGGGCAGTGTTCTGGAGTGTGAGACATTGGGTCGGGGGATACAACTGGGGAGAATGACCAGTACCTCGCCCAGGCGGCCTCACTTGCTTATGCTGAACAGGGGCCTTGGTGGGGGATGGGAATATGGGAAAGGATAGGCAAGGAAGAGAGAAGGAAGCGGCCGTGGCCTTAAGTTAGGTACCATCCCGGCATTTACCTGGAGAAGAAGTGGGAAACCATGGAAAACCACTTCCAAGATGGCTGAGGTGGAAATCGAACCCACCTGTACTCAGTTGACCTCCCGAAACTGAGTGGACCCCGTTCCAGCCCTCGTACCACTTTTGAAATTTCGTGGCAGAGCCGGGAATCGAACCCGGGCCTCCGGGGGTGGCAGCAAATCACACTAACCACTACACCACAGAGGCGGACCCAATTGAATCTACATATGGTTATTAATTGGTTTAGTAATGTTGAGTGCGCGTTGTCTTTTCTCCCCCAAATGAATGCGAGTAAAAACAATTCCTCGGCAATTTCCGTGAATGTGGGAAGTAACTAACAGTCCTTGCTGTCTGGCCGCGCAGTGTAGGGGCAACGCGTCCGCGTGTCATTTGGCGGCCCCGGGTTCGATTCCCGGCTGGGTCAGAGTTTTTATTTGTAAATGATTAATATCCCTGGCCTGGGGACTGAGTGTTTGTGTCGTCCTTAACGTTCCTTTCCTCACATTCAACACTCTACACTTCCTCCATTCCGATTACGCGCAGGTTCATATCACATGGTGCAAGTAGGGGCAAAAGATCTCTATAGGTCGACGCCCCGAAAAAATACAATAAAAAAAGAAAAAAGACAGATCTTGCTGGCCAGTGCATTAATATTTGGGAAAACGCGGGCTATTCCTAAACAATAAAAGATACAAATGTTTGTGTGGGTGGAAGTGTCTCAAGAAAGTCTTCGCATGATAGTGTCAGAAGTATGAAGGAAAAGAACAAAAAATGAGCAGTACTGCATTTATGGCCATCTAGAGGCATGGAAGTAAATTCTATTAATGTACGTTTGTTGCCTCGATATTTGTATTAATCATCATCATCATCATCATCATCATCATCTGTTTACCCTCCATGTTCGGTTTTTCCCTCGGACTGAGCGAGGGATCCCACCTCTACCGCCTCAAGGGCAGTGTCCTGGAGCTTCAGACTCTTGGTCGGGGGATACAACTGGGGAGTATGACCAGTACCTCGCCCAGGCGGCCTCACCTGCTATGCTGAACAGGGGCCTTGTGGAGGGATGGGAAGATTGGAAGGGATAGGCAAGGAAGAGGGAAGGAAGCGGCCGTGGCCTTAAGTTAGGTACCATCCCGGCATTCGCCTGGAGGAGAAATGGGAAACCACGGAAAACCACTTCCAGGCTGGATGAGGTGGGAATCGAACCCACCTCTACTCAGTTGACCTGCCGAGGCTGAGTGGACCCCGTTATTTGTATTAATACATAATAATAATTTGTTGGGTACATTGACGCGTAAAACACTCAAATTTTGGCCGCGTAGTTCGCGCTTCAAACCTACTTCTCCTAAAATTACATAGACCTGACTTGCGAGTTATGATGCGATTACAGGTTTTAGTGATCTCATCTGCAATATTAATACAACATATGTGAATATTTCACAGTGCAACAGGCTTCGGCAGCCGGCACAGTTTCTATCCTCGCCGCTAGATGCGGGCTTCATTCATTCTATTCCTGACTAGGTCACTGATTGGAAGGTTTTTTGTGAATGTTTCATAATTACAAGGTACAGACGTACCATGTCGTTACATTGCACGGGTCGGACGTCATCGTCGTCGGAGCTACAGTACGGCCTGTACATCACGAAGGCAGTGCAGTAATGTAACATGGATAGTCAGAGAGATCATGAACCAAACATTGTTGAATTTTTCCTGTGGTTCCATTCACTTGTATATCAAGGAATGTCGCCGCTGCATTACGAACTCAAGTAATCTGCCGCCAATTTTTTTAGTTTTCTGGGGGGAGGGGCCCAAAGCTCGCTCCCCACGCGTGGCAATCGACACTAATCTACATTGCCTCCGACATGCTGTTAATTTCTAAGGAGAAAAATAATAGCAGGGAGGAGTGAGAAAGGTACTACAGGTGTACCTGCCTGTTTGCACGTCAGACGCGTTACCAGATAAGGTTTGTGTTGGTTAGGTGGTGTTGAAGCGTGGTATTAAGGGTCAGGGAAAAACCACATAGGCGGAAAGAGAAAGAACCTACATGTAAAACCTGAAAAATTTTGATAGCGTATGTAAGAATGTGGTTTCTGGATAGGTCCAGCTGGTAGTGGTAGTTGAGAATAGGTGTCATGCACAAGTCATCAGTCATATTCTCCTCAGTCACGTTATCAGGGGATCAGTCCGTCTGGGCACTGCCATGACTAGCGCGGGCCTTGCAGGTTGCGGAGGGATCAGTCCATCTGGGCACTGCCATGACTTGCGCGGGCCTTGCAGGTTGCGGTGGGATCAGTCCATCTGGGCACTGCCATGACTAGCGCGGGCCTTGCGGGTTGCGGAGGGATCAGTCCGTCTGGGCACTGCCATGACTAGCGCGGGCCTTGCAGGTTGCGGAGCGATCAGTCCATCTGGGCACTGCCATGACTAGCGCGGGCCTTGCAGGTTGCGGAGGGATCAGTCCGTCTGGGCACTGCTATGACTAGCGCGGGCCTTGCAGGTTGCGGAGCGATCAGTCCATCTGAGCACTGCCATGACTAGCGCGGGCCTTGCAGGTTGCGGAGGGATCAGTCCATCTGGGCACTGCCATGACTAGCGCGGGCCTTGCAGGTTGCGGAGGGATCAGTCCGTCTGGGCACTGCCATGACTAGCGCGGGCCTTGCAGGTTGCGGAGGGATCAGTCCATCTGGGCACTGCCATGACTAGCGCGGGCCTTGCAGGTTGCGGAGGGATCAGTCCATCTGGGCACCGCCATGACTAGCGCGGGCCTTGCAGGTTGCGGAGGGATCAGTCCGTCTGGGCACTGCCATGACTAGCGCGGGCCTTGCAGGTTGCGGAGGGATCAGTCCATCTGGGCACTGCCATAACTAGCGCGGGCCTTGCAGGTTGCGGAGGGATCAGTCTGTCTGGGCACTGCCATGACCAGCGCGGGCCTTGCAGGTTGCGGAGGTATCAGTCCATCTGGGCACTGCCATGACTAGCGCGGGCCTTGCAGGTTGCGGAGGGATCAGTCCATCTGGGCACTGCTATGACTAGCGCGGGCCTTGCAGGTGGCGGAGGGATCAGTCCATCTGGGCACTGCCATGACTAGCGCGGGCCTTGCAGGTTGCGGAGGGATCAGTCCGTCTGGGCACTGCCATGACTAGCGCGGGCCTTGCAGGTTGCGGAGGGATCAGTCCGTCTGGGCACTGCCATGACTAGCGCGGGCCTTGCAGGTTGCGGAGGGATCAGTCCATCTGGGCACTGCCATAACTAGCGCGGGCCTTGCAGGTTGCGGAGCCAGGCGTCAATAGCCACTAGCGCCTGCAGCACCCCTCCGCCAACTTGGGGTCCCTGGTACCCAGTCTGCCGCCATCACCATGTTGACTAATGTATAGGCTAATCTGAGTTAATCCATTTCCGACTGTTGTATGTATGTTCAACCATTGTCCCGCTTCTCTACGGGGTCGGGTATGGAGTGAGACGAATCTTCGTGGCGAGATTTTACGGCCGGATAGAGGAGTTAATGTGATGAAATGAATAACGTGATTGATGATAGCAGGAAGGGAGCGGGTGAAACCCGGTTCTGGCACATAGCCTACTCTTATTGAATAGCGCCAAGGCTTAACGCCGCCCCATCCGACGGACGAATCACCATCAACAGCGTCATATGCCCTCACTCCATATGAGCACTGCGGAGAGATTTGGTATTGAATCCAGATTTTTGGCATGCAACTCAATAATTAGAATGTCCGACTCGTTGGCTGAATAGTCACCGTACTGGCCTTCGGTTCGGAGGGTCCCGGGATCGATTCCAGGCTGGGCCGGGGATTTTAACCTTCATTGGTTAATTCCAATGGCACGGGGGCTGGGTGTTTGTGCTGTCCCCAACATCCCTGCAACTCACACACCACACATAACACTATCCTCCACCACAATAACACGCAGTTACTTACACACGGCAGATGCCGCCCACCCTCATCGGAGGGCTGCACTCGGCTAGAAATAACCACACGAAATTAAAAAATTAAAAAATAATTAGAATGTGTATACCACCCCCTCTCCCACCCTGCCGGCACACATTCATATGGTGAAAAAGATTTTGACCAACGGAGCTCGAACCGGCTAGAGCAGGGACAGATACAACGCAACCGTTTTATCGCAACGGTTTCGGGAGCACAACCATTGTTGAATGAATCCGTTGCAAGAAAGAAACCGTTGGCAGTTGCAGTGCCGCTATGATGTTACGTTCTTCACCAGCACAGTTTCGCAACCGGTACGTATACAAAACCGTCGTTTGCAATCGGTGCATTTCTCCGATGTAACTCACAGGTCAGGTAGGCCGTTCTGGAGAGATGCGCTGCTATTAATTTTGAGTCTGATGTCACCGAGAGCGAGAATACAGGGCTACGCCAAATTCAATGACTTCAGCGTTGTAAGGTACACTTAGCTGAGTATTTTTCGAGTTATTCTTCTTAGTTTTTCTTGATTACACTCCAACTAATCCGAAAACATGCGACTTCAGATACTTCTCTGTAATGACAAAAACACTCTCACAATGGTTCGGACGATGGAACGCTGGCCTCATGAGCCCAACTTGGCAGGTTGGACGCTGGCTCAGTTCGATGGTATTTGAAGATGCTCATATACGTCATCCTCGTGCCGGTATATTTATTGGCACGTGAAAGAGTTCCTGTGGGACAAAATTCCGGCACCTCTGCGTCTCTGAAAACACGTTATCTGATCAATTCCAAATTTTAACAAAATGTACAATGGAATGTTTTGTATACGGTATTGTTTATAAATTTCAGAATGTTATATTTCCAAGGAAAAAAGGGTGTTATAGATTTTGTAAGGCTGTTTTTCTTGGCTCAGGCTGGCTGGAAAATTGTGTTCTTGGTCGCGCTGTAATCTGCATGTGTCCAATAGTTATGCTGTATGACTGTGAAATACGTAAGTGTATTCACTTATTTTGTATAAGTTTGTATTGGACTGATCACCAGCTGGCAAGTACAGGGCAAGTCATGATACGTCGCCGCGGTTGATGCAATACATCATTTCTATCGATATCGGCAGGAGTACGTTGTTCATCAACCGTTTTATAAAACAGTTTCCTGTGCCACTGCCTTCGTGATGTACAGGCCGTACTGTAGCTCTGATGACGTCACGCTTTTGGTGGGACTTGAACGCGATACGCATCCTCTCCGCTTGAATAATACACTCGTTTAAATTACTAAGAAACTGTTAACACCTTATAAACCAAAAACTAGTCATAAACATTTGTTAATTCTGACATACAATGCATATCCTTCCCTCTATACCGTTCGTTTCCATAAGCACAGGCTAAAACGTTGAGACATATTCTTGTGATTTCTATCGATTTTCTATACAACTTGAACATTCACATCATACTCATCGATATAAAATATGCAACTACAAATGTAAATTATTTCTCTATCATCAATTTAGTTCCTACAAGAAAGATTACGAGTAAGCTAACTTCCAGCAATAACAAAACATAAAAAGGCTCTGTCACGAAATTAAGTTATTGTTTAAAAAGTAGATGTTTAACAGCAAAAAAGGCCTATACAATTATTTTCATATCCAGTTTTCATATAATAACCCTATACTATTGCCTATGATATGAAGTTTGATAGGAAACATCTCAGCAGTCCTATTCTACATTCTACATCTGACTTCAACTTTCACATACACCGGATTCAGATAAGCCGTAAGTCTGATTACATACAAGTATACCTAATGTTACCTATGTTTATGACATAAAAAGTAATTTTAACTCACCATCTGAAGGAGACACACTTTTCCCCCCTCACAAGTGTGTTGTGATTAAGTATTAAATTCTCCCTAGGAATAGCCTTCTTCCATAAACTAACTCTTTCTTCATTGGAAGAAAACAGAAATACTGGTGCGTTCCTCTCCTCGTTTTTAATTGACTTTGTAGCCAGGCATACAGCAACTCAAAGGTCTAATGATTTCTCTCACTGACAAACTTTAATTATATACACATCGTGGTTAATAATAAAACACTGCATTTTACACTATACGAATATAATATTACACAATTTTTTAAAACACTTCAGAGCGATATTCTTAACCTATAGGAAGCTATAGCTTCACATGAATATACGCGCACATTAAATTTTCTTCACTAACGGAGGACTTTTCACTTAATAATGCAGTCGATTACGACTTATCTGAATAAACACGCGGGACGCGGCCAACGATAAAAAGTTTCAATAAAACAGTGAAGAATTCATGTTTATGATGTTTAACTGTTCACTACTTCAAATAGTATCGATAATAATACTAAGAACTTCATGTACGCAACCCATATTTATTTCTTATCAACATAGAACAAAGCAAGGAAACGGATCCGCATGCGGCAAACATAGAAGATTTGAGTGAAGACGTGTCAAAAATATGCATAGTTCAAAATGAAAATCCTCAGCCTCTTTTCAGTAATTTGTTCGGGTCAGAAATGGAATGAATGGAGCCCCCATCTAGCGGCGAGGATAGGAACTGTGCCGGCTGCCGAAACCTGTTGCACTTTGAAATATTCACAAATGTTGTATTAATATTACAGATGAGATAACTAAAACCTGTAATCACATTATAACATTATTATTATTATTATTATTATTATTATTATTATTATTATTATTATTATTATTATTATTATTATTATTATTATTACCGAGTTTTAGTGGTAGGTAGAGGTGAAAGAAGGTGCGGGCGTGAACGGGTCTCAAACTACGGAATCAAAGTTAATGTAAAATTTAACAAGGTTATATTTTCTTTTTAAAATGACGAAATAACAAGCATTGCAGGTACAGAGTAGCAAGTCAACAAAATGTATGTACAATATTTACTAGATTTGGGCTCAGCGCCCTTGCTTCACAATTCGTGGGCAATCAGCCCAACCTTACTTCAAAATAAGTTTTACCAGAGGGGCAGAAAACCCCATTCATGTTCAGGAACATTTGCTCCAAATTACACTGAAAAGCCTCCACGAGGCATACAACACTCAATTTTCGAAAAAAAAAAAAAAAAAAAAAGAGCCACTCGCTCTCAACTCTAAGCCTCTCAAAGGCCACACCAAACTCCACCTTCAAGTTGTCCTCACTGGACATAGACACAGGGGTAAAATACCCAACCTACTGAGGTCTATTAAATGAAAAGGGGTAATTACATGACCTCCAAAATAACAATTTGAGAGGAGGCGATCTGCACTCCTAATACACTTTGTTTCAAAACCTAATTTGGCTCTAGGCCACTGATGCAAGGGCTAATCCCATACTACGGAGGTGACTTTAGAAAAGAAACAAATTTACATAATGTTAAGGAAGAATAGGTTGAGAAAATAAGTTCACCTCAAAACAATATGAGTGGGAGCTCGAAAGGGTTAAGCACTCTCTATCCCAATACGTAGTTTAAAAGATAGAATAGATACCAGTTTCTTTACATTTTTTAAGGAAGGTTACATAATGGAAAAACTTCGGACCCGCCCCGAGAGTTAAACTGCTGAGCAAGCAAGAAAAGAAGTAATTAATCGGCCATTACCTGGTTGTTGACTGTCGCCGAAGAAAGAGGCGCTTCCCGCCCCCTGCTATGTACTTTACACACTGAAAGATGGAACAGAAGTGGCCCGGAGACCCTAAAATCAGCAGTTTATATCCTCTCGCGGAAGGTTCGAGGCGTTAGGGGAATGAAAGCACCCTTCCACAAACTCTTTATTGGGTAGGATACAGCAACATATTCAAGTTGGGGGAAGATACCTCGGATTGGTCAGAAATTAATAAAAGAAATTCGGGATTGGTTAAGTACAAAACAAGGGGAAGGAGAGGGGTATACAGCCAACTTAAACAGTAACAGAAAGAAATTTAACAAGAAACAAACTTTTGAAATAAAAATTTCTCCAAAAAAAACAGTTCTTTCACTCCGCACTAGGGTGCACTATAGTTGATCTTCAGTAGTGTCCTCTAGAAGAGAAAGTTCACACTTCTTACTACAAGCAAAACAAAATACGTCGAAAATGACACAGTTCAAAAACTCTAAAATTTCCAGGTAGTGACATCTTCTGAGAAACTTGAAAATTAATACCGTCAATAAAGTTCAGACTTCCTCCAGCAGAGGAGTTTCAACTGGCGCAACTTTTAAATTAGCGGCGTGGAGGTGTACCGCCCGGTACAGACCTCCCCCCCCCCCAAAAGTTCCTCCAGGGGTGACACATGAAATTTGTTAGAAAACAAGGTCCAAGTTTTGATGTAGATATGGAGATTAATTGCCGAAAAATTTATAAGATTCTCTTAATGTGGTTTGATTCAGTTTCAAAATTTTGTTGTTGCAGGTGAAGTAAAGTCTTTATGGTTGTAGAAGTGGAATTCAGAAGATAAACATTTAATACTTGAAAGTGAAGAAAAATTTTGCAAGGTCCACCAAATATTGCTGTTGAATTCCCAAGTGTAGTCATTGCTTATAGTAACTGTTCATGTAGTTGATGTTGATTAAGTTGGATGGCCAGACCGGCCGTTGCAGCTTGCGTCCAAAGGAGGCCGCTCGGACCTCTCAAGTACCCTGAGATACCGCTCGTCCGCACTATGAGGGGAGCAGTGGTGTAGAAGCACGCCGCGCCCGCGGTGAACATATACAGGCTGCGGGCAAGTAGCAGGTCGTGCGCCGCACATCAGCCTTGGCCGGGAGGAGAGCTCCGGCTCGCCGTGCACATGTCGTCCTCGCTGGGGTCGAGGGGGCCCTTCCTCTAGCCCAGTCGCGGCACGGCGCCACGCGGCTGCGGGGGCACTGAAACATTAAAACTAGGCGGCAGAATTGTTGGACCATCATCGTTTTTTTGAGGGCACAGGCTTGGTGGAGAGGTTGAGGGGCCAGCGGCGTGCAGATATCCATGGCATTTAATATAAGCAAGCCACAGTGTGTATAGCAGGAGACGGGAGCGTGGTAATGGCCGTGGTAAGGACAGAATGGCAGCTTAACGGTGCGGGAAGGGTTTACAAAAATACTTACATATGAAACTAAATTTTATATAAGGGGAAGAAAGCCTTAAAAGTGAAACTCAAAAAAATATAACCTTCATATTCCTTTCAAATTATATGAAGCAAGTTGACACAAAATTTACACTGGTTTCACCTGTGACAGGTGAACCCTAAATATCCTCTCGGTGGCTGGATTACTTAATAACAACGTAACCGGCGTAAGAAAATCGAGAATTACACAAGGCCCATGAAATCTGGGGGCAAGCTTGCCCGCGGGAACAAAGTTCTTGACCATAACTTGGTCACCTACCTTCAAAGGGGTGGGTCTCCGTCCACGATCATACCTTTCCCTAACCTTTTCATGAGACACCTTAAGATTGGCTTTAGCCTTCTTCCAAAGATCTTTAATGTGGTCCGGATCTATTGTCTCGGGTAGAATGTCACTCAGAGACCAGAGGTTAGAGAGCGGCGTGTTGGGAACAAACTTGAACATCAAAGAGGCTGGAGTAAATTTATGTGATTCATGAACCGCCGAATTCAAAGCAAAAGCTAACCAATGCAGGGACGTATCCCACCTGGAATGATCTTCATGATGATAGGCAATAAGAGCGGACCTGAGATTACGGTTAACCCGTTCAGCCAGAGATGGTTGAGGGTAATAAGCAGAAGTAGTTACATGGGAGATGGACAAGTCGAAACAGAATTTACGAAAAAGATTAGATGTGAACGCCTTAGCATTATCAGACACAATATATTGGCACGGACCAAAAGAGGCAAAAATAGAATTTAAGCAAGTAATGGTAGACTGAGCGGTAGCCAGCTTAGTCGGAAATAACCAGGAAAATCTAGTAAAGCCATCTACGCATACAAAGATAAACTTGTTAGCACTTCCCTTAGACTGGGGGAAGGGTCCTACATAATCAATATACAGGCGTTCCATGGGGCGCGACGCTTGATGAGAAGACAAAAGGCCTACCTTGGTGGACATGGTTGGTTTACTAAGCAAACAGGGTTTGCAAGCCTTCACTAGTTCACGGATTTCACCGTCCATACCTTTCCAGATGAACATTTCACGAATCTTCTCACGAGTTTTAAAGATTCCAAGATGCCCTCCTAATGGGGTCTCATGATAATACTTGAAGATCATAGGTACAAGAACAGCTGGAACGACAACTTTCATCATCTTATCATGCCTCGAGGGGCAACATAGAACACCATTCCTCAGAACATAAGGGACGACATGTTCCCCAGAAGAAAGGGTTTCCATTATCGGAGCCAGCGTCGGATCTTCACGTTGGTATTTCTCGATATCCCTAAAGAGCATGGGAACATCTGTTAAGATGGCATTAACATCAGATAGTATGGACTAGGAAGGTGATGAACTATCTACCGGTTCATGGGTCTCGACGTCGTTGGAAAACATACGGCTGAGTCCATCAGCAACAACATTTTCGGTACCTCTGATATGCCGGACATCGAATTGGAAGGCAGAAATACGGATGGCCCAACGGGCTATACGACCAGTACGACGCGGCCTACCTAAGACCCAGCTTAAGGCTTGATTATCTGTCTCCAGGTCGAATTTGACATGTTCCAGATAGAGACGGAACTTTTCTAAGGCGAATAAGACTGCCAAACCTTCGAGCTCATAGATGGAATACTTGGCTTCTTGAGCCGATAGAGTCCTAGATGCATAGGCGATGGGTCGCCTCCCTAGTTCAGTCTCTTGAAGAAGGACTGCCGCTACTGCTGACGACGACGCGTCGGTTTGGACGATGAATTTCTTCGAGAAATCAGGCATAGCAAGTACAGGGGCATTACAGAGAGCTAATTTAAGATCTTCAAAAGCGGCTTGTTGAGAAGGTCCCCACTCGAATTTGATGCCTTTCCTACGAAGAAGGTTTAAAGGTGCCGCTCTATTAGCGAAGTTAGGAATAAACTTCCTGAAGAAATTCACCATACCTATGAACCTGGCGATACCTTTAATGTCCTTGGGAGGTTTAAAATCACGGATGGCCTGTGTTCTAGAATGATCGACAGCTACACCATCAGGTGACACAATATGCCCTAGGAATGACATAGAGGGCTTAGCAAAGGCAAGCTTGGACAACTTGACAGTTAACCCAGCCTTACGAAGGCGATCGAGAACTTCTCGCAGATGATCTAGATGTTCTTCAAAAGTCTCTGAAAATACGACGACATCATCCAAGTAGTGATATAAGTACTCAAATTTGATGTCGGAGAAGACCCTATCTAGTAGCCTAGTGAGTACAGCTGCTCCCGTGGGGAGCCCGAAAGGCACGCGGTTGTATTCGTATAAGTTCCAGTCCGTGGCAAACGCTGTGAGGTGTTTAGACTCTTCGGCAAGGGGAATTTGATTATAGGCCTGATTCAGGTCCAAGATAGTAAAGAACTTGGCCTTACGGAACCATGAAAAACAAGAATGAAGGTCGGGAAGGGGCACAGATTGTAACACCACCTTCCGATTGAGAGCCCTATAATCAATGACAGGCCTGAAGCCTCCTTGGGGTTTCGGGACTAGAAAAATAGGCGAAGAATACGCCGACTTAGAGGGCCTAATAATACCATCCTTCAACATTTGATCGATGATTTCTTTCAATGCCTTCATTTTAGGTGGAGATAGCCTATATGGTGGAAAACGGACAGGAATCGAATCCGTGACCTCAATTTTGTATTCAATAAGGTCAGTAACACCAAGAGTATCAGAGAACACCTCTGGAAATGACTGACATAATTTACGAATACTATCAGCCTGCTCCTCAGGTAGATGTCTAAGGTCTAACAACATCTCATCCTGGGTAGGCGAAATAGATGAACATGATACAGAATTACACTTTAACAAGGGAATTTTACAATAGGACGCAAACTTGAATGTGCACGACCTACTCTGGAGATCGAGCACAAGACCAGTGTGAGAAATGAAGTCCGCTCCCAGTATGATGGGGCAAGACAAGTGCTTAGCCACAAACAGTTTGATTTTCCATGTAAATTTAAAAATACGAATTTTGGCATTTACAGAACCTAGAATTTCTAATGGGGATGAATTAGCCGAAACATATTGAACAGGAGATGAATCATAGTCAGGTAATTTACAAACAGACTTAAATTTTGAATACCATAGGTCCGAAATAATTGAACAAACACTACCTGTATCTAATAGAGCTGTTATAGGCTCGTTATTTAACTCAATCTTAAGAAAAGGAACAGGTGCGGGGGTATCCGCCGCAATCCTAAGACATTCTTTAGGGCATTCAAAAGATGAATTTGAAGACTGATCGTTCCCTGAATTCACGACCTTTTTGTCAGGGGCTGAGCCTTGGGAAGCAGAATTAGTCGACTCAGCCGAAGCCGCTAGTCACATTTTATTATTGGCATTGGTGGAATTTGCACCAGAAGTTGAGCAGGAGGGGGTGCTATTTGAGTTTGGGCAATTCTTGGCGATATGTGAGAAAGCCCCACATTTAAAACAGCCTTGTGATGAACCAGCCCCATTCCTTGTCCCACTCGACTTGATCAGTGGACACTTATTGCGAAGATGGTCAGGCGACCCGCAAGCATAACATTTACGGGAATTGACTGGTCGGCGAGGTGGTGGCCGAGGATTACTAAAAGAAGGAAGGGGGTTCTTTCGCGACACGCAAAGAATCGGCGTATCTAACTCCTTCCGCTGAGACGGCCAATGCTTCAAGTTCAGAGAAAGTTTGCGGGCACGCCGCGAAACACAAATATGACCTATAGGGTGGTGAGATACCTTCCACAATGGCTTGTACAATCTGATCCTCAGGGAAGTGAAGAGCAAACACCCTAGTATAAAACTTAATGTCCTGTATGAAATCAGCCAAGTTTTCATCCAAGCGTTGTACACGGTAATAGTACTTCTGAATCAGAGATGACCTCGCGCGGGCGGGAATAAAATTTGCCAGCAAGTGTGCATGAAAATCTTCAATAGATAACTGTTCAGCTATGGCTCTTACTATTTTGTCAGAGAGAATACCAATTGCATAAGGATAGATAATTTGCAAAATTTGACATGGAGAAAGAGAAAACACAAGGGCATGATCCTGAAATTCAACTAGAAATCTTAAAAATGAAATTACGTCACTGGTGGTATTAACGGAAAACTTAGAGATACCTCTGAGCAACATTGCCAATGGATGAGGCAAGCTGCTAAACCCTGGTGACATAGTAGGTAAAGGTTTCAATGGCAAGGAAGTTAATTCAGAACGTACATTATTTAATGAGTTACGGCGTTCAGACTCGTCCAATGGGGCAGAGGTTGTTTGAGCAGCAATGGTTTTCCTATTTGCTTCTCCCTTAGGAGGCTCTTCCTCACTACCTACATTCACGGTGGTGGGTAGATCGCTTTTGGGAGGAACCTCCCCCGTTAACAATTGAGTGACCTTGCTAGACAATTCCGAAATATTTTCAAGCAGCGTACTAGCTTCCTTCTTCTGAACGTCATTCAGCTTTAGAGACAACAGATCGTTAACTCTATTTGAGAAATGATATAGCCTGGCTTGCACACGCTTAATTTGATTAGGAGAAGGATCATTTTCATCAAAAAAACTAACTACAGAGGCTAGCCCAGTAATATTCTCGACGATCGTGGAAAGAGAGTCGTCAATTTCTTTCTCTCCCAAGGTGGGGATGGAAATAGGCAACTCAAGGGATTCTCTAAGCTTGTTTGTGTCTATCGCAACCGTGCCTCCAGATTGCACATTTCTAATAGTCAATTCATAGATTAACTCCTCCTTGCGCAAATAGTTAAGATGGAGAACATCGCGAGGGCCGGGCATGATGACAGAACAATTTTGAAAAAAAATCAAAAAATTCCAGCAACTGAGAAAATTGTTAGAGTTCGGAACAAAACAATGTTTAGCCGTCAAAAGGGGCTAAATTGAGACCCATTCAACCACGCTCTGCTACCACTTGTTACCGAGTTTTAGTGGTAGGTAGAGGTGAAAGAAGGTGCGGGCGTGAACGGGTCTCAAACTACGGAATCAAAGTTAATGTAAAATTTAACAAGGTTATATTTTTTTTTTAAATGACGAAATAACAAGCATTGCAGGTACAGAGTAGCAGGTCAACAAAATGTATGTACAATATTTACTAGATTTGGGCTCAGCGCCCTTGCTTCACAATTCGTGGGCAATCAGCCCAACCTTACTTCAAAATAAGTTTTACCAGAGGGGCAGAAAACCCCATTCATGTTCAGGAACATTTGCTCCAAATTACACTGAAAAGCCTCCACGAGGCATACAACACTCAATTTTCGAAAAAAAAAAAAAAGAGCCACTCGCTCTCAACTCTAAGCCTCTCAAAGGCCACACCAAACTCCACCTTCAAGTTGTCCTCACTGGACATAGACACAGGGGTAAAATACCCAACCTACTGAGGTCTATTAAATGAAAAGGGGTAATTACATGACCTCCAAAATAACAATTTGAGAGGAGGCGATCTGCACTCCTAATACACTTTGTTTCAAAACCTAATTTGGCTCTAGGCCACTGATGCAAGGGCTAATCCCATACTACGGAGGTGACTTTAGAAAAGAAACAAATTTACATAATGTTAAGGAAGAATAGGTTGAGAAATAAGTTCACCTCAAAACAATATGAGTGGGAGCTCGAGAGGGTTAAGCACTCTCTATCCCAATACGTAGTTTAAAAGATAGAATAGATACCAGTTTCTTTACATTTTTTAAGGAAGGTTACATAATGGAAAAACTTCGGACCCGCCCCGAGAGTTAAACTGCTGAGCAAGCAAGAAAAGAAGTAATTAATCGGCCATTACCTGGTTGTTGACTGTCGCCGAAGAAAGAGGCGCTTCCCGCCCCCTGCTATGTACTTTACACACTGAAAGATGGAACAGAAGTGGCCCGGAGACCCTAAAATCAGCAGTTTATATCCTCTCGCGGAAGGTTCGAGGCGTTAGGGGAATGAAAGCACCCTCCCACAAACTCTTTATTGGGTAGGATACAGCAACATATTCAAGTTGGGGGAAGATACCTCGGATTGGTCAGAAATTAATAAAAGAAATTCGGGATTGGTTAAGTACAAAACAAGGGGAAGGAGAGGGGTATACAGCCAACTTAAACAGTAACAGAAAGAAATTTAACAAGAAACAAACTTTTGAAATAAAAATTTCTCCAAAAAAAAAAAACAGTTCTTTCACTCCGCACTAGGGTGCACTATAGTTGATCTTCAGTAGTGTCCTCTAGAAGAGAAAGTTCACACTTCTTACTACAAGCAAAACAAAATACGTCGAAAATGACACAGTTCAAAAACTCTAAAATTTCCAGGTAGTGACATCTTCTGAGAAACTTGAAAATTAATACCGTCAATAAAGTTCAGACTTCCTCCAGCAGAGGAGTTTCAACTGGCGCAACTTTTAAATTAGCGGCGTAGAGGTGTACCGCCCGGTACAATTATTATTATTATTATTATTATTATTATTATTATTATTATTATTATTATTATTATTATTATTATAATGACTGAGAGATGAAATAAAATTACATAAGAGAGTGTTGATGGAATGAACGATGACAAGGAAAACCGGGGTACGCGGAGGGAAACCTCTTTCGCCTCCGCTTTGCCCAGCACAAATCTCATCTGGAGTGACTGGGATTTGAAGTACGGAACCCAGCCCTGAGAGGCCAGCGTGCTGCCACGTGAGCCACGGAGGCACCATTTATAATTAAATTCATTTAATTAAGAATAAGTAAATTTACCACAGTATGATATAAAATATTGCACACTGGAGCCACTAAAGGGATAAATTTACGTCACACATTTCGAAGTTCCGTAAACATCTCACTAGTAACGTAAAAGATGACTTTTGTGGGAGTTGCGTAAATAACTATTTCCGTACAGTTTTGAGTGCGGAAAGTAGTCACATTCCTCATAGTATGAAATTAAGTACTTTTACAATGACTAAAAATCAAATTTCACATAATGCTGACAACAGTAGTGGTACATACATAGGCCTAAAGAAATCTTCCGTATGTTTAACGAAATGAACACGTAAAAGTGTTCAGTTCCGTATCACTTTTAATAAAATACTATAGACTAACGCAGGGCCTCTCAAACACCCAAAATCTCACGCGTGCAAACAGCGGCGCATAGTTCCTGTGCACAGTGCATCGGTTCCACTCGGCTCGGCTCGGACCAACGCTTCGTCTCTTGGCTACTCGGCTAAGCTCGGCTCAACTCAGCTCGGATTTGGAGTGCTACGGAGCAAGTGAGGAAGAGGGAGGTAGGGGAAGAGAGCGAGGCAGGCGTGGGGAAAGGGAGAGACAGCTCTATTGCTCCAAATCGAGGAGTGGGGGTCTGCACTCTGGTCAACCAAGCGAAGTCGTATTTTGCACCCTGCACAGTGCATGCACCAGGCGCATGCACCCTGAGAGACCCTGGGCTAACGTACAGCGTATGTCCAACCCCTTACACCTGTTCCCTCATAGGGGTCGGGAATGAGGTGAGATTAATTTATATGGCATTATTTACGGCTGGGTGCCCTTCCTGGCTCCATATTCAGTTGAGGAGCTAATGAAGACGGTGAACGAAATTGGGAAGGAGGTGGAAGATACAAGCCTATGGCAATAACAACTGTCACGAAATTTGCCAGAAGTAAAAATGGGAAACGACAGAAAACTATTCTGAGGACAGCCGACGGTGGGGTTCGAACCCACACTTCTTTCGAAAGCAGAGCTTGGATCCATAGCCGTAGTGCGTACACTCCACTCGTTTATAGGAAAACGTATAATGCGGTATAAAAATTACTTCACAGAAATAAATTCAATTGAAACAGTCCATAATGTCGTTTATCTTTGAATTTGATAAAGCATCTCTCTATTTCTTTACGTAGGTGTTGATGCCACATAATGTTATAATGCATTTCAATAGACGGGCGGTCAGGTATGAGATTATTTACTGTACTCATACATTCATCGACATAGAGATTCCCATACTAAGAAGAAACATTGGATTTTAATAAAGTTTCATTCCACTGATTGTACGAACAAAGTGATTACAATATCATTGCAAGAGAACAACGCTTCGCCCACCTACGGCAAAAAATAAGATCACATTTAGCAACTCGCTGGACTGCATTGATACTATCGGCACGCAATCAAGCAGACACCGTCAAATTTGTCCACATTTATTAAAAATAAAGGCTGGAACATTTGAGAGATTGTCCCGGGGGGGTTTTCGTGACAAAGTCACATGACGTATGGCTGTCTTTAAGTGAAATGAAGGACATGTTAAATAAATTGTCGATAATAAATATAGTGAGAGATGTTGGCGTGATGTTCCTTGCGAACGTAAAGTCCCAACTACACTGGTGGCCATGATTCTGAAAAATTTTGCCATTTTCTTTCATTAATCAATCCATTTTTAACCAATTTGAGTTTCTGGATTTTTAAATATAACTGCGAAATTCTTCAGTCTTACGAAAATAATTCAGTATAACATAAATTTAAGAAATACCTGAAAAAGAAAACATTTTTTAATCCTAGACGGAGCGCGCGGTTGACTTTGTCAACCAGTTCCATTTTCAATGGTTTACAGGCTTACAATCGCATAAACATGTCAGTTGAAGCTGTTTTCTCTATTTTTTTATGTCATTAGTGATTAACATGGATGAACTTGAAATGGGTAAGCATCGGCTAATTATCTACCTTATGCTATGAAATTAGGAGATATACTTGCAAGAAAGACTGGTGAAAAATGAACTTAGTGGCCATGTCCAAGAAACCTTTCACATTTTATCCCATCATGGTGAGTCCTCATTGGAAAGGTTAATGCCTTCTGTATGACATCTAATACATTTTGTAGTATTCCTTGAATGTTTTTACGTACAAATTTATTACAAAAACGCACTTAATTTTTGTAACATGGTTACCCTGCCGACCATGTAGAATTCACTGTCCCCTTTTGAGACCCGTTACAGTAATTCTTATTACGAATTTTCTCCAGGAATAAGTGGACGTCAATTAGCAATTAGGAGATGCCTTGTCGTGATCCTAAGGACTTGGACAGGCTGAGGACTTGGGTTCTAATCTATGATAAGTTAATTAAATCAGATTGACCTGACACCATTGAATTCTCAGTCCTTTACTAAAATCGCAATAAAATGTGTACAACATTATCAGATTTTCCCTGTAGTTTCAACACTAGAATTAGAAGATATATTTTGTAACACAAAATGTTTATATAGTCTCTCAATCTCACCTTTCTAGAACTACAAAATGTAAGGAATCTATAAAAGTACATGTATACTTAGTTCGGAGAGAGGCTTCTTTCTTGTCTCTTCTCTATTTAACCCTGGAACTCCTCATCGCCCTCCCAGAGAGAAATGCAGTTCCACAGATTCGAACTGAGATGTTCTTCTATTAAAGTTCGTCTTTAGGGAAGTCACTCCCTCCCCACCCCCCCTCCCAATTCGCGGAGTTCTCTACTTGAGGACTCTAAATTCGGTTGCTACTTGGGAACTAGCCTTTAACACCGTCTCTAAGACCCAGTTTTTATGAGTAAAATATACTCTTGCGAATTGACTACACTTATGGACTCCCCGCCCACCGGACGTTTGGCAAAATTACTGAAGACTTTTCGTTTCTATTCTTAGTTAAAGCACTGTTAAATGTTATGGAGAGTACTCTCTCGCGGTTCTCGATATTAACTCTCACTATTACTACAGACAACTCTCTCGTTTCAAGTCTGACAATTATTACAGAGACTTTCTGGTCTCAAACCCGACAATTATTATGTAGAACTCTCACCATGAACTCCCGATCTCAACTCTGATCGGTATTATCTAGAACTTTCTCTGCACGCCCAAAAGTTGGGTTTTATATCATTGTTCTGCCCTTCTGAAAGCTATTCTTTCCCCCAAGAAAACAACTATCCCACTCTTATGTGTGAAAACCTGATTGGATTTCGTGATTCTGCCACTATCTAAGGGTGTGGTTCCACGCAATTTGTTCTGGAAGCTTTGGAAATAATTCTTACATTTTTTTACATCGTCGTAATAATGCGTTTTCACAAGGATGTCTACGTGGGTTTTTGCTTGTTATTCTAAATAACTTCCGCTAAGGGCCACATCTGCGTTCTAAACTTTCCTATTGACGCTTGTCTGACTGGAAATTTATTTCGCCACGTTATACACAACACTAGACTACTTGGTTATGCTAAAACTTTGTTTTATACTGATGTTATGCATTCAACAACGTTCTATTACACTCAAATAAAGTTGGCAAACGCTTGAACACTACACCAGCAATTTGTTTCACTATTTCTTGATGTTGAATGACAATTTTCTTAAATCAAGTTACATTCCCCACGATCTTTTCCTTTGAGGTCGGGGATTCAATACTCACTCAAGCCCGTTCGCTCCACAATAATGGTTTGGAGGGCGCTTTACGACCTGTGGTTGTGGCAGTCTACCACCCAGCGAAGCATTCGAATGCCCATTGCATGCAGTTGGCGTTCACTAATTTGGTCAGGTGGCCGGCATTCTACTCTGTATTGTGCACTGCTGTTCGATGTATCTTTCATTAAAAGTGATCTACTAATATTCCGTCAGGTCCCAGTGCCTTCGTACTCCCTCTTCGAGTAAGCTATTACATTACCAGGTTGACAAGGGGTATATTCAGTCATTAGCTGAAAGACGCTGTATATATTTCTTCCAGATGTAATTCTCCGTTCCTTTTCTAAAATCATATCACCAGTCTCTTTCCCGAAATATCTAGGAGTCACTCTGGACAGAACTCTGAACTACAAAGAACATCTCACCAAACTGTCTCACATAATCGCTACAAGGAATAATATCCTGCACAAGCTTTGTGGCAGTTCCTGGGGAGCCTCGGCTGACTGCTTACGATTAACGAGTATCGGTCTTGTCTACTCTGCAGCGGAATACTGTGCCCCGGTATGGCTGGAAAGTACACATGTGCATATAGTGGATACTAAGAATGATACCATGCGCTGCATAACTGGTACTGTAAAGTCAACACCTCGCCACTGGTTACCCGTACTTAGTCATATCCCACCACCCAACCTGAGGAGAAAAGAAGCCCTGCTGAGAGAAGCAAAGAAGATCTGGTCATCTCCCTCATTACCAGTTCACCAGAAATTTTGTTACCCATAGCCACGACGACTTCGATCTACGAGACCAGCAAGTATACTCGCCGGGATAATTTTAATAATTTTAATCTAAACGAGAGCTGGCGGGATGAGTGGTCAATTTCAACATGTGGAACAAATGCTCATGACCTAAATCCAACCCAGAAAATGAAGGGATTCGACTTCCCAAGAAAACTATGGTGTCGCCTCAACAGACTGAGAAATGGGCATGGGCGCTGCAATTTCTTACCTCATAAGTGGGGTTGGATGGATTCTCCAATATGTGAATGCGGTGAGGGGGAGCAGACCATGGACCATGTCATCCTGCGGTCCCCTCTTCATGCCTACTCCGGAAGCCCCAGCGACCTGTATCATCTTTCAGAAAATGCTGTAGAATGGCTGAAACACTTGGATCTGGACTTAAAAATTTGTAGTTATAATCACCATACGATTAAATAAATAACCAGTCTCTTCTATCAGTCGAATCATTGTCGAAGGTCGATAGACTCCAGCATTGTCTGTTAATTTGTTTATGAAGATTAAATCCGCATATTTGTTCTCGAGATTCTCTATTTTCTAATTCTATTTTTTAAGTTTATTTTAACCATTCATCCGTGTTTCTCTGATTTCTCGTCTTATTTCTCTGTCAATGACTTCGTAATGAATCAGATTAAAACCTTTAAATTCACGTCTGTTTTCTCTTATCTGTAGAATTTCTTCTCTGCTTCATTTCCTCTTCTATGTTTGAAATGTCTTTTAACGTGTTCGCAATGTTTCATGTTATCCCTCTCATCACATATGTGTCACTGTAAACATTGATGTACCTCACAGAATTACATCAGATATTCCCTAGAGTCATTCCTGGTACTCAATCCGTGAGTACCTACTGGATTTCCAGATTTCTCATGACCAGCTAACACACGATCATTATCATAGTACCGTTATTGACATTTGTTACTAGTTTTTCATAATCTGAATAAAAGTACTTCGGATATGCGACATCAATTGCAGCTGTAGTTGCATGTGCCTGTATCAAAATTAGACTGACGGGTACTACTTCAGTATACCATTAATCGGGACAAAATTTGGTAGGCCCTACCCTTCTGACAATTCTGTAGCTAAGAAAAATATGCATTCCAGTCTTATGTCTGCTTAATATGTGTACTTGTGACCCCGCCTCGTGGCTATATCCTTTAAGACGTTGAAGTCTAAACGGTCGGACACCGTGGTTAGCCGGTTCGAGTCCCGTTCGTCGAAAAAATGTTGACCATCAGAATGTTGCCCGACAGGGTGCCAGCCCTGTGGTAGTCCCTTTCGGAACGTCCTGGAAGAGGCTAGTGAGTCAGACGACCTGAGATCAGATCTCCCAGCAGCTCTTTCCTTGTATTGTTCTCGTTGGCTGGTTTACCTGTGAGTGTCTGGGAGATGCAATGAGAATGCTCCGTCTCTAGCCACATCGCGAATATTCTGGTTCACATCACCCGAGGCATAAAAAGGAGGCTAGCCACGGACAATCAGTCAGTGTTGGACTCGGAGCCAGTGTTACAGTCACTGTGTGACTCAGTGGTGGAGTCGGTGTTAGACTCAGTGTGTTAGGGTTCGGTGGCTGGGCTGAGGGCGTCGGAGTGTCGAGTGAGTAGCTGGACTGAAGACGTCGTACGGAATGGAGGACTGTGTTCTACTCTCTCTCTCTCTCTCTCTCTCTCTCTGTGTGTGTGTGTGTGTGCGTGTGTGTGTGTGTGTGTATGGACTGAGGATCTTCGTAGAGTCATCTATCGTGAGTGTAATCGGAACATTGCTAATGGTCGTCGTTGTGAGGCGTGCTGTCCTGCTGTTTAACACTGTTGAGCTGTTTCTGTTTAGCTGCTCACTGTGTTTTATTGTGTGAATTAGTGGACTGTCTCTGGAGTCGAAACAAGGAACAGACAGCTTGGAGATCTCTCCGTGGGTGGGTGACATAAAATACTGCACCAACCCGCGTCCAGGTGGGATACACGAGTTTCCAGACTAGCTCTTAAATAATAATTACATCTGCCAAATATTCCTGGGTTGTGAGTTCCGCGTGAGAAAGAACACCAATGGCCTACGGTAAATTCCAACCTACGTAGATGAACGTCTTCAACACGCTATTAGTCGGTTACCGTATATGTATGATTCCGCATTTTATCGTAAAAATCAGATTATCATGGCTTGTCAAGGATTCCGTACATGTCATCATCATCATAATCGCAATCAGAATTAGTCATTATAAGCTTATATCTAGTACTTATTCTAAGTAGACATTGAAAGAATTTAATGTTTTCACTACTCAGCTTTTATTAATAAATTGGTCTAAGTATGAGTTGAAATAAACGTAGATTATCTTGAAAAAATCATTTATACATTATGGCTGGTTTCCTACGCAATCAGCATCTAAATAATGTAATGATGTTGCCTTGAAGAAAATGGGTTTAGAAAAACCTCTAATAAATAAATGAAATTAGGCCTCATTCATCAGTATCCTAGTCCTGGCCTGTCAAAGAATTGTATTATAATTAAGTAGTATCCAAGGGATTCAAATGAAAAGAAAAAATAAATAAATTATACAATCAAGTAAAATTATTCAACATAATTGTGAAAGTTGGATAATTGTAATAATTATAATAATTATAATGATTGTAATGATTGGATGCATCCAAAAGATTTAAGTAAAATAAGCTATATCCCTACTATATACAATGTTCAAATTGGGTTTCAATTGAAAATGTGAAAAACGCAAAGAAAATGGTCAATAATTAATCAATCAATTAATTAATTAATTAATTAAGATCTGGAATCTTTCAATATTAAGCTAAGTTGCTTCTCAAAATTACCAAAATTCAATCGTCTGAACTTAAATTCACATGCAATTACAGAAATGCATATCACTCGGTTGAAACACTTCACATCAATGTCCACGCACAGTAGAAAAATCGTGTGATAAGATTAATGTCTGACCATTAGGGATTTTCTCTATTTGAGGTTCCAAATTATTTAACGTTTCATATTTCATGCTAGTTGGCCTCCATATAAGCAAATCTAAGTCCACTTTAAGTCGTAAGCATTCTCAAATTAATTCCATCGTAAGGCTTATATGGCTAAATCATTCAATTATTATTTTAATTCATGGTCAAAATTTAGTTAAAGTGCGTATATGACTTAACATAACATTACCAAGTGTATTTCAATTAATATTCCAACGAATAATACCATGGGTGGAAAAATTGACACATAGGAAGACTCTATTTTCATCTAAAATCCACATATGAAAGACTAAGTTACCAGTGATGTCTTATACTGCTCCCATAAAATCATAAGTTGAATTGCCGTAAGTGAGAATACATGAAAACAATCGTTGATATGTCAGTGAAGGCCTAAATATTGACGTAAGTGACCTCTCGGCTCTTCTGAAGATCCTACTTACTCAATTAATTCTATAGTGATGGCATTAAGATCGTATCCTAATCTGTATCATATATATATATTAGGGAATAAAATAGCAATCGGAAACAGTACGTTTCAATACCTATACCTTAGCATGTGCAACCTACACATACTACCATCTCTCGAAGAAATACTATGACCAACTTCCTAAATAACAATAACTATCACCATCAAAATATACTAGCAACTCATATGCTAACTACATTCACCATTTAACACTTCCATTATCGCGTAGCATTTATAATCGAAGCACTCGTTTCATCAAAATACGCAACATATGTGCCATAACCTACACATATATAAATCATTATCATTACTGTCATAGTATCAAAGAACAGCACATCGTAACCTTAAAATTATGCCACTATATTTTATTGTAATATTCCCTAAATACGATCTTTACGCATGTTACTTATTAAAGCCATCACGCATATAAATATTAGCTTCCTCTTAATACTCTAACACTTCACTGACAACGAATTATGAAAAATATCAATCACTTCTCCACTATCATATTGACAAACTTACGAACGGCATTCACTGGTATTTTAACGCCTATGTCTGGAATTTACGGTAACTTTGGATGAATACCTATTTCCTTGTAAGCACACTCGTATATTAACTACGCACACACAATGTCATAATGCACATTATATATTAACCAAAAGAATAAGGTTTTCTACTTACGACACGACTCAAATGGGGACTTATCTTTGCTTATTGGATTTTGACTTCCATCTCGCTGTTGATCGTCATAGGATGGTAGGCCTCGCTCCATGGTTCGGCTTAAGTAATAGGGTCCATCTCGTCATCACAGCTGATTACTGTCCTCCTGGATCATCCATCTCGTCAAGCGTCACCATAGCCAGAGTAGTCTTTGCCTCAGCTTCTTAGAACATCATGGTGGTCTTCATTGCATCAAGGACAGAATAACACAAGGCATTAATTGATTTATACATGGTAATCTGCTTAGTAGTGCTAATGCGAAAAATATATTTGTTTTCTGGTCCGTCTAATTTGCCTATAAGACTCTAAATATCGTCTTATTTCAACTGCCTTGCTCGCCGAAACAGTGTGAATTTTACGTGCTTTTAGAATTGCACTCTATTTTCCCTTTAATTCAGCTCTCTTAACGTTATGCAGTATCGGGCAAATAAAATGTTCCGAGCCCAACCGTGACGTAGTACAGATCCAACTTGACGTTTCTTAACAGCTGGTCTTTAATCTCACGTATATGTCAATCACAGCTGATGTTTAACGGGTTATCGTAGATTTGATCTTATCTCCAATAGTTGATTAAAGAATCCGATAAATAGTTGGTTTCTTTACGCGATTCCGTCTTTCTTCGATGCAGTGCTCAATTGAGATTTGTTCTAATGGAAGACTTTTTTTTTCAATAATCGATTTAAATAATCCGCTCTCGTCATTCTTTCGCACCGCCTTCTAAAAGAAGTTCTTTCCGTGATTGCCGGTTGAATTTATTGTCTCTTCAGTTCGTACCGCTGTTAATTGCTTTTATTCTGATCCGTTAATAGCCGGAGCGCCATTTTTGTTCCAAATACTGCAACTATAGAACAGTGAAATGGCACAATACACTCATTGTATCCCCTGGCTGTGTGAGAGCCGACTAAAAGTTGAGGTCAGGCAATTTCAACTTGGGATCGTGGGTTGGTGACCGTGGTTCCTCTAGCTGAGTCTGCCATTACTTCCCCTTTCTTCTGCCAGTCCCCTCAATGTCAACTTTCGTATTCTGCGGGCCTTTCTTAACTCTTGCTTTCCACTCCCGGCGGGGTCAAGTTTGCGAAACCTAGCAAGTCTTTCATTTTCACGCACTCCGTGGCCCTTTCCTTTCCTAAGCCGATAATTTCATATTTCGGAGGATTGGACCTCTTCCTTCCTCCTTCTGCTTAGTGCAAGTAGATGATAATTTTCCACTTGTACTTCGTCTTCAGACAGCAATCACCACCACCCCTCGAAGATCGATTCGGGGGTTTATTCCGGAATTCAGTCTCAGTTTCACTACGGACAACTTAAATAAATTACTGTTATTACAAATAAAACAGCGTCTGTTTTACCACTCTATTTTATTTCAGGATAACCCAATAAATACACACACACACACACACACACACAATTCTACTGAACCATGATTGGCCATACTTACTAAGTTAATTGCTGTCTATTTACAAGTCCCCGATCTTTACAGAGCTGGAAGTCCTGGCTAGTAGGAATTACTTGAGAGGTCTAAAATCCTGTCCACTAGCTCGCCTTACTTTCACTTCTCCAAGTTCTGTCACACCACACAGCAGCTGCATGCAGACAACTAGATTTGAACAGAGTGCTACTCACGACGCAACACAGGTGGTCTTGTTCCTTGTAATTAACACAGTCAAGAACAGTGAACAACTAAACAGAAACAGCTCAACAGTGTTAAACAGCAGGACAGTACTCCTGACAATGACGACCATTAGCAAAGTTTCAATTACACTCATGATAGATGCTCTACACGCTGACTCTACGAAGATCCTCAGTCCACACACACACACACACACACACACACACACACACACACACACACACACACACACACACACACACACACACACCACACACACACACACAGAGAGAGAGAGTACCCTCAAGTGGCACACAGTACTCCATTCCGTACGTCGTCTTCAGTCCACCTACTCACTAGACACTCCGACGCCCTCAGCCCAGCCACCGAACCCCAACACACTGAGTATCACACTGATTCCACCACTGAGTCACACAGTGACTTTAAAACTGGCTCCGAGTCCAACACTGACTGATTGTCCGTGGCTAGCCTCCTTTTTATGCCTCGGGTGATGTGAACCAGAATATTCGCGATGTGGCTAGAGACGGAACATTCTCGTTGCATCTCCCAGAGACTCACAGGTAAACCAGCCGATGAGAACAATACACGGAAAGAGGGGCTGGAAGATCCCAGGTCGTCTGACTCACTAGCCCCTTCCAGGAAGTTCCGAAAGGGACTACGACAGGGCTGGCACGTAATTCTATAATTGATACGATGGTTCTTAATGTAAAGGATTTCTACCTCTTGAGTTCTAATGTCGTTGACTATATATTAGGTTCTTCCGCCTTTGGAGGCACTTTCTTACCTTAACAGCAATAGAGTGCCCTATCTTCTACCGCTCCTCCAAACTCACCTGAAGTTGAGAATAAAGTGTTGGCAACACTGTCGTCAATTTGTTTAGGAATTTTTGAGGGCGCTGCTGTTGACAGGACATGTTGAGGGGGAGGCAGAGCTACGCAACGCACCTAGTCACATGAGTGCAGCTTCTTCAGACGAACAAGTGTGAAAGCAGACCTTCCTAAAGTAAAGTTTGCGAAGGTGGAACATCGACCGTGGATAAAGGTCGAGTTTGCTCGTACAATTTTTCCGGAAATCATTTTCGTCCTGCACTGCGCAGGAAATGACTCATTTACAAACGCATCCACTCCTTGTCTTGTATTACAATGTCCCTGTCGCAATACTGCTCCTCTGAGGGAATTGTTGGCACTGTGGAGGTTGGAGTTCCTGGAGCATCCACCATATTCACCAGACATGGGACCCTATGACTTCGATCTGTTCGTCAAACTAAGGGAAACACGGGAAGCCACACTGCAAGTGGTGGGCGCTTTATCGCGGACATCATAAAAGGTATCACTGTTATTGGTATCCTGCACACCTGGCAATGGGTGCTACATGTTACAGGAAATTAATATCTGCGTCTCGAGATGAAACGTGGCAGCTTATAGGCACGGCACGAGTAATAGATACTAAATTCTTAGCTACAAACATCAGTTATCACAGACAATGCGAGCTCTCTGAATCAATGCATATTCCTTATCAAACTGCTCGTTATGCATCCATACGGTAAATATGTAACTAAGGCAGCATTGCACTGCCATTTTGAAACCTCATGGCAGCACCTCAGTTCGCAAGAGCCATCGTGGACGGAACAGATGTTTATTGTCAAGCCTTGAGACTTGAGATACGCGCATGCATGGCAGCCATGTTTATTCCTCGCACCTCTTCTACCATAGCTCCAAACTCAACAGAAGCTGGAAAGAAAGTGTTTGCAACACTGTTGCCCCTTTTTGTGGGAACAATTGAGAGAGCTGTTGTTCACAGCCCATGTAGAGGAATGTGGAGCTACGCAATGCAACTAGTCTCTCCCTTTCAACTCTAATCTTTTCAGACCCCGACGCTATTAGGTCTCCGAGGGCTAGGAAGTCTTTCATTTTCACGCCCTTCTTAGCCCTTCACTTTCTTTGGCCGATACCATCATTTTTCGAAGTATCGGATCCCTTCCATTTTTTCCTTCTGATTAATGTTAATAGAGGATGGTTGCCTAGTTGTACTTTCTCTTAAAACGATAGTCACCACAGCCATCGCACCTCTTACCCCGAATCCACGATCATTGTACATTGAATGCCTGTAGAGTTATGACGGTGCTAAAATATATGCATGTGTTGCCACTAATCTTTTTTTCCGGGCCTCGTAGAAGAGTGTTCACAAATCCTTGCATTTGTTAGTCATCTGTTTGCTATAAACGACGATAGTTCACACAAACGTTGCATCCCCTCTACTGCCGGCAGATGAATGCCAGGATTTTCCTTTCTTCGAGTCTAAGACCGTAAGACATTTCCTGGATTCTCTAGTACTGTTGGAGTGGTTACAAGTCTCCATTCTAAGATTTACCGTAGTCGTCAGAGTGAAAGAAAACCACGCCTTTCTGAGTAAACTGGGCATGAATACCACTTCAGTTTGGCAGCCCTTGGGTTCGTAGTGAATGGAACTTAATATTACTATTATTAAGTTTTAAATGTTAGTGTGTTCTTCTTTCTTTCTTTCTTAATCTGCTTACCCTTCAGGGTTGGCTTTTCCCTCGGGCTCAGCAAGGGATCCCACCTCTACCGCCTCAAGGGCAGTGTCCTAGAGCTTCAGACTCTGGGTCGGGGGATACAACTGGGGAGGATGACCAGTACCTCGCCCAGGCGGCCTCACCTGCTATGCTGAACAGGGGCCTTGTGGGGGGATGGCAAGATTGGAAGGGATAGACAAGGAAGAGGGAAGGAAGCGGCCGTGGCCTTAAGTTAGGTACCATCCCGGCATTTGCCTGGAGGATAAGTGGGAAACCACGGAAAACCTCTTCCAGGATGGCTGAGGTGGGAATCGAACCCACCTCTACTCAGTTGACCTCCCGGGGCTGAGTGGACCCCGTTCCAGTCCTCGTACCACTTTTCAAGTTTCGTGGCAGAGCCGGGAATCGAACCCAGACCTCCGGGGGTGGCAGCTAATCACACTAACCACTACACCACAGAGGCGGACTGTTAGTGTGTTATCGTTTATATTGAGGCGTATCCAAATCTCTTCACTCTACAGATATAGGAAATAAACCCTAATTTGATTTAATTTGCTTTAAATTGATTTTATTCCTGTTTACTGCAGATTTTGTGTTATGCATATTCATATGATGATTAAATTCTGATCTGTGTATTAATTACCAATGCGAAGTTGTCGTTTTTCAATATTCATGCACGACCTCCTCAATAGGACGGGTATTCAAATTATGTTCACAAACTCTCAGCAAAACATTTTAATAATGACATTACAATCATAGCTGAGTGCTAGTTTAATTTATTTGGAACTCCGCATTTCGCCGCCTCTGTGGTGTAGTGGTTAGCGTGATTAGCTGCCACCCCCGGAGGTCCGGGTTCGATTCCCGGCTCTGCCACGAAATTTGAAAAGTGGTACGAGGGCTGGAACGGGGTCCACTCAGCCTTGGGAGGTCAACTGAGTAGAGGTGGGTTCGATTCCCACCTCAGCCATCCTCGAAGTGGTTTTCCGTGGTTTCCCACTTCACCTCCAGGTGAATGCTGGGATGGTACCTAACTTAAGGCCACGGCCGCTTCCTTCCCTCATCCTTGCCTATCCCTTCCAATCTTCCCATCCCCCTACAAGGCCCCTGTTCACCATAGCAGGTGAGGCCGCCTGGGCGAGGTGCTGGTCATACTCCCCAGTTGTATCCCCCGACCAAGAGTCTGAAGCTCCATGACACTGCCCTTGAGGCGGTAGAGGTGGGATCCCTCGCTGAGTCCGAGGGAAAAGCCGAACCTGGAGGGTAAACAGATGATGATGATGATGATGACTCCGCATTTCTTTTATGTGTCCACAGTTTATCAAATGAACAGGCCAGTTCTTAACCAGTCGTGTATGCCGAGTCGGCTATCTAAAGGCTCCTTGTATTCCAAACAGCTGATAGATATAAGGTGAAGAATAAAATAATTACAAGAAAATACCACAGTTTTTAGGGAGGTGGAGTGTATTTGGACTAACCATAAAGAGATTACTGGTTCCACTGCAACCGAGCTCGATAGCTGCAGTCGCTTAAGTGCGGCCAGTATCCAGTATTCGGGAGATAGTGGTTTCGAATCCCACTGTTGGCAGCCCTGAAGATGGTTTTCCGTGGTTTCCCATTGCCAAACAGGCAAATGCTGGGGCTGTACCTTAATTAAGGCCATGGCCTATTCCTTCCCAGTCCTAGCCCTTTCCTGTCCCATTGTCTCCATAAGACCTATCTGTGTCGGTGTGACGTAAAGCCAATAGCAAAAAAAGAAAGGACCCACTGAAGGGGCATACGCCAGGATTACTTGATTCGACAACTGGAAAAGTTACAAAGGAAAGCAGCGCGATTTATACTGGGTAATTTCCGACAAGAGAGTAATTACGAAAATGCTGCAGTCCTTTGGGCTGGGAAGATATGGAAGTGAGGAGACGAAATTGTCGACTAAGTGGTATGATTTGAGCTGTCAGTAGACAGATGCCGTACAATGACATTAATAGTCGAATAAGCTTAAGCAGGAAGTCTCCGTGGCCCAGGCGGCAGCACGCCGGCCTCTCACCGCTGGGTTCCGTGGTTCAAATCCCGCTCACTCCATGTAAAGATTTGTGCTGGGTAAAGCGGAGGCAAGACAGTTTTTTCTCCGGGTACTCTGGTATTCACTGCCATATTTTATTCAACCCACACACTCCACTATCATTTCATTTCATCTGTCCGTCATTAATCATTGCCCCAGAGGAGTCCGGTCAATGACTGGAAAACAGGTTGTAGGTTTTTCAAACTTGAGAAGAGGTTTTAAAGGTAGAATACATCATAATATGAAAACAAGTTAAAAATCCAGAGGACACATTGGGACAATTATTCAGTTATAGAAGGGGGCAGTAGCGGCGAATACGGCAGAGGGGGGAAGGGGGGAAGAAAACATATATTTTGTTGTATTTTATCCGCCTGAAAGTGAGAATTATTAAAAAACGGTTTATAAAATACCCTGTTCTCTTTACTTGTCCTTTCCTTTAATTTATTTAATTATTAATAAAAAATACTTATCGGAAATAAGCACAAAATTTCGTTCGTCGCGGGTGAACGAATTGTAGAGCGCCACAAGTAGTGGAGACCCTCGGACCAATGTGTACCATGTTCTGCGACGAAGGGTAGCAAGAGTATATTTCTGCCATGGTCACCCGCTTGCCAGGCGCATTCGTCAGTCTGCAGTCTCAGTCAATGTGTCAGCTCAGTTCTAGCTAGTGTGTGTTACCTTGTTAATGTGTAGTCTAATACTAAATTACCTCTAATTGTATAATCACTCCGTACTTCTGTTTAATTGTTGTGCAGTACTATTATCACCTGACTTGACTTGGTAGACTGTCAACCCTCTATCGAAATTCACTCAGAGAGCATAAAAATCTTACCATTTTATAGCATTTTTTTCAATTTTGAAGTTTATCACCGCCCCCCACTCCCTCCCTTGGATCCGGGAATGGAATAATGTATCAAGGTAAATGTTCGATAAATTTCTAAGTTTTTGAAATCATTGAAAAGTCTATGTTAATGATTGATTGACTTGGGCGGCAGCCCTAAATGCAGATCACTGATGACTTATTTGATTTATAAATCTATGTATTTATTTAATGATGATTAATTAATTAATTGATTGATTGATCGATCGATCGATTGATTGATTGATTGATTGATTGATTGATTGATTGATTGATTGATTGATTGATTGATTGATTGATTGATTGATTGATTGATTGATTGATTGATTGATTGATTGATTGATTGATTGATTGATTTCCCCTTCAACAAAATATTGCTTTTTGACTTGCCATGCCCCATGCGATAGAGAACTAATGATTTCTGCGCCTGTAATGTTAAGGGCAGTCTATCCGTGCTCATACTTCGGTCCGTGAACAGTTTAAATCGTGGCAGATTCCACTCCCGAAAGGAGTTTTGTGGGATATTCATTCGCTGCGTTTGCTCCGCAGAACCTTAATTGGCTCGGCTGATTCAGACTGCTACACCATTTTACGGAAGGGTAGAGCGAATAATATGAACGCGACGCACGAAGAAGAGAGGACTATATTGAGTACTTCAAGATAAGAGGCCCTTTTACTGTCGTAAATTCGGCAAGAAGTTGAGTTTGCAACTCAGAGAAAATAATTTTCATCGGCGTACCATTCTTGTCACTCATAGAAAGGTTTGGTCGGATGAGATTAAAAAATCCACAGTTCTAGCCCTTCAGACAAGGAACTCAAGGTTGAAAACATCCTAGGGATATGAGCTACGAATTTTAAGTGAATAAAATATTATAAAACATGAGAATACATTCTTTACAATCCATTCCTTCATCATTGTTATCCGATCGAATGAATGAATGAATACTGATCTGCATTTAGGGCAGTCGCCCAGGTGGTAGATTTCCTATCTGTTGCTTTCCTAGCCTTTTCCTAAATGATTTCAAAGAAATTGGAAATTTATTGAACGTCTCCCTTGGTAAGTTATTCCAATCCCTAACTCCCCTTCCTATAAATGAATATTTGCCCCAGTTTGTCCTCTGGAATTCCAACTTGATCTTCATATTGTGATCTTTCCTACTTTTATAAACGCCACTCAAACTTATTCGTCTACTAATGTCATTCCACGCCATCTCTCCGCTGACAGCTCGGAACATAACACTTAGTCGAGCAGCTCTTCTTCTTTCTCTCAATTCTTGCCAACCCAAACTTTGCAACATTTTTGTAACGCTACTCTTTTGTCGGAAATCACCCAGAACAAATCGAGCTGCTTTTCTTTGGATTTTTTCCAGTTCTTGAATCAGGTAATCCTGGTAAGGGTCCCATACACTGGAAACATACTCTAGTTGGAATCTTAACAAGAAACTTATATGCCCTCTCCTTTACATCCTTACTACAGCCCCTAAACACCCTCATAACCATGTGCAGAGATCTGTACCCTTTATGTACAATCCCATTTATGTGATTACCCCAATGAAGATCTTTCCGTATATTAACACCTAGATACTGTCAATGATCCCCAAAAGGAACTTTCACCCCATCAACGCAGTAATTAAAACTGAGAGGACTTTTCCTATTTGTGAAACTCACAACCTGACTTCTAACCCCGTTTATCAACATACCATTGCCTGCTATCCATCTCACAACATTTTCGAGGTCACGTTGCAGTTGCTCACATTCTTGTAACTTATTTATCACTCTATACAGAATAACATCATCCGATTACACTCCTTTACATATTGTGACCGTGAGGCCACAGATGACCGGACAGGTGTTGGTCTGGCTTGTGTTCGCTTGTCGGCGAGATGGAGTGTGCGCGACCTTGGGCGAGGACGAGAACAAGTTTTTTTACGTGAAGCCGGTTGGCTAACAGAATAAAAAAAATGAAGGTTGGCGAGAGAAAGAAGGAGGCCAGCGTGTGTCACTTGTAATTGCGAGGAACAATATGAATGAAATACTTATAATATCTTTGGTGGCGACGTGCATAATTACGGAAGGCTCAAGGATTAAATTAAAATAAACTGGATAAATAATAGCACATTTAGAGGACATAAATTAAAAACTAAAATTTTTGAAATAATTTACACGACCTTGTGGCTAAAATGGTGACGAAGTTGTGTGTTCATATGGTAGAAGAATTTAGTACCTAAATTGACTTTACTTCCGTGCATGTGCACCAGACACGATATTTAAGTCACGTGATACGAGTACTCACTCTCACACACACTGACGTGTTCCTGGACTATCATCGTCAGTCGCTCCGAGCCCGTGACAGCAAGATTTTCAACGTGGAACGTCGTGGATACTGTCGTCAAGAACAGTGTCTTCACTCCTGTGCTCTACACCTCTGATAATTGTATTCAACTTAGAACAGTGCTGTGATCAGACGTCGAATGTGCAGATATTAATCCCTTAAGTACGTGTCATTTCCAAAATACAGTTACGTGTGTGTTTGGAGTTTGTTCTAAAGCACTTTGTGTAAGTTTCAGCTTTCTCACGAGTGGACGCGGAAGACGTGGACGTGATCATTTCCAGAAGAGGACGGAACTTCGCATTATGGATTACCAGTGCTTCACCATGAAGTTCTAAACCTTCGACCACCGTCGGCGGCGTCGGGATGCAGATTCTTTCATCCTAGCATGGCTGATTGAGAACCCAGACTTCCAGACGTGAAGATTTCTCCTTAAGTTAAGTCGATTACGTCTCATTTATATCTGTTCTATGTAGTTTTGTTCTATTCTTTCTTTCTTCTTAGCAAGCTATTTTGACACATTTTATGGTTGTATATTTGCTCGAATATGTCGTAAAACTGACACATGCGATTACTTAATGACCATGTGGCCATGAATTTGACAGTGAGGGTTCTGATAGAGTTATCCATGTGTTATCGGCACCATCTTTGCTTATTGAGTGAATTTCGTCACGAATATGAATTAATTTATGTCCGATGGATTTAATGGTAGGATATTTTGTCCATATTTTCAATATTTTCCTTGTAACGGAACTTCTACTTGTACCTCGTGTTTGAGATAACGTGTCATCGGGATACTGAGTCTGAATTCTATGTACGAATTTAATGGGAATATGTGCATTGGGGCATGTGATAATTAATTGGAGTAATTAATCATCGAGACACATTTAAGTGGATATTATGTATTTGTAGGACGATGGTAGGTCCTGATATTTCACGGCTACACATATTTGAGATTAGGGTGCGACAAGTTAGAGTCGTCATTGTGGTACACTGTACGTGTAGAGTATATGGAATAATTGCGCATGACATGAATCTTCGTGAAACTGAGCTTTTCACATGTTAATGGATTATTCGAGATGAATGCAGTGTAGTCTAATATTAGTGTTTTCAGATGAAGAAAATGAAAGTCCATGTTAATCGATGTACTTCTTAATTCGTGGGAATATCCCAACTTTTCTCAAGTGATTCAATAATTTCAAGTAGAAGGTACAGGTGAATGTTCGTGAAGAAGAGGTCTTCGACGAAATATCTAAATAATATTTGATTCGTGACTATGCCAGCTCATTCGTCGATACAATTTTTCGCTCTCATGAGGTAACTCAATCTTGCTGGAACTCAATAAATCTGTTAACAGGAGAGTAATACGGTTGATCGACACTCGTCGACATGTACATAATGTAGATATTTTCTTCTTAGTAATCACAGTCTTCTTGATAATTTCCGTAGTTAGCTGTAGAAGTAGTAATTTGTTAGTAGTTAGAGAATTATTTTCTATGTGTTCTGTTCTAAATACGTGACACTTTGATATTATCGATTGATAGTGGACGGGATTTCCACATGGATGATATTCTCCCCATTTACTTACGTTCGCAAGCCCAGAAGGCGTTTTATTTTGTTTAATGATTGATCAGATGCTTAACGTTCAGTATTAATTCTCACGAAAAGAGATGTGAGACGACGTGAACAGGTATATCCGACGTCTCGGATTAACTTAGAGAAAACCAAGGCAAATTCAACTTTTCATTTTATAATTACAAAATTGTTAAGATAACGACTGTAAATTTTATTTTTGTTATAATGGTTAACTTTTGAATCTTGGATATTTCTTTATTATATTCATTCTTACAATTACTGCATGTTTTCCAGATTGTCGATGAAGGCTTGGCCCAGACCTCATTTTTCGGAATGACGATTTTTAATTCAACGTTAAATAAATAATTCAACAACTTTAAAGACGATAAAAAAATTTAACTATGTAAAACACTCTGTTAGAATATTAGGGAAACAACTGCCGTGTACCATCCCATTTGTTTGCGCCTAGGTTTGTTACATCAAGAGCCATATTAAATTCCATAACGTAGTGATCATAGTCATAATCACAGACTTCAGGATGGCCAATATTTTATTTAATTAAATAAAAGTGTCATATTTGTTCTATACCTGGAACGTGCTTATTCGATGAACCCTATGATAATCCTGCCACAGTCATTTATTTTATAAGCCTACAGCCACCGAACTGAGCACCCCTGGGGTGTCTCGTGTTCGCAGACTGACTATGTCGGGTACAATATATCATTTATATATATAAGAAAACATAAAAGTCCGATAATACTGCCTTGAGGAATTCCCCTCTTAATTATTACAGGGCCAGATAAAGCTTCACCTACTCTAATTCTCTGAGATCTATTTTCTAGAAATATAGCAACCCATTCTGTCACTCTTTTGTCTAGTCCAATTGCACTCATTTTTGCCAGTAGATTAGCAGTTTGCCTTTTTCTACTACTACGACCGCTAATGTGAGTCACTGCATTCTTTCGCTTAAGCACCACTACGAGCGATAATGCGGGTCAATGAAGAGTTTCACTTAAGCCCTTATAACTACATTCCGTGTGGACATTTTTTCAAAACTCAAAAATCGCCTGTGGATATAGAGCCAAGGAACATATTACAGGAAGAATTATGTAAATAAGTTAATTTGCATAGAATTTGAATAAAAAGGAAATCAAGTAAGGAAACAAGCGATTTTAGGCCGTTTTTCCGGATCTGCATTTAGGCCGGAAGTGATTTTTTGAAATTTACTTTCTTAGTTTTATAGAACTATTCAGGACTCACAATTTGATACCATCCCATGTCTTTTGCCAACGGCCGTAGCCGTGTTGAAACACGGATGCTGTGAGATCTCTGAAGTTAAGCAACATTGGGCGTGGTCAGGAGTTGGATGGGTTGCCACGCGCTGTTGGTGGGGGGTAAGGGTATGGAGGAGCGTAAAGTATCCGGCCACCCTACCGCACGCAAACTCCGGCTCAGGAACACCTCTGCGGAGGTTCGGACCTGCCTTCGGGTAGAATAGACCCTTACGTTACCTTCCCTGGTCTTTTAACCCTTCAACTTCCGGCAGAATTGAGGAAATTACTTAATTTTATGTCTTTCGTAGTAATGGGGACTCCTACTTCGTCTGATAAGAAATGTTTTCAACATTAAATGAATTGTGCTTGATTCAGGGTGGTGTTGGTGGTGATTATTTATTATTATAATTTTTTTTGATAGTTGTTTTACGTCGCGCCGACACAGGTAGGTCTTATGGCGACGATGGGACAGGGAAGGGCTGGGAGTGGGAAGGAAGCGGCCGTGGCCTTAATTAAGGTACAGCCCCAGCATTTGCCTGGTGTGGAAATGGGAAACCACGGAAAACCATTTTCAGGGCTGCCGACAGTAGGGTTCGAACCTACTATCTCCCGAATACTGGATACTGGCCGCACTTAAGCGACTGCAGCTATCGAGCTCGGTTGATTATTGTTTTAATAGGAAGTACAACCTGATAACCATCCTCTATTAACACTAATCAGAGAGAAATAATGGAAGGGATCCGACACTTCGGAAAATGAAGATATCGGCCAAAGAAAAACAAAGACCACGAAGGGCGAGAAAATTAAGGACTGCCTAGCCCTCGGTATCTAATAGCGTCGGAGTCGTAAAGACAAGAGTTGACCAACGGAGGTCAGACAGGATAGGTTAAAGTGAGGAGCCTGGCACAAGTAAGTGGAAGCAATGCCACGACTCAGCTAAAGGCCCCATGGTCGCTAACCTACGCTTCAAAGTTCAGAGCCCCTGGGACCATCTGCTAAGACCTAGGTGCAATTGTCTATCAGAAAGTCAGTCAAAACCAGACTTCCATTCCTCAAAAGGGACATTGCGCTGTTGGTCACCGATTCAACGACAGAAGTAATAATAATAAAAATAATAATAATAATAATAATAATAATAATAACAATAATAATAATACTTCGAACAGGGATGGGTCATAGCTTTGCCATATAATATGTACCCGTGCTAAGTATTGTGGAAATAAAAGATTTAGCCAGTACGGGGTTGACATTTTATTGTTGATATTTTATTTCTTAACTCTAAAGTTCTAAACAAATGTTGAAAACAGAGTGGATGTTCATTGGTTCTGTGATATGAGTAGTGACGTGCACACAGAAAGAGACTGATTATATAAAGCACGTTTGCGAAATTACTAACTGGTTTGAAAGAAGGACGTTCGCATCTAGAAGATGTTATTCCAGTGAGGCTTAACTTGTAAGATTCCAGAAAAATGCAGAAGATATTTTAAGTTCAGGAGGACAAGTGAACTGTATCTCTATTGAACTGTCCAAGGCTTTTGATAGGGTCGATCATGGGAGATAGCAGACGAGAATGGGGGCTATTGGACCAGACAAGGAGTGGTTGAATGGGTAGTTAAAGTTCTAGAAAATATATCTCAGAGAATTAGAATAGGTTCAGTGTTATCTGTCCCTCTAATTATTAAGAGGGGTATCGCAGGATAATATTATTATTGGATCTATGTGCTTACTTATACAGGGTAGTCGGAAAGAACATGAACCGAGTATATGAGCGTTACAGCGTTGACACTCCCCCCCCCCCCTCAACCCCCAATGGCGCAACAGCTCCGAAGGACCATGGCCTACCAAGCGACAGCTGTTCAGCCCGAGGGCTTACAGATTACGAGATGGCATGTGGTCAACACGACGGATCCTCTCGGCCGTCATTTTTGGCTTTCTGGACCGGGATTACAGCGTAGACCATACTCTAATTGAGGTCTTGCTAAAGACTTATATGCCCTCTCCTTACATCCTTACTACAATTCCTAAATACTCTCATAACCATGTGCAGAGATCTGTAACCTGTCTCAACAAAAGCGTTAATATGATTCTAGTGTAGGTATAGGATCCACACCAGGATTACGAGAACTGGAAGAGATCCAAAGGAAATCAGCACGATTTGTTTGGGTGATTTCCAGCAAATGAAATGGCGTATGGCTCTTAGTGCAGCGAGTGTCCGAGGACAAGTTCGGCTCACCAGGTGCAGGTCTATTTTAATTTGACCCCCGTAGGCGACCTGCGCGTTGTGATGAGGATGAAATGATGATGTTGACGAAGACGACGATACATACACGCACGCCCGTGCCAGGGAAATTAACCAATTACAGCCTAAATTCCCGAAACTGCCGGGAATGGAACCCAGAACCCCTGTGACCAAAGGCCAGCACGCTAACCATTCTGCCATGGAACCGCACTTCTGAATTGATAAAAGTACATTAACGACTGTCATATGATGACATGAGAGGAGTAATGAGAGTAGCCTACAAATTTTAGTGAATAATCGAAGTGTATGTATAGGTACTTTAAGATGGAAACAGGTTCCGAGAAGGACATTCCAGGAATAATTTATGAACAAGGGGAGTGTGTATGTGAGGATTTTCAAATGGCAGAAGTATTTAGTGAGCAGTATGTAACGAGTGTTGGTTACAAGGATAATGCCCACATAGATGAGGTCACTAACACATTTACAATAAGATACAAAAGTTGAAAACTACTAAAGCGTCTGGAATTGATAAGATTTCGGGGAATATACTAAAGCCAATGGGTTGGGATATAGTACCACATCTGAAGTACTTATTTGATTATTGTTTGCATGAAGGAGCTACACCAAATGAATGGACAGTTGCTATAGTAGCTCCTGTGTATAAAGGAAATGGTGATAGACATAAAGCTGAAAACTACAGACCAGTCAGTTTGACATGCATTGTATATAATCTTTGGGAGAGCATTATTTCTGAATATATTAGACATGTTTGCGAAATTAATGACTGGTTTGATGGAACGCAGTTCGGGTTTAGGAAAGGATATTCCACTGACGCTCTGGTCTTTCATAGATCGTGCTACTACAATATCATTACTAGCTAGTATTATTGTTATTATCATTACTATTATAGTATAGTCTCAGTATGGTGGAATTTTATTTAAGTTATATTTTGATTGTGTTTAAATAGTGTCTTATCTAGTATTAATGACGGCAGTATTAATTATGATTAATTATGAGTTTAATGTCCCCTAATTGGTTTAGTGTAAGAGAAGGCGCAATGTCTTAACTACGCCAATAAAGACATTTATCTATCTATCTATCTTGTAGGATTCCAACAAGACACAGCAGATATCTTGGATTCAGGAGGTCAAACAGTTGATGCTGAGGAGTTAAGACAGAAATGTGTGAGACTCATAAGGTTCGCTTTTGTACCCGGGCCCAATTTAACAAGAGGCGAGGGGAGAGCTCTGAATTAACTTAGAGATGATTCTGAACTGTCCATTATCTCAGCTGATAAGGGTAATGCGACAGTGGTTATGGACCCTGACGAGTATAAGGATAAGATCTCGGCTATATTTTCAGAGCGTGTTTACAGACTGAGCTCACGTGACCCTACCACTCGTGTATCCAACACCACCGTGAAGCTCTTAAGGCATTCGTCAATTCCAAAAGAGGAGACTAAACATCTGTCCCCGGGGGATGCTGTGTCACCCAGATTATATGGACCTCCTAAGATCCATACAAATGATGTTCCCCTCAGACCTATTGTTAGTGCGATAGGTTCTCCTACGTATGCTCTGGCTAAATACCTAAGCAAATTGCTTCAGCCACACATAGGATGTTCTGAATCATACGTCAGGGACTCTCGGTATTTCGTCAACAAGCTGTCAACCATAACCTTTCAACCTAATGCACTTTGGTGAGTTTCGATGTGGAGTCCTTGTTCACTAAAGTGCCGATTGACTAGGTCATATATCTCATGGAACACCTGTTTCCTGAGGACATTACTAAGCTATTTTACCACCGTATGACTTCCAGCTATTTCTTGTGGGGTGGGGATTTTTACGAACAGATGGACGAAGTGGCTATAAGAAGTCCACTTTAGCCCGTAGTGGCTAATTTCTTTGTGGAGCATTTTGAGAAGCGGACTATTGCTTCTTCGCCCGTCAAACCTATGATATCGTAGAGGTATGTTGATGATACATTTGTGGTCTGGACAGAAGGTCTATTTCTAAACCACTTAAATCAGCAACATTCTTCAATTAAATTCACTATGGAGGTGGAGTCGGACGGATGCCTTACTTTCATGGATGTTCTAGTAAGAAAGAAACTTGACGGCTCCCTGTGACATACCGTCTATCGTAAGCCTACCCACATAGATCGCCATCTTCATGCAGATTCTCACCATAATCCAACACAAAAACAAGGCATTCTCACGACACTCACCAAGAGGGCGAGACGAATTTGTGAGCCATCAAACATCCAGGTGGAGAGGGACACACTCAAAGTCACGTTCACGGGTAATGCTTACAGCGATTTGCAGATTCATAGAGACATGCATCCCAGAGAAACGATCAAGCAAAGCTCACAGTAGGAAGAACTGAAGGGAACTGCCTACCTGCCTTACATTCACAACACCACAGATGGAATTGCCAAGGTCCTCCGCAAACACAATTTTAAAATAGTGTTTGCACCGTCACTAGAATTGCTCACAGTCTGGGTAAAACCAAGGACAAATTGTCTGGATTATGTCCCCCAAAACTGGTTTTGTAGGTAGAAAATCTATAGAGATAGCTGCAAATGATGTCTTAACATTTAATGGTAGTATGAAGGCTAGGTTAAAGGTGCTGGATAAATTGGAACTTGTTATTGGAGATTACTGCACATGAAGAGGAAAATACACAAGTGCTTTCTGCAAATAAAATGGCATTAGAATATACAAAACAGGCCGGAAATGCAGGAAACGGCTTACGTTAGAGGAGGAAGGAAGACAATATCAACAGGAGGGGGTTGTGTATGCAGCAGGAGGGTTCTGATGTCCTTTCCTCCCATTGGTAACTTTAACTCTCATTCTCCAAAAAATTTATTTTACTTTTGTTTTCCTTCATAACTCAAACCTTTGTTGAAATATTTTGATGAGATTGTGTATGCATTTGTATCTTGTGTGTCTTAACAATGCAAACTAGAACCACTGCCGTAACATTACATTTTTATACTTTTTGAGAGAACATACCTGACAAAAAATGTCTAATAAGTCTACTCCAATAAAAAATGAAAAATAAAATCTCATTTCAAAAGTACAGGATTTTAATTTAAATCATTCACACGGGCTTTCTGAGCATTCAGAAACAATAATCTTTGAAAAATTTGAAGATTTGTGCCATTTATCAAGGAAAAGCATGATGAATGCATAACTTAATTCAAAATATTGAAAATGAATTTTTATTAACTGGGGATAGTTAATTCGCGAAAGTTCAAACACAACGCTAATGAAAAAGGACAGTACTATAAGTGTGCGAAGTTTTATTTTAGCAGAACTAACGGATACTGTACCGGAAATGACGCTACGTGAAAGGAGTTCGAAGTATGTGTGTTGAACTTCGCGCGAGGTGAGGCAGCCCGCCGAACTCGCTGACGTGCACAGTCGTGACGTAGCCGCTTCGAGTGTACTCCACACAGCCAAGCGTGACCATATTCGGTAATGTCCCGACCCATGTGTAAAAGTCTATTTAGCGTTAAAATTTTGTTGTTTTGACATCACCAACGTGGAAGCCATCATCATAGATGCAACCTGTCAAATTCTTAGGAAAATCCACCGTGTACTTTAGGAGTTATAGGGGTGGATAATACCCACGTTCTAGATGCTTCGTCACAACCTGGTATAAAAGGAGGGCGATCCGGACTACAGATTCAGTATGTGTTACTCCACCGTCTCTGCGACACGGGTGACGGGTGGAGCTCTACAAGTGTGGACCGAACCTATGGTCAGACGATTCCTTGTATTTCGAGTGTTCGGTTCCAGCGGAGTTGGAACTTTAATGTTCTTCAAGTACCATGTTAGGACTTGTGTTTCAGTGACTAACTGAAGGAACATAGAATTTCTCTCGTGAGTGTCGTAACTTTTACAAGTGCTACATTTGAACTTGTATTTCGTAAACAGACTTTGAGAACATAGAAATTTTCCGACTGTCTCATTTGGACTTATGTTTTGCGACAAGCTCTGGAAACATAAAACTTTTCTTGTGAATGTTACAATTTTCCAAGTACCACATTGAACTTGTGTTTCGTGACGAACTGTGGAAACTTAGAGTATTTCAGAGTATTACGTGCGAACTTATGTTTCATAACAAATTGTGGGAACATGAAATATTGTTCGAGTGCCGCATCTGGACTTGTGTTTAAACTTGTGTCACCGTGACTGACTGTGGAAACATAGAGTACTCATGCCATATCTGAGTTCGTGTTTTACTCTCGTGAAGTTCCGAGAGAACATAGAACTTTTTCAGTGTCATAATTGAACTTATAATTTATACTTCGTAATCATCTTTCATGGACAGTGTTAGACTCTTTCCAAGTGCAGTTTAACTTTAATGATCGTTTAATGACATTACTTAACAGTCTTCAGGTACACGTAATTTTGTTTATAGACGGAATAAGACATTTCGGAGTACCATTTAATTTACTTAATTTATTACAAGCGTGCCTATGTGTCCTTAACTTGCATAAACTGTGCATCTTGTGTAACTGACGAGATCAGTGAGTTAGGAACTGTGATGACGATGATTAGTGATCCAATAGAACATTCTAGTCTGCCATGCCAAAGTTAGCAAACTCATGTCATGAACCTGACATTATAAATTGTCTATTATTCTCCCAAGTATTAATTCAACTGACATCTAACACATGGTCAGATATTCAGTTCAATCGTATTATTTTCAAATGATAATTTATAAACATTTGTGATTTAGCGAGGTGTTTGAATCAAGATTCTAGTGTGAATTTCATTAACATTTGACATATTCCATTTACAATGAGTGAACGCAATAATTTAAAGGTCAATTTATTTAACAGTGCTACAAGTAAGTTGAATGCCATACGGGGGACTTGTGTACGAATCACGCCTCACCTTTCATCAACATTGTCGTGTGAGATCGAACCCCGCAACGTGTGCGCCTAGAGAATCGGGAACTCCCAGATCCTCGAGAACTTCGAGAAATTCCAGAACGTCGAGAACTTCACATCTAGGACGGGCGTGGCTCCTGTTCAGGCCGTGCCCAGCAACCATCCCGGAGTCCGGAGATTCCAGCCTGCTGCAATGCTTCAACTTAACTTGTATGAAAGGTGATATGAATTTGTTTTCAATGAACAATAAAATCAGATTCTCAAAAGAAATCCAAGTTCAATGAACTAATACCCCTCTCTGTACTGTGCCCTACTGGACTCTGAAGTTCCGGCCAGGCGATAGCCGGTCTCGAACCCAGAGTACGGTAGTGAAAGAACTCTCACAAACGTGAGCTGGTGCACATAGTCTTACCTGAACACACTCCTCTTCACTCAGCCACATAAGCAATCTTCTCAGGGATAACATGGGTATAACGGGGCAACAAAAGATAAACAAGAGGATATGTGCCTACTCAGGTAAGAATTCGCTAGATCTAACAGAAAACATCGCTGCATTCAAAGTTTAACAAATAGGGATTTATTACACAAAATTGAATTATTTACAAAGGATAGAGCTTTTCATAATGACAGGGTAAAATAACGCTGAGCCGATGACAACCAGTTCACTGCCTTCACGAAAACAGTTGAGCTGCAACAAGCATGTTACAATAGTGTAAGTAACGAAGTTTAGAAAGATGGATATCCGCTTAACTACTCATAAACAGTAATTCCCATAAAAATTTTACAATGCCTCGCGCCGTCGAACCCCGGTGCAAACAAAAATCACCACAGAATGTACAATGACCTGACTCGGTCACGAACCCTAGTCCCATGACGAGTAAGGCGTCAAAGATACCAATGCAACCAAAATAACAAGGACACAATCAACATATACACGTGTGTAAGTATCAAACGGGCCAGTGTTACAATCTTACGTAAACAAATAGGACATAAAACAAATCTCTCCCTGCTTTCAAAACCTGAAGGTCGTTTCTTCCCCCCTGGCACACTTGACAAACTGCAGACGACAATAACCAATTCTCAAGACTGTGACGTCTGGCGCAGCACCCTCACCCCTGTAACCACTTCACCAGCGACAGTCCACATAATTGATGGGCTCAGCTGACTGCCAGAAAAACATCTCGCCTCTCAAAATACCTCACGTAACCTGGCTGCTAAAAAGTACTTTTTTACATACACCTGGGCGATCTGCCCTCATCTCAATATCCCCAGCGATATAACTCATCTTATTTCCGCCTCCCATGGGCTCAACCTTGATACGACAAAGACACAAATCAATATGCGATAAACACATGGCCATACTAGGCCTCTCCAATACATACTCTCATCTGCGCTGGGCTCTCTCATATCAATCGCAAATCTTATTTCTGCCTCTCATGGGCTCATATCTCTCAAATATTCGGACTCGCTCGCTCTATTAGTGAATCTGGGTGAATTACTGGTTACGTCTTGGTCACAACTATACACCTCTACGTCTGCAGAAACAAATGCCTAAATGCGATATAAAAAAAACCTATCTGTAAGACTAACCTCCTATGACCACAGGAGTTCGATCAGACCCATAAAATCACACATACATTAAAATAACACAAGCAAAGTGAAATATGAACACGCTAACAAGGACTCTACAAATAACATCTACCTTAATGTACGGGGTTCGAGCTTGAGGCCTAGCTCTAAATTACAAGGAAAATTGTCCTACCATAACTAATCTGACTGACGGCCCCCATATTCCTATCTAAATTTAAATGACATGCTTGAAACAGAATTGGAAAGCTCTGACCTTATGTTATCGATGACATTACGGAGCGGCCTTCCCTGTGGACCACTGAATCTACCACCTCATGATAGACTGCGGGGCTGGCATCAGATACTGTTGACCACTTGGAGACATTCTTTCTTGTGTTGCGTCTTCGTACAGCTCCCTCTGTAGTTGGAAGGTGTCCCCTTCGACGTTGTGCTGATCAGGTGCTCCCAACGTTCCTGGATCGATGCCCTTTGTCGTGTTGGCTTCAGCTCCTGGTTGTGGCTTCCTTGCAATGGTGATGTCAAACACTCGTTCTGACTTGATGCTGGGTAATTCCTCGCAGAAATAGCATTACGGGTAGTAGGTGTAGATCGAAGACAAAGCGTTGTTCTCAGTACCAACACGCAGTATGATGATTCGTTCCAGCAGCCTTCTGGTCCAAGAATGACCCTGATATGCCCGGCGGCCTTATTTTATAATCCCGGATAGCGTCATCAAGCCGCTTGGTTGCGTGCAATCTTAGCGCGCCCGGGAAGTTTTCCCGCATTAATTATATCATGAGCTCTAATTAGCGAATGTATTAATGAATGCAGCCCTATTGCATATCAACATAAAGCAGAAATTATACAGGTTGCAATTCTTGTCTCAAATACAATGCAACTCTTCCGTAACCAAAGATATTAATTTAATTCTTTCTTCCCTCTCAATATAAGTTTTGCCGTGATCTGGGAAGCGTCCCCAATCTTCATCAAGAGGCTTGGCTTGGGACATAACTCCTTTTAATGAGTTCTGGAGATTTCTCATAATGACGCTCGCGCTCACTTCACACAAGCACGCTTCTTCTGGACTCCTTTATGACATATACTGTAAGACACTGGCTTCGTGGGTGGCCTCGTGTGATTCCAATATCCAATACTAAAATTAATCCAATTGTCCCAATGAACAGGATGGTTCATAGCCCCCCGTGAACGACAAAATAAAGTTTTGTCAAGAATTTTATTTTCCTAAATGCCGAGATCATCTTCTCATTGCAATCATATATGCTGTCAATATTCAAAACTTCATGGCACGGGACTATCTTCAGCTACAGACATGATAGCCTCCCTATCCTTCCTAACTTGGTAATATGCATCAAGCAGAGCTAGAAATCTCCGGTGGTTACTCTCGCAGTCTTGACACTCCGTGTCTTTGCGCTGCTCAGATAGCTGTTTCTGGTTCCCTGGAGAAATCATATTTACTTCTTCTTCGTCTTCACCATTGGGTACCTCTGGTTGTTCTTCTTCACCGTCATGTTCATCTTCTTCCGGAATGACAACCTCCTCTCTGGCAATATCTTCGGTGTCTTCCACCCCAAGTTCTTCTTCCTCTTCTTCACCTCCTTCTTCTTCTTCTTCCTGATTGTCTAATTGATATTGGCCTGGTTGGAAAAAGGGCTTAAGATTTGATGAGTTAAAGACCTTAGTCACTGTAGCGTCCAAGCTTTGTACCTTGTATGAGTTATTTTCATAACTATGAATTATTCTATACGGTCCAGTGTATAGCTCAGCGAACTTATGGTAGTATCTCTCCGTAGGGTTAGAGACAGTGGGTGTCTTAACTAACACCAACTCGAGCTCGTTGAGGATCCCTGCTAATTTCATCTTAAATACTCTTCATTCGTCATGATGTTCAATTAATATAATTCACAAAATCCATTTATATCTACTGGTTATCATAAGTTTTCTATTTACAATACTACTGATATACAGTGGTGTTCATCTATATGGCTCTCCTACTAGTCAAGCTTACAGAAGTTCCCTGTATCACGGCCGTTCCGCACCTTTCTTTACACCCTGTCTCATTCATGCTGCCTTCTAGCCTGCGGAGGTTCACGGCACTACGTGTTTGTTTACTTCTGTAGTTAGAGAGGTTCCCTCTCTCTGTTCCGCTCTTTATTTTGTGGATTAAGAGATATTCCTTTCTCTCGGTTTTCCAGTCAATTTTCTTCCGCCTTATTTCACGACACGCGGAAAGCCACCTCTTCGCAACAGCACGTTTTCTCCTCAACTGTTCCACGTAGCTTCTCGGTCTACGCATTCGTCCCTCTTTCATATCTTCTTTTCGCCGCTTCTTCTTTTTTCTGCCGATTCTCGTCTTCCACCTACGGCGTATTCTTACTTGTCTTGCGAACCACCCAAACTGGTATCGGTATTTTTGGTTCTTCTTGCGTCTCTTGTATGACCTAGTTCTCTTTACTTTTTTTTTTGCTTCGAATGCTGGTTATACCATTGATCGTCTCCTTCATTTCCGGCTGCTATTTCTTGAAGATACTTTCCAACCGTTTCCCTTTGATTATTTTGTGCGTCCCCGGTCGGGTCTCCAATTTCTCGTCGTACAGAAATCCCGGTCACTTCGTTTGCGATTTCCCTTCCTATATCATTTGCCTCGACCTTGGATGCTGTCACACATTCCAGACTCTTTTCTTCTACCGCAGAATTTACGAGGTCTTCGCCCTCAGACGTCGTCGCGTAGCACTTGAGCTCGTCCCCTCCTGACAGGACTATGTTGCCAGATCTCTGCACCCTGAGATTCTTTAGCTGTTTTTCTTCTCCTTCCTGTAGCCAAACCAAAGTGGCCATTTCCCCCGCTTCCTTGCTTTGGTCTGTCTCCACTTCCGTGCTTGCCGTGTCATTCACTCCTTCTTCTGAGGCTACGGTAATATTCTCGTTTCCTGGTGTATCTTCCCTTTCTGCTTCTGCCTCCTGAACCATTGGACTGTTTGTATCTGATTGCTCCATTCGCGCCACATCGATATCTGGCGGTTCAACCGGTAAATCCGACTGCTGAACTTCTTTGATAATTTCATCCTCGGACACCTTATCGCCGATTTTACCTTCCTTATTCTCTTCCGTGGTTTGCTCTTTCCTCCCAACTCCTTCTCGAGTCCTCGCCTCCATACTGTCTTCTACTTTCTGCTCTACTTCTTCTAGCCTCTCTTGGGTATAATCTATGCGATCTATTGCTGCTACCAGGTCTTCTTTACCGGTTCTCAGTTCGGACTGGGTCTCCTTATCTTTTTCTTCCATGCGCTGTTCTATTCCTCCGATACTGCCCTTTACCTTACAAATCTGTTCATCTACTGTCCTTTGTGACTCTTCCACCTGTCTATTCAATTCCTCTGTAGGGGTAACACATTGTCTACTATCGGTCTCTATCTTCGTTTCTAACTTGGCTATGGTTTGACTAGTTGCTTCCTTTCTAGAGGTCAATTGCTTCAAACGCATGCTAGGATGTTCCTTAAACTCAGTTATTTGGCTCGTTATCCGTGCCTCTGTGAGTCTTAATCGTTCGGTCATGTATTCTTGGAACCCCGCGAATGGTTCTGTGAGTTGCTCGGTCGAGCGTTCCTTCAGTCCTTTCACTTGTCCCGAGTTCTTAACTTCCGGTTCTCTAAATTTTGTACTAATTTGGTCGTTCAAACGCTCACCAAGCGCCACAAACTGTACCTCGCTTTTGGTACACGGTCTAGTGAATGGCTCACTATTCCTAGTCTTTTGTCCTGTAATAGCTCGTATATCCTCTCTCAACGCCACAAACTGTGCTTCTCTTTTGGCCCAATGTTCATTGAATAGCTCCTTGAGCTGATCGCACAGGTGCCTCAGCCCCTCATCTATGTCTACCGACATTCAACTCACTTGTCATAAGGTCCGGCGGAAAAAACCGCTCCGTATGTCATCGATTAAATTTCAAATACTATCAATTTCCTACACTTTCTAACTTATCAAAATGTTCCTACTGCTAAACTCTCGAACTTCCAAAGCCTCAATTGGCTACCTCAATCTAACATCATGTCATTCAAACATAGGGTAACCGTCAGTACAGCACTTTGATACAAAATATATACGACACAACCACATAAATACTCCAACAAAATGTCATAAAAACAGCAAAAACTACAACATGCAAAAATCAAAGCTATACGATTATACACCTGTAAAACACAACACCCTGCAGGTCAAATCCCCGCACGAATATCATCCATCACTCCACGGAAACCACAAAATCAGCACATCCTCGCTAAACACCATCAACAGCAATATCCATATTCTAATGGTAAGACCAAAGACATAACATCACAAAATACCTCTCTGAACTGGCAGTCATTCAACCCCACACGTTTTAACAACATACTCCTAATATATCACCAAGCTAACAGTACAGATCAGAGACCAAACTTGGTATACCTGCACAACACATAATTGAATGGAGCTGTCATAACATATGCCTGAAATCAAGCCTTGCACGACCTTTATTTACCGAAATATCAGGTCCTGCTTTTATCGACACAAGCTATGACCTATAGCCCTATTCTATGGGGAAAATCCGTAAAATACCCCTCGGTTGTGTGAGCTCGTTTACACAACTATCAAGCATCACCTGACGGCGTAATAAAATAAGCTGTATGACCCTCAGTCCTGCAATATCGGGTCCTCAGTTAGCCACACCAAGTTCACAATGTAGACAATGGCGCTATGGTCCCTTTTACTGAAATATCGGGCCATTCGTTACTTGGCGACAAAATACCCTGTCGCTCTGGTTAGCCCTTTACGAAAATTCGGCCAACACGATGGCTAGCGTCACTAATACTATGGCGCAATGACATAATGAGCCCCTTTTTACAAAGTTATCGAGCTCCACGAGGATTGGGCGCCATAAATACTATGTGCCCTACTGGACTCTGAAGTTCCGGCCAGGCGAAAGCCGGTCTCGAACCCAGAGTACGGTAGTGAAAGAACTCTCACAAACGTGAGCTGGTGCACATAGTCTTACCTGAACACACTCCTCTTCACTCAGCCACATAAGCAATCTTCTCAGGGATAACATGGGTATAACGGGGCAACAAAAGATAAACAAGAGGATATGTGCCTACTCAGGTAAGAATTCGCTAGATCTAACAGAAAACATCGCTGCATTCAAAGTTTAACAAATAGGGATTTATTACACAAAATTGAATTATTTACAAAGGATAGAGCTTTTCATAATGACAGGGTAAAATAACGCTGAGCCGATGACAACCAGTTCACTGCCTTCACGAAAACAGTTGAGCTGCAACAAGCATGTTACAATAGTGTAAGTAACGAAGTTTAGAAAGATGGATATCCGCTTAACTACTCATAAACAGTAATTCCCATAAAAATTTTACAATGCCTCGCGCCGTCGAACCCCGGTGCAAACAAAAATCACCACAAAATGTACAATGACCTGACTCGGTCACGAACCCTAGTCCCATGACGAGTAAGGCGTCAAAGATACCAATGCAACCAAAATAACAAGGACACAATCAACATATACACGTGTGTAAGTATCAAACGGGCCAGTGTTACAATCTTACGTAAACAAATAGGACATAAAACAAATCTCTCCCTGCTTTCAAAACCTGAAGGTCGTTTCTTCCCCCCTGGCACACTTGACAAACTGCAGACGACAATAACCAATTCTCAAGACTGTGACGTCTGGCGCAGCACCCTCACCCCTGTAACCACTTCACCAGCGACAGTCCACATAATTGATGGGCTCAGCTGACTGCCAGAAAAACATCTCGCCTCTCAAAATACCTCACGTAACCTGGCTGCTAAAAAGTACTTTTTTACATACACCTGGGCGATCTGCCCTCATCTCAATATCCCCAGCGATATAACTCATCTTATTTCCGCCTCCCATGGGCTCAACCTTGATACGACAAAGACACAAATCAATATGCGATAAACACATGGCCATACTAGGCCTCTCCAATACATACTCTCATCTGCGCTGGGCTCTCTCATATCAATCGCAAATCTTATTTCTGCCTCTCATGGGCTCATATCTCTCAAATATTCGGACTCGCTCGCTCTATTAGTGAATCTGGGTGAATTACTGGTTACGTCTTGGTCACAACTATACACCTCTACGTCTGCAGAAACAAATGCCTAAATGCGATATAAAAAAAACCTATCTGTAAGACTAACCTCCTATGACCACAGGAGTTCGATCAGACCCATAAAATCACACATACATTAAAATAACACAAGCAAAGTGAAATATGAACACGCTAACAAGGACTCTACAAATAACATCTACCTTAATGTACGGGGTTCGAGCTTGAGGCCTAGCTCTAAATTACAAGGAAAATTGTCCTACCATAACTAATCTGACTGACGGCCCCCATATTCCTATCTAAATTTAAATGACATGCTTGAAACAGAATTGGAAAGCTCTGACCTTATGTTATCGATGACATTACGGAGCGGCCTTCCCTGTGGACCACTGAATCTACCACCTCATGATAGACTGCGGGGCTGGCATCAGATACTGTTGACCACTTGGAGACATTCTTTCTTGTGTTGCGTCTTCGTACAGCTCCCTCTGTAGTTGGAAGGTGTCCCCTTCGACGTTGTGCTGATCAGGTGCTCCCAACGTTCCTGGATCGATGCCCGTTGTCGTGTTGGCTTCAGCTCCTGGTTGTGGCTTCCTTGCAATGGTGATGTCAAACACTCGTTCTGACTTGATGCTGGGTAATTCCTCGCAGAAATAGCAGTACGGGTAGTAGGTGTAGCTCGAAGACAAAGCGTTGTTCTCAGTACCAACACGCAGTATGATGATTCGTTCCAGCAGCCTTCTGGTCCAAGAATGACCCTGATATGCCCGGCGGCCTTATTTTATAATCCCGGATAGCGTCATCAAGCCGCTTGGTTGCGTGCAATCTTAGCGCGCCCGGGAAGTTTTCCCGCATTAATTATATCATGAGCTCTAATTAGCTAATGCATTAATGAATGCAGCCCTATTGCATATCAAAATAAAGCAGAAATTATACAGGTTGCAATTCTTGTCTCAAATCCAATGCAACTCTTCCGTAACCAAAGATATTAATTTAATTCTTTCTTCCCTCTTAATATAAGTTTTGCCGGGATCTGGGAAGCGTCCCCAATCTTCATCAAGAGGCTTCGCTTGGGACATAACTCCTTTTAATAAGTTCTGGAGATTTCTCATAATGACGCTCGCGCTCACTTCACACAAGCACGCTTCTTCTGGACTCCTTTATGACATATACTGTAAGACACTGGCTTCGTGGGTGGCCTCGTGTGATTCCAATATCCAATACTAAAATTAATCCAATTGTCCCAATGAACAGGATGGTTGAGTACCAACTCCAATGTTTTCATGCCACACTCTTAGAAATAGTCCATGCTCTTCAAGCTAGTGTCAGCGCCCGAAAGACAGACATTTCTTCCCGGTACAATACCGAGGTAGAAATATTTAAATACCTGCATATTTTTACACTCATTACAGTGTACCTCCCCACTTGAGTTATTTTCTACCAGTTTATTGTTAATTTATTTGTGATCGGTTTTAATTCTTATATTACACTGCTCGTGTGTCAAGTTTAATTTTCAAATCTTTGATTTTTGTGTGATTTTTTAACGCGTTCCCTTTTTATTCTTCTTTTGTTATTCTGGAGTACATGCTGTCTCAATATAGACATTATTTCTTGTGATATTTGATTTTTGTGGACTTGTTTGTTATACTACTGTTTTATTGTTGTTATTGTTGTTGTCAAGTAATCTATATACTAAACAGCTTTGTTCAGTTCAGTTTGACCGATTATCTTCATTATTGTGTTATGCTATCCGGAATTACCTGCTGGTTCAGTCAGCTTAGAGTAATCATAAAATCAAATCACTAAATGACCGCTCCAAAAATTGCAGGCGAAGGCTTATCCTAGCCCGCAATACAACCTGTACTTAGCGGGTTGCATATCGTTAAGAAGCAATTTGTTTTACGTCAACTATACGCAAACCAGTAATTTTAACATGGTACATATGTGAGTTAATACCACAGTATGTGCAGAGAAGTAGTGTGGGAGTAAGACACTTCTAACGCCCTTAGGACCAGGCGAGTTGGCCGTGCTGTTAGGGGCGCGCGGCTGTGAGCTTGCATTCGGGAGATAGTTGGTTCGAATCCTACTGTCAGCAGCCCTGAAAATGGTTTTCAGTGTTTTCCCATTTCCACACCAGGTTATACCTTAACCCGCGAGTGGTCGCTCTATGAGATTTTCTCTCACATTATTCTTTATTGTGATATTACTTCACAGTGATGAATGGGAGGTGACTGTTCCCTCTTCTAGCTGAGTTTATAACTATCGTGAGTAAAGCGATTCACATTTGAAGGGTAAGCACCCCTCCCCTAATCAGAACAATGGTTCCTATGAGTCCGTGCGTGCTGCGTGAGAGTTTCTCTCATCGCGCGACCAATGACGTTGGTGTTATTTTGAAGTGGAGTGGGAAACTTACTCCTGTTGTACGCGTTAGTATTTGTATTATGAGCACTTTTTTTTTGGAAATGTTATTGTGTTCAGAAATCTTGCTTTGCATGTAAATATTATTAGATATAATGCAAGTTTTGAGATTTTATTTTTTACAACTTCAGGACGGAAGTTATTTTTATGTACATTGCATATGTTATTTTAAGTAGTAATTTGTGTCTTTAATAAACAGTTAATCATGTTCGGCTCCATGGCTAAATGGTTACCGTGTTGGCCTTTGGTCACAGAAGTCCCGGGTTCGATTCCCGGCGGGATCGTTAATTGTAACCTTAATTGATCAATTTCGCTGACACGGGGGCTGGGTGTATGTGTCGTCTTCATCATCATTGCATCCTCATCTTGACGCGCAAGTCGCCTACGGGTCAAATCAAAAGACCTGCATCTGGCAAGCCGAACTTGTCCTCGGACACTCCCAGCGCTAAAAGCCATACGCCATCTCTCTCTCACACACAGTTAATCATTTCATTTTTATATAAAATATATAAGGTAGAACTTTCGTTATATTTCAGCAGTAAATTTCAGCCTTACGCCCCACGAAACTGTGAAAAATATCCTATTTATTTTAATGTGAGAGAAAGTCTCACGCGCGACCACTCACGTTACGTTTCGGCTAGCGACCACTCGCGGGTTAATTAAGGCCACGGCCGCATCCTTGCAACTGCTAGCCCTTTCCTATCCCATCGTCGCCATAAGACCTGTCTGTGTCGGTGCGGCGTAAAATCCAATATCAAGAAAAAGTACTCTAAGGGCTGGAGGGGGAAGGGGATGTCATGTAAAAATAATACTGGGAAACGAGCAATATTACTGTCGCCGTCGCTGAGATGAAAAGTGAGACCCCATCGGCATGCGGGTCCGAAGGGGAGAGAAAGAAAATCTTCAAAATGACCGCGATTGTAGATGTGTGTGTGTGTGTGTTCCATCATAGCTCAACCAAACTTGGTACGCGTATGACTTACTGTCTGGAGAAAAATACTGTGGAGGTAAGGCACCCCTAGTAACCTTATTGTTGGGAGTTGGGAGGGTGTGACATTTAAAAAATCGCCGAAAACGGCCAATGCTTGTTTCGAATCCACACTTTTCTGGATTGCTGAGTTTACTAGTGATACTCCGGATGGCGTTTAAGACTCCATCGATCGGCGTGGGGGGTAAAAAGGGTTAGAAATGATAATGTCCAAAATAACCGAGAAAATGAGCATATGTGTGTATGTTCCAGCGTAGCTTTTGACCAAACTTCGTACACATATTACTTACTCTCTGGAGAAAAGTGCTGTGGAGGTAAAACACCCCTACGGTTGGGGGTTTGGAGGGAGTGACATGTAATACTAATCGAAAACGACCAATATCAGTGTCATATCCATACTTTTCGGGGTCGCTGGGATGAATTGTGATGCTCTGGATGCCATTTAACTCAAAGTTCAGCCTCCATCGGCACGGAATAGGGAAGGGGCGTGAAAAAGATAATGTCACAAAAGATCGAGGGTGTTACTGCACATATCGCATTAACAATTATATCTAAGAAATTATGTCATTTATTTGTGTTTTTAAATCTCCAATATTTTAGTATTTCATTTATAAAATGTACTTATTAATGAAGTTGTGAATAGAGGGCAGCACCTCGCTTCCGGGACTGTTTTCTGGCGCGAGTAACTGGCTAGGGACGCAAGGAGAAGGGCGTCAGACATGACACGACTAATATGTGGAGACAACAGTCTCATGAAATCATGTAATTGCACAACAGTGCTAACATTTTAAGTGCAGCCAAACCATTGGCACGATAACAATTTCGTCCTTTCAAGTGTAAAGAATTTCTAGTGTTTTTTAAGTGTCTGTGCATACCTTATGTGTAAATATATAATTGTATATGTACAAGCAGTACTTACAGTACTGGTGTGTTTTTAGTTCACGTATAACAGAATAAATCAGAGACTTGTGTGCTCTTTATGTTTTACAAATGTGTTTTCTTAATAACATTTAAGTGGTCCTCCGAAAGTGAACTTTATTCTGTGGTTATTATATGCGACCACCAGAGGTAAGGTTAGATCGTGAACAAAACAACAGTTTCATCTCGGTCAAACACAGGGTAGTGATGAATACTCAGTTTTCGGGGTCTCTAGGCTGATAAATGACAGTTGGAACCATGTAGATCAGTTTAGGGCAACGCGTAAAAACATACTGTTAGCTTATTTTTAGTATTTATTTGGGGGGATCGACTACTTACCAGACAATAGGGTACAAAAAGGACAAAGTTGTACGCAAAACAAAATAATATAAAAGTAAAACTTTTTATTAAACACACAACAACAACTCTAAAACTAACAAAATAGCTCATAAAATACCAATCAACATCACAATAAAGAAATATACAAATAATTTCACTTCACACATAATTAAGAGGTAATACAAAACAAGACATTCAGAAAGTACCGGGACAGTGCACTGAGCAATTCCATATGTCAAGCCAGAGAGTTTACATTTCCTCTGCTAGATACTCTTTGGTTCTCTGACCTATTTCAGCTTCCTAATATATTCAACAGATGGCAGGACGTTCCTAATAACTTACATGCTGCTAAAAGAAAAAAAAAACTCTACGTAAAACACCATCATGACATACGCCTTAGAGATTCTCTGGGAATACCTGTCGACGGATAATCTAGCTACACTAGAAGGAATGAAGGCCATGTATGTTCTCTCATTGGCAAGAAACGCTCCTTCGAGACTAACAGCTCACAAGAGAACCGTTCTGTAGAGAAGAACTGCGATAAAAAATGTCATTGCCTTCTACGACACAATACCAAGCTTTGATGATGATGATGCTTGTTGTTTAAAGGGGCCTAACATCCAGGTCATCGGCCCCTAATGGTACGAAATGAAATAACAAAAATTCAAATTCATCCACTGACCAAAATAAAATAAAAAATGTCATGAAGAATGAATGGATGGACATGAATCCTACAAAAAAACAAAAAACAAACAAACAAAAACAGTGGATCAGACACAAAAATGATCGTGAATAATAGTATTACTGACCAAGGGACCACTTATAAAGCACAATGATGCTTGATGTCTATAGGGGTGCAAAATCCACGACTAAGACCCCACAGAATGGTACATGTCGCGAGTAAAGTAGAACCATGGTATTTGTCATGTTGGGGTACTAATCCAAAGGAGCGAAGACTCACGGTGTTCCACAAAATATGCTACTACTCACAACCATTGCACTTCGTGCAGGTAACGCAGACCTGTGGTGGGTCGCACACAATGGCACCACTCATAGCCAACGCAAACGGATGAGGTTCCTCACCTAGTTGTACTAGTCACGGGTGCCTGTATTCCCGTGGTGTTCCTCACATAGTGGGTACTAATCACAGGCAACGCAGACTCACGGTGTCGCTCACATTGGTACGACCCACGGGTACTGGAAAACCACCAGGCCAGGCTCTATACCGCTACTAATCACAAACCTATTTCGTACCAAATATAGTGGTACTACTCGTAAGTAAAGGCGACCCATGGTGTTCCCCGCGTGATGGTACTAATCAATAGTAGTTTCATGGTTCTAATACCAGCATCCCTTGGTCGCCCCTTTTAGTCGCCTCTTACGACAGGCAGGGGATACCGCGGGTGTATTCTACATGTGCGTCCCCCACCCGCAGGGGGTATAACAACCTTTTTTTTTTTTGCTAGTTGCTTTACGTCGCACCGACACAGACAGGTCTTATGGCGACGGTGGGACAGGAAAGGGCAAGGAGTGGGAAGGAAGCGGCCATGGCCTTAATTAAGGTACAGCCTCAGCATTCTCCTGGTGTGAAAATGGGAAACCACGGAAAACCATCTTCAGGGCTGCCGATAGTGGGGTTCGAACCTACTATCTCCCGAATACCAAGCTTTACATCAAGAACTGCAGGATTAAAAAAGCTAATATATGGATACATTTTTAGCAAACAGACGGCACGAGGACGTCGGAATGGATTAATTCAGTCTACGAGCTGCGGCATACGATAACGTGCTTCTTATAAAATGTTCATAAAATCATTGACAAGGACACGCAAAACAATATGACTGCGAGATATAGCCAGACGAGAACTATTTATAACAAATGCCGTGGACTCTAATAATAATAATAATAATAATAATAATAATAATAATAATAATAATAATTGGTTTTATGTCCCACTGACCACTTTTACGGTTTTCGAAGATGCCCAGGTGCCGGAATTTTTTAGAAGTACCGACCCGACGCTGGAGTATTTGAGCACCTTGATATACCATCAGATCTGAGCCAGGATTAAACCTGCTGACATGGAATCAGAAGGCCAGTGCTGTACCGTCTGAGCTACTCAGAAGAAGAACCTACGTCAAATACAGGGCCTCGCCCTGTCAAGATGAGTGGTTCCCAGACAAGATACCGGAGTGCCCTGTGACCATACACTCAGGCTTAGTGACTCAGTTCACGTCAGACATCTCCTCACGGTGACTGGGATAGTGGGTTCTAACCGTCTGTCGGCAGCACTGAGTATGGAATATCTCCCATTTGCAATGTATTTCCTAATAATTTTCACACCAAGCAAATGCTGGGGCTGTACCGTAATTAAGGCCATGGCCGCTTTCTTCCCACCCCTAGCGCTTTTCTACCACATCGTTACCTTAAGACCTATCTTGTCGGTACAACGTAAAAAAAATGTTAGAAAAAGAAAAAAGCGAATCTCGTTCCAGCCCTCTCTCTAGAATTAAATACCCTTGAAGTGGCCAGGAATCCAACACTGAGCCTCCGAGTAAGGAGCAAGTTTGCTAGCCGTACATTAATACATTTCTCCTCCACATATGTGCGATTTTGTATTATACATCTTATAATTTAAAATCTCTCATTTCCTATCTCAGCATTATAGCTGTGCACCTCCGTGGCGTAGTGGTTAGTGTGATTACCGGCCACCCATCGGACGCCGCCGTTCGAATCCCGACTCTGCCACGAAATTTGAACTGGAACGGGGTCCACTCAACCTTGGAACGTCAAATGAGTAAAGGGCGGTTCGACTCGCACCTCAGCCATCCTCAAAGTGGTTTTCCGTGGATTCCTCATTTCTTCTCCAGGCAAATGCCGAGATGGTACCTAACGTAAGGCCACGGCTGATTCCTTCCCTCTCCCTTGTCTATCCCTTCCTATCTTCCCATGCCCCACAAGGCCCCTGTTCAGCATAGCAGGGGAGGCCGCCTGGCTGAGCTACTGGTCCTCCTTCCCACTTGTATCCCCGACCCAAAGTCTCACATTTTAGAACACTGCCCTTGAGGCGATAGAGGTGGGATCCCTCTCCGAGTCCGAGGGGAAAACAAACCCTTTGAGTTAAATAGATAATTGCTTTACGCTCCAGTAACTACTTTTACGGTCTTCAGAGACGCCGAGGTGTCGGAACTTAGTCCCGCAGGAGTTCTTTTACGTCCCAGTAAATCTACAGACGCGAGGCTGACGTATTTGAGCACCTTAATATATCACCTGCCAAGATGAGGGTCAGAAAGCCATCGCCCCAACCGTCTGAGCCACTCAGCCCAACTGATGAAATTAAAATAGTATGTGACTATTATAAACAATTTTCTTAATTAATTTTAAGCCTCGGTTGTTTCATTCATTTGAAAATTGTCAAGAACCTGATAACCGAGTACCATGGTCCCCTCTTCAAACCAAGTGCTTGCAGTTGCAATCCCGACCAGTAAAGGTGGAAATTTTGTAATGAAAGTCTAGTCCCAGTGAATCGGTTTCCATGAAGAATTAGGAGAGCTCTCAACCATTTTTTTTTAAATGTGTTGAATTCAATTTTGAAAAAAGGTGTGTCCATTGGCTATTCAGGTGAAAAAAGAATTCAGGATTGTCAACCTACTTTGTAAATGAAACTTACCGCAACTTTCTGTCTTTGGCGTTCCAAATTCTCCATTTTTAATTTACCAGAAGCTCGGTCTACGAAATCGTGAGTTGAATAGTAAGATATTGCTAATGTAAACACGAAAAGAGGTCAAAGCTGGCTAGTAATACTTTTTCTTTTCTTATTTCTTTCTTTCTTTCTTTCTTTCTTTCTTTCTTTCTTTCTTTCTTTCTTTCTTTCTTTCGTCGTTAATCAGTTTACGCTCCAGGGTTGGTTTTTCCCTCAGACTCAACGAGGGATCCCATCTCTATCGCCTATAGGGCAGAGTCCTGGAGCAGGAGACTTTGGATCGGAGGGATACAGATGGGGAGGAGGACCAGTACATCACCCAGGCGACCTCACCTGCTATGCAGAAGAGGGGCCGGGTGTGGGGGATGGGAAGATCGGAAGGGATGGTCAAGGAACGGGGAAGTAATCGGCCGTGGCCTTAATTCAGGTACCATCCCGGCATTTGCCTGGAGGAGAAGTGGGAAACTATGGAAAAGCACTTCAAGGATAGCTGAGGTGGGAGTCGAAACCCCGTCTACTCAGTTGACCTCTCCAGGCTGAGTAGACCCCGCTCCAGTCCTCAAATTTCAAATTTTGTGGCAGATCCGAACCTGGGCCTCCGGGACGGGTGGGGGTGAGGGGTGGCAGTTAATCACACTAACTACCACACCGCAGAGGCGGGTAATGTACTTGTTAATAATCATTTTCATTTTCACACCAGGCAAATTCTGGGACTATACCTTTATTAAGACCACGGCCGCTTCCTTCCCACTCTTAGCCCTTTCCTATCCCTCCGTCATCATAACACCTATCTGTGTTGCTGCGACGTAAAACGACGTATCGCCTTCCAGCCCTCACTCCAGAATTAAATATCCTTGAACTGCTCAGGAATCCAACCCAGAGGATCCGAGTTAACGGCAAGTTTTCTAACAGTTCAGCACGAATATTTACTATTTTGTATTATTAATCTATCTGTCTTATCACTTAATACCTGTTTGTTTCTTATCTCAGTATTATAAACAATTTTCGAAAATTTTAAATCTTAGTAGTTTCATTCATTTGAAAAATTTCGAAAACCTGACAATCGAGTAGCATGGTCCCTGACTTCAAACCAAGTTGTCTGCGGTTCGAATCCCAATCAATACAGATGGAATTTCTGAAACGAAAGTCAAGTCTAGTGAATCGGATTCCACCGAAGACTTGGGGAGGGGGGGGGGGGGCGTGCCTATGATATACAGTAAGCCAGCAGCTGTCAATTTTTAAAAAAATATAAATGTGTTCAACTAAATTCTTAAAATGGAGGGATAGGAACACAGGATTGTCTATCTGTGGAACTATTAGCCTATTTTGTAAATGAAATTTACTGTACCTCTCTTTCCCTTTCTCAATTTAGCAGAAACTGTGTACAAAATCATAAACTGGGTAGTGAGATATTTACAGCGTCATAACGGCCTAATATCCTGAATGAAATGATCACAGTTTGTCAATAATACTCAACGTGTTAAAAGTGTTAAAATCCCCGATCCTTCCGTGAATCGAATCGGGGACTCTTAGAAACACGACTACGCGTTATCTTGCTTGCTTGCTTGCTTGTTTGATACTGTATGAGTACCCTGCAGTGAGTTCAAACCGAGGTCCTACGGACAGATCACGTGGGCAGCCCGCTCGCACATACAATACAGGAATTGTTGAGCTCTTGTGAGGCTAATAGCCATTCAATAGAAAGATGATGTAGTCGTGTAACCGCTGCTCATGCGCCAGTTCCCCGCCCCCCGTCGCTGACCCGCCTGCAGCCTAGTTCTCGCGCTCTCTACAGTTCTGCTACGGTGCTTCGTAGCGCGCGGGAAAAGAGCCGGGCCGTAGAAAAACAGAAACCTGTTTTGTTTTTTAATAAAAGTTCAACTGAGTTGAAAAGAAAAGCAATTCTGAAAAGGTAGTGAGTTGTGAATAACAAGACTGTGCGTGAATAAGCTTCAAGTGTACGTTGTTTGCTCTACGTTTCTCATCGGGAGTGCGTAACTAGCTTTTGTAAATTTTTGAACAAGTGCTAGTCGTTGTGCGTGTGGTGTGCTGTTCTGTCGTGGCAGTGAACTATTTTACTCAGTGTGTTTTTAAGTGTTTCATGTGCTATGCTTTTAAAGTGCGGATTTGACTGTCGTGCCCCATTTGTCAGCATGGGAATATACCTTCTTCTTCTACTCGGCCCCTTTGCTGCAGGTAAGGTGTCTCCAATGCTTAAATATAGAGAAAAAAGGGAGCTATTTCGCTTTGTAAGTTGCTTCTTTGGCGTGTTTCTCCCCCGCCAAATTTGATCGTAAAATTGACGATCTCACTTAAAATAATCGTAATTTGTTGTCGAAATTTCGCTCGACGTTCTATTCAGTATTAGGCCTGTTGATTCATAAAAAAGAAAATATATTAAAAATGATAATTATATGCAAGTATCTATCAAGGCCTATAAAATGCCTAGTAATCATTACGAGAAGAATAGGCCTATAACTGGTCAGATTCAATCAGTGCACTGGAAGTTTCCGGTGTGTACCCTATATGAAGTTCTTCAGGATGATCGAAATAATTCCTTGTATAATTAATTTACTTATTTCGTATAGAGACTATGTTCTTTTCAACAACCCCCTTTTTCTTCATTTTATCCCTTATTTTGACTTCCATTCTTCTTTCTTAATTCGTTTACCCTCCAGGGTTGGTTTTTCCCTCGGACTCAGCCAGAGATGATCCCACTTCTACCGCCTCAAGGGCAGTGTCCTGGAGCGTGAGACTTTGGGTCGGGGGATACGACTGAGAATGAGGACCAGTACTTCACCCAGGCGGCCTCCCTTGCTATGCTGAACAGGAAACTTGTTGTGGTTGGAAAGATCAGAAGGATAGGGAAGGAAGCGGCCGTAGCTTTAATTTAAGTACCATCCCGGCATTTGCCTGGAGAAGAAGTGGGAAACCACAGAAAACCAATTCGAGGATGGCTGAGGGGTGAATCGAACTCCTCTCTACTCAGTTGACCTCTCGAGGCTGAGTAATTGTTTTCAAATTTTATGGCAGAGTCGGGAATCGAGCCCTGGCCTCCAAGGGTGAAAGCTAATCACACTAACCACTACACCACAGAGGCGGACTCCCTTATTTCTCTCATGCTATATCGATGCTCTTCTATCCTTTCGACAGTCCAAACGTCACCGCACAATTTTGTGTTTTGATTTTTCTGGAAAATTGGAGTTTTCTGACTTATTACGAGTGTTGAACATCATTTCATTTGTTACTGTATATACTGAATCATCTAAGTCTCTTGCCGTTTCATTAATCAAAGTATTGGTCATTACATTTCTCCAAAGTAGTTCAAAAACATGTATTTTTTTATTCAGTCGGAAGGAATTCCTGGCTTCGATGCCAGGTCAGAAAGTTGTAGGAATTAGGAACGAGACTCCCATACCTCACCGTACCCCAAAAATGAGTACCATGTTAATTCCTGGTGACAAAGTGGGTTAGGCTTAGAGGTAACCACTCTATAACATTTAATGCTGGGGTTACGAATAGTACAAGTATCCTTTGACTCCCTCAGGGGACCATAATGGGACCTATATTATTATTAATATTATGTGAATGAATTCAACTACTTTTAGTCTTGAAGAATAGAAGTTATACACTTTTCAGTCTGTCATAACACAGTGTATAACACTTTGAACATTACGACATACATGTAAATATGGATCCCAATGGCTGGTCAGATAAGTATTATCCGCACACTTTATGTTCGTGCATTTACACCCTAGTGCTGAATCGGTCGACCTCGGCGATCTTCGAGATTCGTACTGGCAACCTTTGAAACACAAACTATGAATCGCTTAAGCATCGTTGTGCGACATCTGGCGTACACTTTACGTACTAGTACTGTTGTTGTTTACACAACAAAGCCAAAGTATAGAATTCATGCTAGGAACAAGATTCGCATCGAGAAATGTTTTATAATGTTATATAATGTGTATGTGACATAGTTGTTGGCTTAAGATGATAACGGTTTAGAAACTTCGTATCGATCGATCATATTCTCGATTCAATTCAGATTTCATTTTCCTTCGGTTGGTAGCACTATCGATACCGGGTCACCTCCCTCCTTACTCCTCACCCCCGTACACAAATGCACCAACATAAAGTGTGCGGACTATACAGGAAACTTTCTCAAAATTTCAAGTCATTACTCCTACCCTTTCCTATCCTAGCGTCGCCATAAGTCCTACCTGTGTCGGCACTGAAGATATGGCTTGCATCATAAAAATAAAAATAAAAATCAGAAAGCCGAAATTTTGTGCTGAAGGAGGGTTTATTTAGTGTTTGAAAAAGTGACTCGTATTTCTCGTTTTTAAGTTGCAATGAATGTTAGCCGGATCTCGACCCCGTCCCCATCAGCATTGTAGTTTAGTGGTGTGATAACGTGAGCCACATTGAGTGTTTCGGAGGGTAGAAGCAGTGCTCTTTGAGCCTGAGTTTGCGAGTTCGAAGCTTTGCGAGTTTGAAGCTGGCTCAGTGTGGTGCTGTTTCAAGCTGCTCAAACATGCTAGTCTCGCGTTCGTAGATCTGTCTGTCTATTATGTCTTGAGCTTAGAGATTGGTTGTATCTTGAAAGTAGTGCCACCAGAGGTGATGCGGACATAAGAAACGACAACAACCAATGGCGGCGTTATAACGGGGCGTGTTAGCTACGATGTGGAGTGACGAGGTTTGCATTGCTTTCCTCACTTGGCGAGAGAGTGCTAGTGTTGCTCGATAGGGCATATAAGTCTGGTAAGACCACAAGTAGAGTATGGTTCTAGTATATGGGACCCTCACCTGGATTAGATGACTGGAGAAGTGGAAAAAATCCAAAGGAAAGCAGTACAATTTGTTCTGGGTGATTTCTGACAAAAGAGCAGTGTTGTGAAAATGTTATGAACTTTGGTCTGGGAAGATGTAGGAGTTTTTAGGAGTAAATCGAGAGAGTTCACCGTGCGGTTAGGGTCACGCAGCTGTAAGCTTTCATTCGGGTGATCATGGGTTCGAACCCCACTGTCTGCATCCCTGATGATGGTTTTCCTTGGTTTCCCATTTTCACGCCAGGCAAATTTTAGGGCTGTACGTTAATTAACGCCATGGGCAATCCCGTCTAACTTCTGCTTGTCTGAACGGCTCAGACGGTTGAAGCGCTGGTTTTCTGACCCCAACTTGACAGGTTCGATCCTGGTTCGGTTCGGTGATATTTGAATGTGCTCAAATACGTCAGCCTCGTGTCGGTAGATTTACTGGCACGTAAAAGAACTCCTGTGGGACTAATTCCGACACCTCATCGTCTCCGAAAATCGTAAAAGAACTTAGTGCAACGTAAACGCTATAACATTATTCTTCTGGTCTCACTCTCTTTGGGGCACGTTGAATCAATCATTTCTCTGGTTGTTGTTCTTTTCTTAGTGCCCAGTCTTTCTTCATTCTCTCTGATCTTCATTTCCTCTCATCTACCGATATAATGGGTTTGGCTTTTAATGCATATTTATCTTGGAACCTTATATCTTCATCTTTAGTTATTACTTTAGCTTTTCCATCGAATACTGAATTTTCTGTAATTTTTAATTGAGGTCTTTCTCATCATCATCATCATCATCATCATCTGTTTGCCTTCCAGGTTCGGCTTTCTCCCTCGGACTCAGCGAGGGATCCCACCTCTACCGCCTCAAGGGTAGTGTCCTGGAGCTTCAGACTCTTGGTCGGGGATACAACTGGGGAGAATGACCAGTACCTCGCCAAGGCGGCCTCACCTGCTATGCTGAACAGGGGCCTTGTGGAGGGATGGGAAGATTGGAAGGGATAGGTAAGGAAGAGGGAAGGAAGCGGCCGTGGCCTTAAGTTAGGTACCATCCCGGCATTCGCCTGGAGGAGAAGTGGGAAACCACGGAAAACCACTTCCAGGATGGCTGAGGTGGGAATCGAACCCACCTCTACTCAGTGGACCTCCCGAGGCTGAGTGGACCCAGTTACAGCCCTCGTACCACTTTTCAAATTTCGTGGCAGAGCCGGGAATCGAACCCGGACCTCCGGGGGTGGCAGCTAATCACACTAACCACTACACCACAGAGGCGGACTGAGGTCTTTCTCAATTTCTTTAAACCTGTTCTGTTTTCTTTTTCGGTTACGGAAGAAGTCATGGATTTGTTTGGTTAATCTATTAGAATCATTCTGAGAAGATGATCGTAAAAGTGCACCCTTCTTTGTCGCATACTATCTCCAAATTTTTCAATTATTTGTAGAGTCCTTCAATCTTGATGTACATTATTTTATTGTTCTAAAATGTTGGTCTCATGATATTTGTTCTTCTTCTTGTTATTACTTCCCATTCGTAGCCCATTCCTATCCTATCGTCGCCGTAAGACATATCTGTGTCGGTGCGACACAAAGCAAATTGAAAAAAACGAAAGATAGAAAATAACAACTTAGGAGTGAGGGGACGAGCTGTCGATGGAGTGATGGCGTTGTTGATTAGGAGCTGAATAAGCTTAGGCGGACCTTTCAAAAATAGCAAAGATAACAATATGAGGATACAGTTCCAATTCAAGAGGACAAATTGCGGAAAATGTTTCTCTAAAAGAGGAGTTATGGATTGTAATTTTACCAAGGGAGATGTTCAATAACTTTCAAACAACTTTGAATTAAGGAAACACATGGGTGACTGGCCTAAATCCATTAATTGATTGATCTGCCCCATAAATTACACCCAGATGCATTATTGATGCGCGAAATGTCATTTCTCAGACCCACCCACATCTCAGCAGGTTCTAGACTGTCACAGCCATAAATGAGGCCGAGACTTCCGTGGAAGCTACATTTTACTCTGGTATGTGAAAAGGGACAAATGAGAAAATACTGCATCTATCAACTTAAAGCGGCTGGCATCAATGGTAGATTTACCGGTGCGTAAAAGAACTCCAAGTCCGCCTCTGTGGTGTAGTGGTTAGCGTGATTATTGCCACCCGCGGAGGCCCGGGTTCGATTCCCGGCTCTGCCACGAAATTTGAAAAGTGGTACGAGGGCTCGAACGGGCTCCACTCAGCCTCGGGAGGTAAACTGAGTAGAGGGGTGGTCGATTACCACCTCAGCCTTCCTGAAAGTAGTTTTCTGTGGTTCTCACTTCTCCTCTAGACAAATCCCGGGATGGTAGTTAACTTAAGTCTACGACCACTTCGTCCCCTCTTCCTTGGCTATCCCTTCCAATCTTCCCATCCGCCCTAAGGCCCCTTTTCAGCGTAGCAGTGAGGCCTGCCTGGGCGAGGTACTGGTGAACGTCCCCAATTGTATCCCCCGACGCAATGTCTCACGCTCCAGGACACTGCTCTTGAGGCGGTAGAGGTGGGATCCCTCGCAGAGTCCGAGGGAAAATCCAGCCCTGGAGAGCAAGGAGATTAAGAAAGAAAGAAATTATTATTATTATTATTATTATTATTATTATTATTATTATTATTATTATTATTATTATTATTATTATTATTATTAAAGCCCTACTCTCATTCGTAGGTTTTTAAAAATTTATTTGTAGTACTTTCCCTTCTTAGGCTGGTCTATGATAATCTTAATCGTATGGCCTCAGTCTCCATGTGCAGACATTTTAATGTGACGTCATCTGGCTGTCTGCTGATCAATTTCGACGTTTCGATTCACACTAAACTAAATAGCAGAGTATCTCCAAATCTCTCTTGGGCGTCTATGGCTGAGTTTTCATGAATTCTGTCGGGTGAGCACCAAATCTGTCACCGGAGATCTTTTACATGCCAAGCTCGTACTACATGGAGTGTCGAGTGGACTTTCTTCCGACTACCTCTGCCGGGTTTGAACCAGCTACCTTGGGTTCCGGAGGCCCACAATCTACCAACGATGCACAGAGGGAGCTTGGACTATCGGTTTTTTTACCATTGGTGGTCTCTGAAGCTGTGTTAACAAGGAGAATTCGTAGCAGCTCTAGTGGCCTCATGTCCTCGTTTGTAGCAGTCAGTCAGTCAGTAGTGTTCTGTATAGCAATACGAGTCAGCGAGCAGGTTCTTTAGGAACTGTGTGAATTATTAAGGAACAATTATTACAGAGTTGATTGAAGAAGTTATGAGTGATGTGGAAGATGTTGGCAATGAAATAGACATAGAAGGCGAAGAGGACGGAGTAAGTGAAGCTTAGTCGCAACGGACTGAAAACTAACCTTCTAAATATCTTTACGGACAGAACAAATAAAATTTTGCTCATCTTCAGGACCATCACAGGTTGTCCGTCCGCGTCGTCACAATCTCGTGACTGGAGTGCGCAAGGAAATTTGTTATGAATGTGTCGAAGCAGAGCGGTGGTGAAGAAGTAGGGAAGAAGTAACAAGTTCTATGTTTGCAGGTCTCACTTATGAAAAGATCACTCTTAAGTTAGTTTCTTTAATTTTGTGTGAAGTGTTTAGTGAACTATCTTAATACTCAGTTAGGGCAGCTAATTTCATTTATTGATGTGATATTTAATGAATTTTATGAAATTGTGCATATCTTCGCTGAAAAAGCAAAACCCTCGTATGCCACTATTCCCTACCTAAGTAATATTTCCTTCGAACCCCACTGTCGGCAGCCCTGAAAATGGTTTTCCGTGGTTTCCCGTTTTCACACCAGGCAAATGCTGGGGCTGTACCTTAATTAAGGCCACGGCCGCTTCCTTCCCACTCCTAGCCCTTCCCTGTCCCATCGTCGCCATAAGACCTATCTGTGTCTTGAGGAAAAGCATTGGGAGATACGAGCTTTCTTTTCTTCACCGACAATATGTTGAATTTCAGAAACTGTACTCTGAAAGTATCTATTATCAAGTTGATGAAAAAAGTACGTCATTAGTGAAAGGAAAAGTTGTTCTTCTGAGTCGCGTAATCGTGATCTCATGCTTACTTTACTATTCAGCGCAGTCCTCTAGCAGGTGGTGGTGGTGGTGGTGGTGGTGGTGGTGGTTATTGTTTTAAGAGGAAGTACAACTAGGCAACCATCCTCTTTATAACACTAATCAGGGAGAAAAAAATGGAAGGGATCCGACACAGCGTAAAATGAAGGTATCCGCCAAAGAAAACAAGGGCCAGGAAGGGCGTGATAATGAAAGGCTCTCTAGGCCTCGAGTGCTTTAATACCGTCGGGGTCAGAAAAGAACAAGAATTGAGCAAGGAAGGTCGGATAGTATAGATGAAAGTGAGGAGGCTGGTAAAAGTAAGTGGAAGCAATGCCTGGACTCAGCTGAATGCCCCGTGGTCGTCAAGTTGTGAGCCCCTGGGGCCCCTCTTAGTCTCCTCTTACGACAGGCAGGGGATACTGTTTATGTCATTCTACCGCCCTCACCCACTGGCGGGGAGGAGTCTTCTAGCAGTTACCATTGTCTGTGGTCTTTTTTTCTTTCTGGATTGTCACTCGAAGAGATTTGTGAGTTTGGTCTGTCCATCTTCTGAGAGCTCTTACACGCGGCTTGATTACATTTACTTTTCGTTCAAGACTATTTTCTCTCCTTACGCCCATAAAACACCAGGGTTCTCCGGCTAGCAAGAGTGGAACGTCGATTCGGTATACCGAACCCTTCGATTATGGAGGAGTTAGATATCTTCTCCGTCCAAGGTAATCGTAGTATCCACTGCCAACACCACTTTTCAAATGCATCGATGCCCTTTGGGCATGAATATGCCTTATGGCTGGTTGCCATCCGAAATTAGCAGCCGTTGATGGATGGCCATGACATGTTCATGATCATTTGATTTTCGCAAAGGGAAAAGTGGCTTCTTTCAGTCCTTGGCCTTTACTGTCCATGATTTATGGCCATAAGATAAGGTTATTATAATAAAATTTAGCACTTACTTCTCTCACTATTATTTAGCTTTCACAATCACTTTAATTCTCAGCAGTCTTTCCATGTAATTATCATTGAAAACCTACGCCCATGGTTCAGGTTTGTTCTTCTTCTTCCTGCCCCTATTCTAGTATCCACACACAGAAAGGACATTTACTGATGCAAATATTATTGAACTTACGGATGACTAAATACTTTGTACGGTTTTCTAGGGAGCCTAGTTGTCGGAATTTTGTCCCAAGGGAGTTGTTTTACTTGCTGGTAAATATAGTGACAAAAGTCTGGGAGATGGATCTGAGTAACCCGTTCTGTGCTATGTTTTATAAGCACCCCGTGTTCGATTTTCCTGAGAGTAGTTTGTTAGGAATAAAATAAACTAATCTCGAAATTTTAAGGAACAGCAGAATTTAGCAGCTGTGAACTACTGTGAATAAACAAGCAGCAAATGAATGAGTTTGTAATTTTCTTGAAATCATACCACTCACCTTTAAAATTTCTTACAAGCACAATACAATATCACAAGAATTTCCCTGTTTCTATTTAATATCCTCTTCGGTTGAGGATAAACCATACACTTAATCAGCTTTTCCCAGTTACTGCTTGCGGCATTTGTCCATTGAGACAACTGCTACTACTACTATTACTACTACTATTACTATTACCCGGCGAGTTAGCCGTGTGGTTAGGATCGCACAGCTATAAGCTCGAATCCGGGAGATAGTGCATTCGAACCCCACTGTCGGCAGCCCTGAAGATGATTTTCCGTGGTTTCCCATTTTCACACCAGGCAAATGCTGGGGCTGTACCTCAATTAAGGCCACGGCCGCTTCCTTCCCATTTCTAGGCATTTCCTGTCCCATCGTCGCCATAAGACCTATCTGTATCGGTGTGACGTAAAGCAACTAGCAAAAAAAAACTACTACTACTATCCAGTATTCGGGAGATAGTGGGTTCGAACCCCACTCTCGGCAGCTCTGAAAATGGCTTTCCGTGGTTTCCCATTTTCACACTAGGTGAATGCTGGCACTGTACCGTAATTAAGACCACGGCCGCTTCCTTCCAACTACTTGCTTTTTCCTGTCCCATCGTCGCCATAACACCTGTCTGTGTCGGTGCGACGTAAAGCAACTCTTAAATAAAACTACTACTACTACTTGAAGAGATCAAAGCAACAAAGAAGCAGCTCAAGTTAAACGAAATGTTGGCAAACTAGTAAAACTCCTTAATCTGTTTTTTAAGCTTCCAGTTAACACTTCCCTCCAAGTATTCACTAATATTAATAATAATGTTATTTTCTTTACGTTCCACTAACTACTTGAACGGTTTCCGGAGAAGCCGAGATGCCGGAATTTAGTCCCGCAAGAGTTATTTTACGTGCCAGTAAATCTACCGATGCGAGGGTGGCGTAATTGATCACCTTCAAATACCACGGGACCGAGCCGGAATCGAACCTGCCAACTTGGTGTCAGAAGGCCGTCTGAACCACTCAGCCCGGCTCACTAATTTGTTTTAATACAGCAGAAGTAGCCCCTTTTATGCACCAAATTATTAGAATAATTTAGTTTGATAGGTAGCCCTACATAGAGTTACAAAAACAAACCAACCAAATTCGAGCGTACAAAGCTTATTAATATAAAATATTGAGATAGACACGAATTTCAATGTAATACGTCTGAAAATATAGAATAGAACACGCGGGGTACAACAGCACAAAATTGTTGGGCCTATGCTGACGACATGGTCTTAATGGCAGATTGAAATATCTTCAATGAGTATGGTATGAAACTTAGTCTTTCCAAGACTAAATTGATCTCAGGAGGAAAGAAATCCAAGGGAGGTGAATGCCAGAGGGGTGATACAAACCTGGAACAGGTAGATAATTTCAAGTATTTAGCACGTGTGTTATCCCAGGATGGTAGTATAGTGAGATTGAATTAAGGTGCAGTAAAGCTAATGCAGTGCTATCAACAATATTCTGTAAGAAAGAAGTCAGCTCCCGAGCGAAACTATATTTACACCGGCGTGTTCCAGATCAACTTTGCTTTACAGGGGTGAAACATAGGTGGACTCACGATATGTTATTCATAAGTTAGAAGTAACACACACAAAAATAGCGGGAATGACCGCTGATAAAAACAGGTGGAAACAATGGTAATAGGACACTGGGAATGAGGACATAAAGGTTCCGTTAGGAATTAACTTGATGGATGAAGCTGTCCGCATAAAACGGCGTCGGTGGTAGGGTCATGTGAGGCGAATGGAGGAGGATAGGTTACCTAGGAGTATAATGGACTCTATCGCGGGAGGTAAGAGATGTAGAGGGAGAACAAGACGACGCTGGTTAGACTCGGGTTCTAACGATTAAAACAGGTATAGAACTAAATAAGGCCACAGAAGTGGTTGCAAAAAGAAGGTTGTGGTGGGGGTTTGTAAATTGACAGGGGCTTGCAGACTGAACGCTGAAAGGCAGAACAATTTATAAAGAAGATGGGTGGAGATGGATTATTTTTTAACTACTATTTTTTACAGCTTTGCTTTACGTCGCAGCGACACAGATAGATTTTACGGCGTCGATGATATTATGTAGGGCTAAGAGTGGGAAAGAAGATATCACGGCCTTAAATAAGGTACAGGTGCCTGGTGTGAAAATGGGAAACCACGGAAAACCATCTTCAGGGCTGCCGACAGTAGGGTTCGAACCCACTACCTCCCGAATACAACCTGACAGCTACGTGACAATCTTTCTGCAACTTTGGTTTGGGAAAGAAAGAGTTTCAGCTCCATGTGTTCAGAAACAGAAAATCTAATATTCGGTTTGGGGTACAAACGAGACAGGATCTTCTCTGGAGTCGCAGGAGAAGTAACGCTCTGAACTGCCACCTCTCGTTAGCAAATGAAAGAGAACATATTTCTAAACACGATGGGAACTGTTAAACTCTAAGAGTTCACAAAATAGTGCTGCATTGTTTTTGGTAAATACCCTTCAGTTATTATTATTATTATTATTATTATTATTATTATTATTATTATTATTATTATTATTATTATTATTATGTCCGACTCGTTGGCTGAATGGTCAGCGTACTGGCCTTCGGTTCAGAGCGTCCCGGCTTCGATTCCCGGCCGGGTCGGGTATTTTAACCGTCATTGGTTAATTCCAGTGGCCCGGGGGCTGGGTGTTTGTGCCGTCCCCAACATCCCTGAAACTCACACACCACACATAACACTATCCTCCACCACAATAACACGCAGTTACCTAAACATGGCAGATGCCGCCCACCCTCATCGGAGGGTCTGCCTTACAAGGGCTGCACTCGGCTAGAAATAGCCACACGAAATTAACATTATTATTATTATTATTATTATTATTATTATTATTATTATTATTATTATTATTATTATTATTATTATTGCGTGACTCCATGGCTGAGTGGTCAGCTTCCCATCCCTTAGTCCTCCGGGCCGTGGATTCGTTTGCTGGCTGTGTCGAGAGATTTTAATGTTTAACTGTTTATTTTCCCGACTAAGGGACTGGATGTTTGTGTTTGTTCAAACACTTTCCTCCTCATATTCTGTCAACTCACCATACTATTAACCACGACAGAAACAGGCAGTGATGATTACATCCCTTCATATAGGGTTGCGTCAGGAAAGGCATCCGGTAGTAAAACAGGACCAAATCCATGTGTGCGCTTCAGTTTCCACCCGCGCCCTCACGGGTGTTGGAAGAGTGGAACAAGAAGAGTAAGGGAAGAAAGGATTTAGTTTCTTAGATTTTCGCTAAGTAAAAAACAATAAACTCTCTAATTCCAGTTTCTCCGTAATAAAATCTGGAGCACAAGTTACACAGCATGTAACAAAACTGAACGGAAAAAAATCAGGAACGAATTCCTCACGTGGAGAGAATGAGAATAGAAAATAGAAATGATAACAAGGGTTCGAGAAAACCTAATTGTTGATTTATCCCACCTTTCAGTTGGTTCATAATCAACAGCAGTCCAGACTCTACATAACCCCAAGGTACAAGTTCAGGGGGTTCAACTCAGGGGAGCGTGGTGGCCAAACAATTAGTCCACCTCTGCAGATCCATTGCTCAGGATAATACGCATTAATGTGACTGCGGGTAAACGACTCAATGAGCAGGAGGGGTATCATGGAAGAAGCACAGCAGTCGACGGCATGCTAGCGGTATGCCTTCTTAATTCCCAGGCAAAGTAGTTCTATCGCATGTCCCTGTCATTGCAACGTAAAACAAATAACAAAATTAGAAATTTCCCTTTCGGAAAACCAAATGCTCATAAATATTCCTTTCAGTGAAATGCGCGACGTGATGTTACCTAGCAACCGCGCAGGCTGTACTAAATGAAGTACTGATGGATGGCCATGACATCCAGATCCACAGCCTGTGCAGCTCTCAAGGTACTGTTGCTAGGTAACGGCACGTCTTACAGTTTGTTACATGACGCTATTTCGTTACGCAAATTTTCGAATGGCCGTCATCTATAAGATACATTTGTGTATATATTTAACTGTTTCGATTCCATTATTTACACAATAACATACTTGTACAATAGTGTGTATTAATGTTGACAACATTTCTTAGCAGACAAAGTAGGGGACCCTATACTACGAAAAACGTAAAATTAAGCAATTTCCTCAATTCCGCCGAAAGTCGAAGGATTAAAGAGCCCAGAAAGGTTTCAAATTGTGAGTCTTGGATGGCTCTATCAAAGAAAAGCAAAAAGCAAATTTCGAAAATCACTTCGTTCTGATTCAAATCATATGAAAATTAACTTCTAGACATAATTCTTTTTGTAATATGTTCCTTGGTTTAGACATTTTTTTATTTCTTTGAAACGTGTCCGCACCGAATGTAGTTATAAGGGCTTAAGTGAAACTCTGCATTCACTCACATTAGCGCTCGTAGTCGTAGAAAAAGGCAAACTGCTAATCTAATCGACCGGACAACGATGATTAAGAAAAGGATTGTAATTTTTTGGAAGAAATAAAGAATATATTCTCATATTTTATTTATATAAAATCCGTAGCTTATATCCCTAGGATGTTTTCAACGACGAGTTGCTTGCCTGTAGGGATAGAATTCTAGATTTTTAATTGAAATTAAATGGCGTATGGCTTTTAGTGCCGGGAGTGTCCTAGGACAGATTTTTAATTAAAGATATTTTATAGTGTCATAATGAATGTTTTGACAGAGTGAAAAGCTTTAATGTTACATTAGATCAACGGGTTTTCTAAAATCATATCTTGGAAACTATAGGCTTCTAGGGTCTAGAGTCTAGGGTCTACGGTCTAGAGGTAAATTCTTTACTATCAGCGCTTTATTAGGTTGTGCCTTGAAAAATACCAGATCGTCATAACAATACACCTAAAAGCTGTAACTCATAGATGGCACAAAATTTGTATTGATTAAAACGTGAAAAACCCTTGAGTTACGCTTCACAAAAGCCTCTCGTGGGCACAGCGTATACCTGTTCCAGAGTGTATTGATCACTCCATTCGTTGTGATGAGCCAGGAAATTCCTACCTCCAGCAACGAAAATAACATAATAAACAATCTCATAACGTTCTATTCGGCTATTGTGATGTTGTGTAACTCAGAGTTAGCCAGTGGGCTGCATGAAGCCCACAATTTCTCCGTTCATTTCATTATCAGTGTGATTCATCACTCCATACGTCAACCAACTGCCAACACTACACCTCCATCTTTTTCTCCAATGTCGACTAATAATAATAATAATAATAATAATAATAATAATAATAATAATATGGCCTCACCGTATTCAGACATTTGACGCCATCTGGATGTGTGCTAGTCAATTTCAAGCTAGTATTCCTAACATAACGTAAGGAATTTGAAGCATGTCTCTAGTTGCTACTATGTGAGCTATTTCAGAAGATTCTGTGTGCAAAACACGACTAGATCCTCCCACACACGGTTTAACTCACTGTAGGCGGATTGATCGCACAGTGTAGGTTTCAGGGTTTACTTATGCTGCAAAATTCAACACCCTGTGACGTGCTGAAACCGGCCATACGCCTTCGAGAACTTCACCTCATGTCAAAACACTGCAAGAAGTTGGTGGACCTAATTGAAGTAGTAACAGTATTAGACGTGCTGGTTCATTGGTCGTGTGATAAGTTCTATTGAAGTTGGCGACTATTTTAGCTACTGTATGACGGAGCGACTGGCTCCGTGGTGTGAGTCATGTACCTGTCAGCTTGCATTCGGGAGATGGTGAGTTCGAACCCCACTGTCTGCAACCCTGAATATGGTTTTCCATTTTCACAGCAAGGAAATGCTGGGGCTGTATCTTAATTAAAGTTGTTACGGGGTACCCTTGGAGCAGATAGAGGTTGAAGAAGGTGCCGGGGTGAATGGGTCTATCTACAACATCAAAATCAACTGAAGATTATATTTTTCAGAAAACCACAATTTAACAATTTCCACTTGGTGAACATAAAACATATCAGGTACAAAGCACTCTTGAAACAAGACTAGGAAAGTCCGAGATTAGTCCCAGCTCAAATTTACAATTCAAAAATCAGAACAAATTTAGTCAAGGGCAGAAATCCCCTAATTCACAGAGCATTCTCTCTAGCCTTCCAGAGGCACCTGTTAATTTTACAAAACTTTGAAAAAGAGCAACCAGGCTCTCGGTTCCTTACTGCCTACTCAAGGCGACATTACATCAATCTCTGGTCTCTCAAACCACCATTTACAAATAGAACTTATTTTTACAGGAGTATTTAATACCCAACCTACTGGGCCTTCATGAAAAAAGAACAGGTTAGATAACTGGCCCGAACACAAGGTGAATAGAGGCACACTGCGCTCCAAGATAATGAACATTTAAAAACCTAAAGGGCTCTAGGCCGATGAAACGGGGGCTATTCCCAAACTACTGAGGTGACTCGTATAGAAATTACTTTAACACCTTACAGAAGAAGAAAAAAAGGTTACAAAACGTAGTCACCTCAAACCAAGATGAAGGGGAGCTCGAGAGGGTAATTCACTCTCTATCCCCGATTTAAGGTTAAAGCTTTATAAAGGTTTTACATTAGCCGGAAGAAGATTTACAGTTTCGAAAAGTTTGTTACATAACTAAAGATTCAGACCTTTCCCTCGGATTAAACTGCGGAGGTAGCAAGAATGAATGAAGTTATGTGGCCATTACCTTATAGATGTTCTGGTTGCCGACGAAAGAGGCCGCCCGCCTCCTGCTTAAACACACACACTCAGATAGAGACGATCAATTGGTCAAGAAACGTGAAAAGCCACAGTTTATAAACCATCAGGGAAGGTTCGAGATCATTCAAGACTAAACTATCCACACCCTCTCAATTTTATTGGTTGAGTTCAAAAGTAACACTCAAAATCGAACAAGAAGCCTATGATAGGTTGAAAATTAATTACAGAAATTTTTCATTGGCCAGATTCAAAACTGGCGGAAAAAAAGGAAGTATTGTCAACCCAAACATAAATGAACATCAATCAGTTACAAAAACCTAGAAATACAAAACTTCTTTAAATTATAAGTTCGTACACCTTGCACCAAGGTGCATGATCATAGTTTTTGAAGTATCATCTGTGGAAAAATGTCCAAACTTCTTGATGTATATTAAAACAAAACAAAGAGAAATTCAGTCAGTTTAGGAAACTGCACAATAACAAAATTACTTAGTATTTCAGTGGAGACATCTTCTGATTAATGTTCCAACTTGTTGTGTTATTAGTTTCACTTTTGATTGATACAGGAGTTCCTTTAGGCGCTAATTTTGAATGCGCGGCGTTGAGGTGTACCTCCCGGTACAAAAGTCACGATGGTTTCCTTTCCTTCCCTATCCCATCATCACCGTAAGACCTATCTGTGTGGGTGTGACGTAAGACAAATTGTAGGAAAAAAAAAGAAAAACTCGCGTTACCCTTTCACTATTGTAACGAGCTCAGGATTTTGAGGGTTTTGTACAATTACTTATTAGAAACGTCAATCTTTTATTCCTTTAGTTTTAGTTCAGTTGTTATGAATATCGACTTACATTTGAGCGCTAACTTTTGGCGGTGGATAAGTGAAATAATAAACAGCCAACCATAGGCAACCGATCGGTCCGATAGAGTGCGTTACACTCTACTTCCGGTTACCAGAGTTGTCGATCTGTTGTTTACTGTAACCACGTTCTATCAGCTGGTGTGTTGTGTTGTTGAGTTCTTTTCGCGTCTTTGTCAGTTCACTCGGTCATTCTTGACAAAGCACCAACAATGGCGGCAAGAAATAATGAGTTGACTGAATTGTTGAAGGAGCACAATATTTCGGTTCGCGCTGACATGAGCAATGGGGGACCTCATGCATATTGTAAAACAAAACAACCCCTAGTACGAAGTTCACGCGGTGGGTGAAACAGCCAGGAAGCATGAGCATAAAGTTCTTCGCCTTCAACCATACGATTGCTATTTTAACGCCGTAGAACTGACTTGGGCTTAGGTGGAGGAATATGTAGTTTTCGGAAGTTGAAAGACTTCTTTGGGAAGCCGTAGGCCGCGTAAGTGCGAAAAACTGAAACAATGTTGTGAGACACAATCCGAGATAACTGAACGATGATAATGTCGATAGTGACTCAGAAATGAGTGGTGTATTCCCTTTGTAGGATTTTTCCCTTGCTTAGGAGAAACTGAATCTATAAAAACGCCAGCTATTCTGGATGGCAAGTAGACATTTCATTTCATTACCCCGCGTTTACCTGTTCGAGCATTGATCTATTTGTGTCTTATAGTCTTATCCTAAATACGTTACGTTGTAGAGTTAATGTTATTTGAGAATAAATAATAATTGATTCTGGACTTATATTCGTGTTGTGAGTCGTAAATCAGCTGTTTTTACTCGTAACAATTTCACACCAATGTCTGACTTCCGGTTAACTGTCAAGTCGAAACTCATAGAAACATAAGCATAAATTTGTTATTCTGTACAAATGACCACAATGTATTCACAATGACAAATAACCTCCAACTAAGCGCGCGAGTGAACACAGCGCCATTTTATAAAAGAGTATGCGTGTGACGTCACATTACTTAGTATACATGTTGCCTTATTTTGAAATGCTAGTTCATGGAAACATAATCGTAAGTTAAATACTCTCCAGGATGTGCGCGTACTACCCAAACGTTGAAAGTGCCTTAAATGTTTTCTTCCAATGTACCCATTGTCGAGGAACGTGAGTATACAAAAGAAAAGAAGAAGTCGCTGAAGTGCCGAAATATTGCCCTGATGAGTGGTTACTTTAAAGTGAAAAAAATTCAAAATCCACAGCCTGTTTCCAGTGAATGACCCGGTCAGGAATACAATGAATGTAGCCCACGTCTAGCGGCGAGGATAGGAATTGTGCCGGCTGCCGAAGCCTGCCGCACTCCTCTGGGGCAATGATTAATGACTGGCAGATGAAAATAAATGATATTGGAGACTGTTGCTGGAATGAAAGATGACAGGGAAAACCGGAGTATCCTCCTCCACTTTGTTCAGCAGAAATCCCACATGGAGTGACCGGGATTTGAACCACGGAACCCAGCGGTGAGAGGCCGACGCGCTACCACCTGAGCCACGGAGGCTACTTAAAGTGCCATATATATATTCAAAAGTCATCATTTCACAAACCGTGAATGATCAAAAGGATCCTGATTTTTATAATTTAGACCATAACTGAAAATATAAAAAAATATTGTAAGGAAAGAAGACTCTGAATAGTATAAGTGATGATTAAAATAGTCACTGAATCTTTTAATCTCCTGTCACAGATTTCTCGCGCTTAGACAGAGGAGCTGATTGACTGTGCTGGGTTTCGATCTGGTAACCCGGGCCATACGAGGCAAGCGAATTAATCAGCCGGGCTATACAGACGGCCGAAGGGTAATCTGTAATCTGTGGTGGCGGAGGTGGTGATTAATACTTGAAGGGGAAGTACCACCCGCTGTTGAACTCTAATCACCGAACTAGTGAGAAATGTGGTACGAGTCGTGTACAGTCACTTAGAAGAAGAATGAGGGTATGTTAGTGTATGTTACTTCTATTTAACATTTAATTGGACTAAATCTCTAATATAAAATAAGAGTTGTCTGTATATTGCTTAGTATTTAAAAAGAATGATATTTCTTTATCGGTCGTTTCCACAGTAAAAAGGAAGTGCAGTTTGTAATTTTTGGCCATCTCTTGTCTCTCTGTTTGTATGTACGGGCATCACGAGAAAGTGGCTGAAGATAATTTAATGAAAATCACGTACGTGAAGTTCGGAATGATGCACTACAATCTAGGCTATAAATTATTTTATTCTCGCTGAGTGAAATGGTGGTTTCAATTTAATTCACAAGTACCTATGTACTTGTATTGGTGGTCCTAGCGATAAATACTACTTAACTAAAGTATATAGAGTTACATTTTCGATCGTTTATTCCTTAAAGTCGTAAAGTGGGTGAACAGAATTTGATGAAAATCGGTATGTAAGGTCATGGAATAAGGCACTACAGTTTAGGCTATAAATAATCTTTTCACGCTGAATGTAATAGTAGTTTAGGGAAAGGCGCCTAAAATTAAATTTTTAAATAGCGGTACCTATTTTATTGATCCTATGGAAAAGTACTACATAACAAAATTTATAAAGAATAGAATTTCCAATCATTTATGTCATAGTTTTAAGATACAGACTGTGATAATAGAATTCATGAATTTAGACTCTTGTTGCTTAGTGCATATCAACGACGAACATTGTTAACATGGAAACATTGTCTAATCCTGTTAACTGGCGATGGTTTTTGTAACGAAGGTCTTAAGGTGTAAAACCGCGTGGCCATCGGTCCGTATCGACAAGGAAAGTTGTGAAGATTATTGTAAAAAATGAGAAAAAAGTCGTAAAGGAACGATCCCTTGAAGAATAAGACAAGAGGGTGTCATGAAGGAAGGAAGGAAGGACTGTCTTTACATTAGTGCTCTAATATGACAGAGTTGGAAGAAAACTAAATGTGAAGGTTTACAATATTTAAAGCTCAAGAAAACTGATCAACAATAACATTGCAATGACCGTTGTTGTGAAGTAATTTTTTCTTCTGCTGCAACTCATCTCCGATAGGTGGGATTACTGAAATGTCGTATGGCTTTTAGTACCGGGATATCCCAGGACGGGTTCGGCTCGCCAGGTGCAGTTCTTTCTATTTGACACCCGTGGGTGAACTGCGCGTCGTGATGAGGATGAAATGATGATGAAGACAGCACATACACCCAGCCCCCGAGCCATTGGAATTAACCAATTAAGGTTAAAATCCCCGACCCGGCCGGGAATCGAACCCGGGACCCTCTGAACCGAAGGGCAGTACGCTGAACGTTCAGCCAACGAGTCGGACGGCGGGATTACTGCTGCGTCGCGATAAAATAGCCTGCCTGAATATTGACAGAAAGTAGCTGGGGAGATAACTCTGCACGTACTATATGATTGTCCCGCCAACGAAGCCTACTACAGTTAGCTACAGCAAGGAAAATTGTAAAAATGGCTATCGAAATGAGAAAAAGTCGTATTCAAAAGGAGAAGGACTACCTTTACAATGGATACCCTAATATCACGGTGAAAATAAAACTACGTGTGGAGATCTACAATATCGGCACCTGATATTTGATTTCTCATATCGGAAGAAATGAAATCAAGATCGGCAATAATACACAACAATATTAAACTGCAAAGTGCCACAGACAGCAAGGAATCGAGTACGTCACAACAAGCCACAGAACCTGGTGAACAATATGAGTGGCCATGCACATGCTAAGTGATTATCCCGTCAACAACGCGTACTTAAGCTAGTTATAAAATATTATTCATCTTTCACGTAGTCCGACTCGTTGGCTGAATGGTCCGCGTACTGGCCTTCGGTTCAGACGCTACCGGGTTCGATTCCAGACCGGGTCGTGGATTTTAACCTTCATTGCTTAATTCCAATGGCTCCGGGGCTGGCTGTTTATGCTGACTCCAACATCCCTGCAACTCGCACACCACCCACAACACTATCCTCCGCCACAATAACACGCAGTTGCCTACACATGGCAGATGTCGCCCACCTTCATCGGGGGTCTACCTTACAAGGGATGCACCCGGCTAGAAATAGCCACACAAAATTATTATTATTATTATTATTATACCTCCAACGTACATAAAAATGTGGAAACCCGAAACAAACATTATACAGTACGTAGAGAATCAGTACCATATGCTCATATATTTGGGTGACTGCATCTGTAAGCTTGTGTTCGAAAGTTGGCGGGTTAAGTTCTCACCGTTGGCACTTCTGAAGATGGTTTTCTGTGGTTTCTTATTTCGTATCTTACCCCTTATCTAACACGACATCACCGAAAGCCTCTCCGTGGTGAGCAAGACATTCAACGATTAGCAAATGCAAAATATATATCCCAGACAGAAAAATGGTTGACAACGACAATAAAAGAAGGTTCTGGTTTTCAGAAATTCCGAAGTGCCGAATTTTCCTCGCAAGAATTCTTCTACGTGCGAGTAATACTACCGACTCAAAGGTGGCGTATTTGAGGAGCATTAAATACTTCCGAACTGAAGTGGGATCGAGACGCCACCTTCAGCTGAGAAGGCTAGCGGATAGTGTTTTTTAATGAGTTCTGCCGCATCCACTACCACATGCTCCTCCACACGGCTTCCACTGTGGATAACCTGCTTCTGACCGCCTCCACTGTAGAGGGCCTCGGCTACGTGAGCAGGCTTAACCTCACGTTGAGCCCGCGTTAACCTAACCTAACCTAACCTAACCTAACCTAACCTAACCTAACGGCTGCGTGTCGGAATTCTGTTGTTAAAGGCGCCTTAAGGGGCAGTCAGGCTTAAACCTAACTAGCCTAGTTGGCCGTTATACATTGGTTATAAGCGACACTTTAAGGAGCTCTCCGTCACGCTGACTACGTGTGGAGGCTTAACATCACAAGAGCGTTAACCTCACATGACGTCACGCTGGGTAGGCGTGCAGGCTTAGGCCCGGGTTTGCCTCCAGGCTTAGGGTCATTAACCTAACAGACATAACCTAGAATGCAAGCTTAAGCTTACAGGCTTAACCTAATTGGACAAAATGGCCGCTTTAATTTTTCTGGGCGAACTTAGAGCTTCGGAGCTGAGCTTGAAATTCTGAACAACGTGACACGGTTTTTAATGCAATTGGGACGTGGCGTAAGGGCTAAAGAGCTGAAGGTACAAAGGTGGAAGAGAAGGCGGATGTGGAGCCAAGGGAGGAGGAGGTGGTTAGTAGCAGGGCCTCTACTCTGGAGGGCGTGTGGAAGCGGATGCGGCAGAACCCGTGAAAAACCACTACTCGTGCTCTCTACCATATGAGCTAGTCAGCTTAGCGAAATTTTCTACATTAAGGTGTCAATACCTTTGCCAAAAGTAAGTACAAACATCACAGCACTCCATATACGAGTCATTCAGCACAGGATTAAGGAAGACTGAACATTTAGAAGACCTCCCTGACATGAGTACGGCGGACTTTCGTTGAGGATAAGCTTCACAGTTACTAGTTAATTATGGAACAAATACAGAATACGGGGGTGAACATTAGGCCACCTTGTCGGCGATATAGTCCTAATTAAATACTCTACATTCTAAAGTGGCCGAACTGTTTGTTAAATTTCACCCGATTTCCTTCTCAGAACCAAACAGTAATATCATTAAGTTCCAGCATAAGAATTTTTTAAATACTTTGGGCGTTCAAAAGTGATTGGCACTAGAATTGTTTCCTGTTCACAGCAACCACTTACTAAACAAACGAATACAGATTATATTACAGGTATTCCCCGCCAATGTCTTTGCACTTTTGCCATCGTTCTGGCAGCTTCCGTATTTGCGTAGCAAACCATTCTTTAAGGGTATCCCAGTGCCGCTGGTGCACAAATGTATGAAGTACTTCATTGGCGGTAAACTTCTCACTCCACATTGCGTCGAAAAGGGAATAGTTGCTAGGAGCCAGATCCGGTGAATATGGAGGATGTGACAGCACAGTAAACCCTAGTCCACCGAGTTCGATAGCTGCAGTCGCATAAGTGCGGCCAGTATGCAGTATTCGGGAGAGAGTGGGTTCGAACCCCACTGTCGGCAGCCCTGAAGATGGCTTTCCGTGGTTTCCTATTTTCACACCAGGCAAATGCTGCGGCTATACCTTAATTAAGATCACGGCCGCTTCCCTCCCACTCCTAGCCCTTCCCTGTCCCATCGTCGACATAAGACCTATCTGTGTCAGTGCGACGTAAAGCACCTTGCAAAAAAAAAAAAAAACTAGTCCACGCACAGTGGCAATGGTCTGGCGACTGCCACGTGCGTGAACCAACTGTTGGCATATCTCCACACGCTTCTGTTTCTACGCAGTGGTGAGGAAATGGGACACCAATTTTGTACTTTCATCATCGCCATCATCATCTTCATCATCATCTTCTTCTTCTTCTTCTTCAAATCCTCATGCATGCTGGTGTGGAGGGTTCTCCGTGGTAGACATGTTGCTTCCTCTAGTTCATCAAACGTGTTCGCCTGTGCCCCATTATTAAGTAAGTGACATGTTGGGCATTGTTCGGCTTGCGTGCAATTGCTGAACGCCCAGTGCTTTTGCGTTTTTCAGCACAGCCCCTGGCGTCACAGAACTCTGATAACCAAGGAAACACGGATTTGTGGCCTGGTGCTGTTTCCCCACATACCTACTAACCTCTTGTGGATGTCTGAAACAATCACTCCTTCCCTCCAGAAAAATCACGCTGTTTACTGTTGCCCATGCATGTCTGCTTTCATCTTGTCATATCGATGTCCACCAGCGTTCTCGCAAGCCGGAACAAGTGCTGCTGCAATGCGCCATCTGTGGGAAGCAGCAACATCATCTGGTGGCGGTAGACAGTACTATAGACTGTCTTCACGCACACATCGCCACACATTTCAAACTGCTGCTTTGCAGGAGTTATTGGCGTCCGAAACGGGGGAGGAGCTTACGGTCAGCTGTTTCCAATATGGCGGCGAGATAGTGACGGGAAATAAACACGACAGTGATCGGGTGTGCGTCTGTAGGATTTATTAAGTGTTCAAAATGTCTTTGGTGTCGTATGCGCAACTGTTGAGAGTTGTCGGAGATTTCACGCGTCCGTTAGTGGAAGGGAAAGAAATATTCAAGCGTAATTACTTGATATGTGTAAGTAAAAATTTTGAAACAGAAGATGAAAGTGGTGTTGTAGCATTGTGTTTACAATCATCCCACATCGATTCAAAACCCCACAAAGTTAATGTTGTCTTGAACAAAGGGAGTGAAAATGTGAAGTGCAACTGTACATTTAAAGCGGGTTTGTCAGAGAAATGTTACCGTTGACACGCTAATTCACCTTAACAGTTAAGCTACTGTAATTTTCCACTATTAGAGGTTATGGAGTAATTTCTTGTTGATTTGGTCCATACCAAAGCCTTAGCCAGGTGACGGGGGAGTTACCTGTCTTGTAAACTCTAATCTTGGGGAAGAAATAAAATAATAATTCTACTAAGTAAATGTTGTAAAGCAAATACATCCTAGGCTTTATACAGGCTTAATATTCTTCCATTTTTACCATCAGCACAGTCCGACTCGTTGGCTGAATGGTCAGCGTACTGACCTTCGGTTCAGAGGGTCCCGGGTTCGATTCCCGGCCGGGTCTGGGATTTTAACCTTCATTGGTTAATTCCAATGGCCCGGGGGCTGGGTGTTTGTGTTGTCCCCAACATCCCTGCAACTCACACACCACACCTAACACTATCCTCTACCACAATAACACGCAGTTACCTACACATGGCCCACCCTCATCGGAGGGTCTGCCTTACAAGGGCTGCACTCGGCTAGAAATAGCCACACGAAATTAAATTAAAATTAAACCATCAGCACAAAAGTTAGAACTTAGAACCGACAATAATAAATATAAAAAATATAACTAGCTTCAGAATATGCAGAGCAAAGTTTGAAAATTATAATTTAAGAGTACTATAATCTCTACAGTCACAGCTGTTTGGGGTTGAAGAATACTTGGTTTGTCCAATTCTACCAAATAATTAGGTTATGGCTTCTAATTTATGATGACCGGGCGAGTTGGTCGTGCGGTTAAGAGCGTGCAGCTGTGAGCTCGCATCCGGGAGATAGTGGGTTCGAATCCCACTGTCGGCAGCCCTGAAGATGGTTTTCCGTGGTTTCGCAAATGCTTTCCTTTCCCATCGTCGCCATAAGACCTATCTGTGTCGGTGTGACGTAAAACAAATAGCAAAAAAGCTAATTTATGATGGCAAAATACTACGTATTTTCTTTCATTGATAGAAGTATTTTATAGGCAATTTAAATGCAGTGCTTAATTACTACCAGTTAAAGATATTACTCACATGTAGATAGTTAATTTACTGTCTGCTGTTACACATATGAAGAAGTTTACAAAGAGCGGATTACATTCTATGTGCGGCACAGAAGTATTAGGCTACAACTTTATCAGTATTTTTGATGTAGCTAAATCTTTGTGAATACAAATTAGAGACAATAACTATCAATGAGTACAATAAACAGTACCGGTACCTACGCTGTGGAAAGAAGTCGTTTTCATGAGAATGCAGACTGCACACTGTCATGTATCGCGTAACGCGTTTTCCAATTGACAGCGAGGAAGCCCATCTTTCTCTCTGAACTTTTTGTACAGGAAAGCAGTGAAGAGATTTCGCATCCGTTTTATACGATTTGCAACCGTATACAGAGCAGTACCTCCTCAAATTTGACAAGTTTCTCTCTGTTTCCATCACGATGTCAATGCTTCGCCATGTAAATAAACCTCACCAGTCACTATGTTACAGCTTCAACATTCTACCGCGTGGCTGCGCCATCCAACTTTTCTGACGTCCATAGGAGTGCCAGTCAGTAATGAATGCACTAAATAAATATCGAAGAAATAAAAGCCTGTCAAGATTTGCGCTCGACAATGACATTGATCTGGTCACAACACGGGAGATACACTCAGTTGGTGAGGAACATCTGAGTGCTTGGCTTTAGCGGTTTGGCTGTGTATGTACGAGGTATCCAGTGCCTTTCCGCTGAAGTATACAGTGTTTTTCTTTTCCGTATGGCTTTTAATGTCAGGAATCCTCCGCTTGTTATTTCTGTAGCTGCTTTCGCGGTACACCCCACAGCGGTGAGCTACATGAAGTGACGGTGTTGGTGAAATAGTACGGGCTAAGTGAAGATGATACTTGTTGTTTAAAGAAACGTCACACCTATGTCATCGGCCCCTAATGGTACGAGACGAGACAACATGTAATGACAATTAAAATTACAAAAATCATCCAGTGACCAGAATTCAAAACATGATGACGAAGAATGAACGAATGAATCTAATTTTAAAATAATCAGCGAATCTAACTCACAATACTGAAAGTTAAAATTGTGACCGCTTTTTCCGGGACAAGGACAATTACGGTTACCATAATAATAATAATAATAATAATAATAATAATAATAATAATAATAATAAACATGGTAAATAACACAGTGGCGCAGTATTGACATCAAAACATAGAAGCGTGAAGAGTATCTTTTAAATACGCAAAATTAAGGGAAATACAGGGAACACTTACAGGCCTAAAATGACAACTAAGACGGGATGTGGAACGTGCGGGAAGCCCTTATCGAGGTACATGGAACGTATGGCGTTATGGGGGAGAAAAGACTTACATGAAACACCCTCTAGCTCAATTATATTAAAAATAACAGATAACCAAAATTACACGAGACTAACTTACATAACAGAGTAGCAGATACTTTACACATTTAACTAACGGAGTGATTACGAAACCAAAACACAAATGAATGGATAGTTGATTAAAAGACAGGAGGAAAACTTTAAATTACGAGATCGAGAATCTAGGGCAAACTCAGACACGTTGAATATTAAACTTTGAAAATTACATTAAGCAAGAAAATACCGAAACGCAACGGAATTAAATTAAATCAAACGAAATCAGAAACATTGATAATAACAAGAAAATAGCACTGAAATAACACTTACTTCGGAAAGGCAGGAGTTCCCGAGGGTAGCCCTCGAGCGCGAACGTTCGCTAGGGCGGTCAGATGGAAAATGACGCCGAGCATACGCATCATTTTTCCAAAGCCGGCAAGAAGACCCGAAATGGTTCGATTGCAATCAACCAATAAGAAACAATTTCCACTAGATTCTCGTTTACCAATACATTCGCATGACCATATATGGTGATTTCCGGGCAACAGACGCTAGATAAATTACATCACTTATTTCAACATCCCTAACCGCGCGTGCGGTATAGGCTGTTCCAAATTAAACCACCTTTACATTTTTTAAATGTCACCAAATTACATCATGGTATACAAATCACTTTATCACTCTTGCAATGTTAACAATCCAATCTTGAGGTTTTCTTAATTTACATTTTACTAGTTAAATCATTTCAGAATCAAAATACTTCTTCCATCTCGCAATGTTTTGAAAAATTATTACACACATATTTCAGCTACATAAACAAATATTCCAGCAAGGTCCAGTGTTCTTATTTCTTCATTTCTCAAAATTTTACAAACAAAATAAAATCCTTCAGATATGTTAAATTTAAATAAAATTTTATATTTCCAAACTCTAACTCTTGCAACACACAACATCCAATTCCAGTTCTCTGTCCCACCACAGCTTACAAAAATGATTCCAAAATTCGTCCACTGACTAGAATTCCAGAAGACGACAATGAACAATGATTATGAACTTAAAACTCAACAAGGGAAAGCAAAATCCTAAATCGATGATGCTTGTTGTCTAAAGCTGTCCGAAATCCAGGTTCCCGGACCCTCCTAATGGCTCGTAAAGTAGAACCATGGTGTTCGTCACATAGCGGTACTAATCACAGGCAACTCCCAGACCCGTGGTGTTCCTAATACAATCGCACTAATGACAGGTAATCGCATATAGTGGTACTAACCACGGGTACTGTCCGACTCGATGGCTGAACGGTCAGCGTACTGGCCTTCGGTTCAGAGGGTCCCAGGTTCGATTCCCGGCCGGGTCGGGGATTTTAACCTTAATTGGTTAATTCCAATGGCACGGGGGCTGGGTGTATGTGTTGTCTTCATCATCATTTCATCATCATTACGAAAACTGAAAGACCTGCACCTGGCGAGCCGAACCCATCCTGGGATATCCCGGCACTAAAAGCCATACGACATTTCATTTTTCATCACGGGTACTGTAAACCCGTAGTGATCCACTTCGTAAGATACTAATCACAGACTAACGGTGTTCCTCACATAGTGGTACTAATCATAGGTAATGTCATGGTTCAAAATTTGTTATACCTTGGTCAACCCTTTCGGTCACCTCTTACGACAGGCATTCTTCGTCTGCGTCCTCTACCCTCAAGATTTTGCCGATTAGGATATGGGAATGAAGCGGCCCTCTTCTTGAGAAAGGTACCGTCACGCCATTTGGCTGAAGTTGAAATCGGAAACGACGGGAAACCAATTCGAGGATGGCCGACGGGAAATTCGAACCCAGCTATCTCCCGAGCACAGAGCTAGCCACCATAACTGGCTGTACTGCAAGCCACTGAGCTAACACGTTCGGTAGAGACAATTACTGTTGACATAGGACGCAGTGTACAGTGCAACACCAAGGAAACTACAGCTTCAATAGAAACCGTCACAATTACTAAATACAACTGGCAGTTAACCACCATCTGCCATGATTTAGCAACAATCACTGAGCACTATTGTATGTGATGCCGGACTTCTCTTGTGGAGTATACAACTCAAACGTTTTTCATTGCCTGCATTGACTTTGTTATTCCCCCTTCTTCGCTTGTGGTGGTGATCTTGAGAGAAGCCCTTCAGTTCTTGAGCACCGTATGAACTCGCCGCCCACTTCACAAACAGCTCTGGTGCTGAAGCCGTACAAGCGCAGGAGACTTCAAACAATAAATAGGACATGAGCTGGCTTTCGAGATATCGCCCGTAAGTTGTGCTTGGAGTCTGCTAGGCAGTCAGGGTGCTCTACGGGGTGTTAGATCTAAACCATCGTCATATCTTGCTTATCCTTTGAAATACTGTGCCGTAACTACCTGCTGGCGCAGAAGTGTTTCGACCATCCCGTTGGAGTGAGCTTAGAATACATCCACTGTCATAAGAAACGACTAAAACGGGCGAAATAAGAGTTTAAAAACGTGCTTCTCAGGACCCCTATCCGAGTCTGGCATTGTGTTCACTTGCTTGTGTCTCGCTGCTCACGTAAACTCCATGGTCCACGGTACGCACATGACTTTGCTTTGTTTATTTTTGACGTAAATATCTTGGAGCTGGGATCATCCGAAAATTTATGTGACGAAATAATGTCATGTAACGAAATGTGTGATGCGATGTTACCTAGCAACAGTACCTTGAGAGATGCATAGGCCGTGTCATGGTCATCCATTGATACTTCACATCACAGCATGCACGGTTGCTAGGAAACAATACCTTGAGAGCTGCATAGGCCGGGTATCTGTATGTCATGGCCATCCATCGATACTTCACATCACAGCATGCACGGTTGCTAGGAAACAATACCTTGAGAGATGCATAGGCCGTGTCATGGTCATCCATTGATACTTCACAACACAGCATGCACGGTTGCTAGGTAACAATACCTTGAGAGCTGCATAGGCCGGGTATCTGTATGTCATGGCCATCCATCGATACTTCACATCACAGCATGCACGGTTGCTAGGAAACAATACCTTGAGAGATGCATAGGCCGTGTCATGGTCATCCATTGATACTTCACATCACAGCATGCAAGGTTGCTGGGAAACAATACCTTGAGAGCTGCATAGGCCGGGTATCTGTATGTCATGGCCATCCATCGATACTTCACATCACATCATGCACGGTTGCTAGGAAACAATACCTTGAGAGATGCATAGGCCGTGTCATGGTCATCCATTGATACTTCACAACACAGCATGCACGGTTGCTAGGTAACAGTACCTCGAGAGCTGCATAGGTCGTGTATCTGCATGTTATGGTCATTCATCGATACTTCACATAACAGACTGCACGGTTGCTAGGAAACATCGCGTCAGGCATTTTACTGAAAGATGTTTTTATGATAATTTCATTTTCCCAAAGGGAAATTTTGTAACATTTTATTTATTTTTAATTTTTCTGAATACATTGAAATAAAGACGTTAACAGTATTTTTGCTTCAAATAATTGTTATCCAGTCTTTTACCTGTTGTCTAATGAGAAAATATTATGACATAATTTGATACATGTATTATTTTAATGTATTTTATTCCACTTCACGTAGGGTTAGCGGTGCCTTGTTTCATATAACTTCTTATTCAGCCTGGACTTCCCGAATTCGGGTTCAAACCCACCCTCTCTCAATAATTTGCTATTTTTAATTGAGGTGTCTTCTGCCTCTTCTGCTGCCCCTCAGATCCACTAGATGGTTTTTCTGCTACATCATATCCTTCACTGGGTAGGGTCGGTAGAATACATCCAGAGTAACCCATGCCTGTCGTACGAGGTGACTAAAAGGGGCCCCAGGGGCTCTTAACTTGGGTCCCTGGGTTGGCGACCATGGGGCCCTTAGCTGAGTCCTGGTATTGCTTCCACTTATTGTGCCAAGTTACTCACTTTCATCTACCCTATCTGACATCCCTTGGTCAACTCTTGTTCTTTTCCGACCCCGACGCTATTAGCTTCCGAGGCCTAGAGAGTCTTTCATTTACACGCCCTTCCTGGCCTTTGCTTTTTTTCGAATTATGGAAAAATCTTTCCCTCTGATTAGTGATGATAGACGATGTTTGCCCAGTTGTACTACCAATAGGTTTAATAGAAATGCGAGTTAAGAAACGAGACTCTGACAACGCTGTAACGGCGTGCAGCGTGGCCAAGCATAGGTCACATGACCTCGGTGCTGCCAGAGCTGCCTCATTAGCTCAGTGAGACGAGGTAATTCCATAAATGCCGGTTGTGCGGACGCGCCGATATTCGAGTCGCGTTCGCGCCAATTTTTGTCAGTTAATGTGTCAAATTGTATCCATGTATACCTCCACTATGCAATACACTATGTTCGGTCTTACCGTTACAGTTACCTTTATTTAAACATTCAAACATAACATGAAATTCTTACAGATGTAAACGACCACTTTGTTTCATCCATGCCACAAATAAAGCCAATACGTAGAACATAATAGTGATATAGTAACACCGTCTCTATCCAATGTGGTACAAGGAAACACAATACAGCCGTCTTGTAACTGCGTTTGTAAGCATGACATTCTGTTGTCACATGACAATAGGCTACACATGACAGTGTGATCCATTCAACTAGGGACCTGACGTCAAACACACAAAATACAAAAAATAAAAACCTGACATAGATTCGAGCCGTAGCTCCATGGTGCATGTGCGTTTGATAACTCAGCAGTCTACACAGTGAGTTACGACGGCGGGTACGGTACAGCGGGATGATGCACGTCTCTTTATTACATTCCGATGCGCTGCAGGATGCGACAGTGTTGCCATCTTCTCGTTTTCGACTTGTTTTCCAACAGCACCAGATCCGATTTGGCTATATAAACTTTTGTCTTGCAAAAGGTTGAGGAATCGCATGCCGACCTCCAAGTTCGCCTTTTTTCGTTCACCCTGCATTTACTTCTTGGGCCCCATGGCTAAGTGATTAACATGCTGGTCTTTTGCGCAAAGGTTTCCATTCCCAGCACTGTCCAGAATTGTAACTTTCATTGGTTAATTCCTCTCGCTCGGGGACTGGGTATGTGTGGTGTCTTCAACATCATAATTCATAACAGACGCTGGTCACCCTTACGCGCCAGTTCAAAAGACTATACCAGGTCTCACCACAGGCTACAGGCCATTATTATATTCTTATTTCGTTTCGGCCAGCTATGGAGCACGCTGTTTCAACTATTTCTGTCTTGAGCTTTAACACTCGCCCAGTGCTCCCGCATCCCTCTTCGGTGAGTCTCCTTCCCTTCCACAGTCCATGTCTTGCCTATCTTCATTTTGGGTTTTGTTCGAAAACTCTGCCGACTTTCAAGTTTCTTCTTTAAAAGGTCAAGTTCCAAGATGTTATCACGGAAGATCCGCAATTCTTGTAAATCCTTTTCTACCTCGGTGAACTAGACCGCTTTAGATTCCTTATAGTGAAAGTAGACAAAGATTCGAGCGGACAATATTTCTGTTTTCACTCGTGTTAAGTGGCTATAATAAGAAATCCTTCTTTTCCTAACAGTGTCTGTCCATATGCAGGTACAGCTCACGATTGTGCCTTTTGCTGTATTTTCCATTTTCCTTCATTGGGCGCAAGATCTTACTTATAATCTTCCGTTCTTTGGCTTCTAGTTGTTCTGCCAGACGTTTCCTATTCATGGAGGGACATTCTGCTGCATATATAGCTTCATGCCGAATTACTGTACAGTTATGTGTAAGCTTGAATTTGGAAGATATTGACCGAATGTTATAGATATCTTTTTTTTTTAATTGCTAGTTGCTTTACGTCGCACCGACACAGATAGGTTTTATGGCGACGATGGGACAGGAAAGGGCTAGGAGTGGGAAGGAAGTGGCCGTGGCCTTAAGGTACAGCCCCAGTATTTGCCTGGTGTGAAAATGGAAAACCACGGAAAACCATCTTCAGGGCTGCCGATAGTGGGGTTCGAACCTACTATCTCCCGAATACTGGATATTGGCTGCACTTAATATAGATATCTTTGGAGAGCTGGTAGGCCATTGTCATCTTCTTGATTCTTGATCTCAATGCCTCTTTTTCAGAAATGTTAGGTTATATCCACTCGCCTAGGTATTTAAATTTCTCTGCCCGTTTTATTTTGCCCTCATTGACCTGTAGATTTCTGGGAGTTGTATTGATGTTTATTATGAAGTGTGTTTTATCAAGTGAAATATGGAGGCCTGCCTTAGCCCCTTACATCTGAAATGTGTTTATTTGTTGTTGTTTTTTTGCCAGGGGCTTTACGTCGCACCGACACAGATAGGTCTTATGGCGACGATGGGATAGGAAAGGCCTAGGAGTTGGAAGGAAGCGGCCGTGGCCTTAAGGTACAGCCCCAGTATTTGCCTGGTGTGAAAATGGAAAACCACGGAAAACCATCTTCAGGGCTGCCGATAGTGGGATTCGAACCTACTATCTCCCGGATGCAAGCTCACAGCCGCGCGCCTCTACGCGCACGGCCAACTCGTCCGGTTTTATTTGGTTTTTGGCTGTGTCAGGTGAACCAAAAACATCGCCAGATAATTCGCGAACGCTAAGCAATGAATTGTTACGTTCTTGCTCTTCCAACCTAGTTTGACGCCATTCTCAACACTTTTCATTAGCAATCCAAACAGAGATCGTGATGTAGGTTTACGTCCACTGTTATGTCTACTGCTGTATTTGTCAGTACCATACTCTCTATCTGTGAGATATGTGCACTATGAACTCTATTTTAACCCTATCCGCCTTTGCATGTTGCAATAATCTCATTTCTGTTAGTTATGGCTCATAATTAATGCTTGTACATATTTCACATCATCGATAAATAATTTAATTAACAGTTTACTAAATTAAAATATGTGTTCGAGCAGGAATTTATTAAACATGCGATAATAAATCCTTGTGAACCTAGCAAGGGAATAAATTATGTAGAACGATCATAACGTGGTGTAACTAGTATACTCATAATACTTAATCATTAATCACTTTTACTATAACAATGTAGCACTATCAACTTTATTATACCTTACGGAGAATATTTAATTGAACTTGTTCCGAAAGAACTTACAAAGCTGTAATAATTATTTATGTACGATGAGTCTTCTGACGAAGGGTGTTTGTCAATAATATCCCTCAAAATTACAGGAGTGATTTAAAGTTGTTTTAAGGCAGATAATACACCTCATAGCGACCTCTATTAGGGAACCGAAATATGTGCCTCCTAATCAGATCATATAAACAATATTTATTTTATTTGATGTTTGGATGTAAGTGGGGTTCAGTTAAAACTCAAGATTACAATTGCCAACCATCAGCCGGATTTATTGGAAAAAGAAAACGCAATGAATGGTATTTCCCAAGTTAGGTAGTATAAATGGATTCTATTTTCTAATGAATCTTTCAACGCAGAGTGCGCTATGGTCTGAATATTGATGTCACATTTTTATATGTTTGCGCTTTTAAAAATAAGTAATTACGATGTATTGGGCTGTCAAGTACAAAAATCGTAAAACGAAACGAGAAAAACTGAGTTAAGAATGGCATTTAACACTTCCGGCTGTTTTATACGTACTGGCATTCTTTGGTTCCTTAAACCTGCCTGATCACGCTTCCACGAAGCTCACAAATCTGAAGTTAATTGAGAAGCTCTTCCCTTCTCTCATCATGGTTTCTACGTAATCTAACTTCCCTTAACAACACAGGAAATAACGACCAATGAAATACATTTACACATTTTTACATTTTGAACAAGTAGATCAATTCAGAACTTAAAATTTGGATCTTGGAAGAAAAATATGACAGTATACAACTGAGAAATACTTTGTAGAGTTGTAAAATTATTTAAAATAATGCGAAAATGTTACGACATTTGTAAAGTTGTTTATTTATGTTCCAAGACAAAAAGAGTTAACGGTGAAGACAGATTTGATGCAGCACTCCATGGCGCCCTATCCTCTGTTACTATTTTCATTTCTACTTAACTACTACATCTTACATCTACTCTAATCTGTTTGTCATATACATTCCTTCGTCTACTCCTACAGTTCTTACCACCAATATTTCCTTCAAAATCTAAGTGAGAAAGTCCTGGGTGTATTAAGATGTGTTCTACCATTTCTGTTTCTTCTTCTAATCGAATTTAGTTGAATCGTTCTTCCCTCACCAATTCGATTCCGTACTTCTTTGTTCGTGTTTCGATCTACCCATCACACGTTCAGCATTCTTCAGTAACACCACATTTCGAAAGCTTATATTCTTCTTCTTTCTGAGCTAGTTACCGTGGGTGTTTCACTTCCATACAATGCCACGCTGCAGACCAAAGTATTCAAGAATTCCTATATCAATATTCAATATTCGAAGTGAGCTAATTTCTTTTATTAAGAAAGGCCTTCAGTCCGCCTCTGTGATTAGTTGCCACCCCCGGAGGCCCGGGTTCGATTCCCGACTCTGTCACGAAATTTGAACAGTGGTACGAGGGCTGGAACGGTGTCCACTCAGCCTCGCGAGGTCAACTGAGTAGAGATGGGTTCGATTCCCACCTCAGTCGTCCTGGAAGTGTTTTTCCGTGGTTTCCCATTTCTCCTCCAGGCAAATGACGGGATGGTACCTAACTTATGGTCACGGCCGCTTCCTTCCCTCTTCCTTGTCTATCCCTTCCAATCTTCCCATCCCCCCGCAAGACCCCTGTTCAGCATAGCAGGTGAGGTCGCCTGGGCGAGGTTCTGGTCATCCTCCCCAATTGTATCCCCCGACTCAGAGTCTGAAGCTCCAGGACACTGGCCTTGAGGCGGTAGAGGTGGGATCCATTGCTGAGTCCGTGGGAAAAACCGACCCTGGAGTGTAAACCGATAAAAAGAAGAAGAAGAAGAAGAAAGGCCTTCCTTGTTTGTGTTAGTCTGCATTTTAAGTCGTCCCTACTTCTTCATTGGTTGGTTATTCTACTAGCCTAGTAACAATATTCATCTACTTCCTTGAAGATATTTCCTAATCTTATAATTCCTGCATGACCTGCCTTCGTTCAACTGTACTCAATTAGTTATGGTTTATTTTCGTCTTGTACTCCTTATGCATACCACTCAACACTTTCGCGAGGTGTTATGGAGACCATTTAAAATAATACAATTGCCAAATATCAGACTTACGATTTCTTCTCCTTGGATTGCGATTCCCTTTCCAAATTCCTTTTTGCTTTCCTTTACCGCTTGTTTTATACAAGAATTGAAAAGGAGATGCGGTCTTGTCTCACTCCTTCCTGAATATCTGCTTATTTTTCGTAGCCCTCGATTCTTATCACTCCTTCATTCTCGGTATCTGATCCCGATCGCCTCCAGAATCTCAAATAGCTTGGTCCTAAGAATATTGCCTTTTCTTGATCTACGAATGTCATGTTCGTGCGTTTACCCTTCTGAATTCGTTCCTCTAACATTGGATATTCTCCAAATATCTTGGAACCATAGTGACTGAGCATTGCCATCCCAAGAATGAAATCTTCACCAGTAGAGGTCTCAACCTTCAGCTCCGAGTTCGCATGTTGCGATGCTATGTTTTTCCTGCCCTTCTGTTCGGTTCTGAAGGCTGGACACTCAGTCGTTTGCTGGAGAGGCGGATTGAATATCTCGATATGTACTTGTACAGACGAATGCTTCGAATATCCTGGGTAGAAAGGAAGACCAATGAGGAAGTCCTCAACTTCTAACAACCATCAAGGAACGAAAGTTCAGGTACATCATGAGAGGTGAACGTTATGAACTCCTCCTAGTCATAATCGAGGGGAGCGTTGAGGAAAGAAAACCATCTGTAGGGAGACCTGCGCCGCTGATATGGACAAACATCCAGCCGCTGTTTAAAGAGTTATCATAGTCAATGTCCGACTCGTTGGCTGAACGGTCAGCGTACTGGCGTTCGGTTTAGAGGGCCCGGGTTCGATTCCCGGCCAGGTCGGGGATTTTAACCCTAATTGGTTAATTCCAATGGCACGGGCCTGGGTGTATGTGTTGTCTTCATCATCATTTCATCCTCATCACGACGCGCAGATCGCCTACAGGAGTCAAATAGAAAGACCTGCACCTGGCGATCCGAACCCGTCCTGGGATATCCCCGCACTAAAAGCCATACGACATTTCATTTCATAGTCAATTCGATCGCCAACCTTCGTTACTTTCATTGATCTGTCTCAGTCTTAACCTTGGCTTTGGCAGTATCAAGTGCCTGAGGTGTGAGCGATGCTACCCTCCGTGGCTCAGGCGGTAGCGCGCCAGCCTCACACCACTGGGTTCAGGGTTCAAATCCCAGTCACTCCATGTGAGATTTGTCCGGGACAGGTTTTTCTCCGGATACTCCAGTTTTCCCTGTAATCTTTCATTCCAGCCGGGTTGAGTGGCTCAGGCGGTTGAGGCGCTGGCCTTCTGACCCCAAGTTGGCAGGTTCGATTCTGGCTCAGACCAGTGGTATTTGAAGGTGCTCAAATACGTCAGCATCGTGTCGGTAGATTTACTGGCAGGAAAAAGAACTCCTGCGGAACTAAATTCCGGCACCTCAGCGTCTCTGAAAACCTTTAAAGTAGTTAGTGGGACGTAAAGCAAATAACATTACATTTTTATCATTTCATCTGGCAGCCATTAATCATTGCCCCAGAGGAGTGCGACAGGCTTCGGCAGCCGGCACAATTCCTATCCTTGCCGCTAGACGGGGGCTTAACACATTCCTGACCCGGTCAAATGACTGGAAACAGGCTGTGAATTTACATGTATGAGCGATGTTAGTAATGCCATTCCTTATACAGGCAGTCCATGCTGTGAATGGTGTGAAAATGTTGCTCATTGTGTCTGTCGGTGCATGCATTTCATTAGGCTTGGCAGTCCGACTCGTTGGCTGAACGGTCAGCGTACTGGCCTTCGGTTCAGAGGGTCCCGGGAATTTTAACCTTAATTGGTTAATTCCAATGGCACGGGGGCTGGGTGTATGTGTTGTCTTCATCATCATTTCATCCTCATCACGACGCGCAGGTCACCTACGGGTGTCAAATAGAAAGACCTGCACCTGGCGAGCCGAACCCGTCCTGGGATATCCCGGCACTAAAAACCATACGACATTTCATTTCATTAGGCTTGGCAGACTGGTAATAGCAACGTTTGGTCCAGCGAGGAAAGCAACGGAAACTACCTCACTCATTTCCTTACTACGCCTCTTCAGTGATGCCTAGGCTATCTATGACAGCGAATGTTGAAGCTGTTGATGATCCAAACAGCCTTCGGGCTGAGGACTGAACAAACAACCTTCGTAGGGAGACGGTGTCCTAAGAAGAGGAAGAAGAAGAAGAAGAAGAAGAAGAAGAAGAAGAAGAAGAAGAAGAATGAGGGTTGTTTCAAGTGTTCCTACAATTCTTCTGAAGCCAAACTGGTCCTCTCCCAGTTCAGCTTCAATTTGTCTTTCCAATTTTGTGAAACTAATACGTGGTACAATTTTGCATGAGATACAAAACTAATGGTGCGCTAGTTATCACGCTTGCTTTACTGGGAATGGGTTTAACAACATTTTGCCTAAGATCGAATGACATCTTGCACTCTAAATGGAATATTCTAGCCATGCTGGTTGACAGTAGAGATGATGAATTGAATGTTATAACTAAATATGCTAATGACACACCAGAACGAGTAGGTACCCTATCGTCCTCCATTCGCCTCACATGACTCAACCACCGAAGGCGGTTTATGCGCACAGTTTCATCCATCGACTTAATTCTAATTCAATGTTTAGTTCCGAGTACCCTCCTACCATCATTCCCACTTGTTTGAATCTCCCTACTTTCATCTGTGTCCACCCAACTTTCACTCCCGTAACAACTCATATGGGGCATGTGAGTCAACCACGTTTCGTGTTCAAAAGTGGAGGTACATGTTGTGAACTTGACTTGGTTGTGCTACGAGACGCTCCGCGCGCAATGCTGTCACTGTCATATTTCGTCGTATTTTTAAAAATTTATTTGCCAGTCGTCGGATTCATGAACATTTTATGACAGCAGCTCGTAAACACGTGATATTACGTCTCTCAGGTTAGCTTCGTAGCAGCGTTCATTGACTAGTTTCTGCGATAAGAGGTGTGGGATGAGGGAGTCCAGGAGAATACTGAAGTGGACTCACTTGCTCTACTGCCGTCCGAACCATCCAAAACGTAGGAATTCTTGAACGCCGCTCTATTTCCTCGAATGCTTATTCGATAATTTTGAAACAATTTATTGCAATCAATCAATCAATCAATCAATCAATCAATCAATCAATCAATCAATCAATCAATCAATCAATCAATCAATCAATCAATCAATGACCTGCATTTAGATCCATCGTCCAGGTGCAGATGGCAAATGTCCATATATCACGATATTTTAAGAAAGAAAATTTCCTAAAATTTTTCACTGTTTAATTATTTTTCGCCACATACTTGTAGAACCCACTAGAAGAGTGGTCGTCGTGATAGTGGTGATTATTGTTTTAAGAGGAAGTACAACTAGGCAGTCATCCACTATATAACACTAATTAGGGAGAAAAAGGAAGGGATCCGACATTTCGAAAAATGAGGCTATCGGGAAAGAAAGACAAGGGCCACAAATGATACGAAAATGAAAGACTCCATATCCCTCCGAACCTAATAGCTTCGGGATCAGTAAAGAAGAATTATTGACCAAGGGAGGTCGAATAGGATAGATGAAAGTGAGGAGCCTGGCACAAGTAAGTGGAAGCAATGCCAGAACTCAGATAAATGGTCCAGCGATCGTCAACCCATGCTTCAAATTTGAAAACCCCTCCGGTCCTTTTTAGTCGTCTCTTATGACAGGCAAAGCATACCTTGGACGTCATTCTACCACTCCCACCCACAGGGGATCCACTGAGAAGATTCGAATGACTTCTCACACCGCAGTCCTATGCTACACTAGCCGCGCAACACGGCAATTTTAGTATTTCAAGATGTCGGTGCTGCTGTGTCATATCGACGTGAGGCGATGGTGGTGGTGATTACTGTTTTAAGAGGAACTTCAAATAGGCAGAGAGAAAAAATGGAAGGGATTCGACACTTCGGAAAATGAAGGTATCGGCCAAAGGAAGACAAAGGCCACAAAGGGGCTGAAATGAATGACTCCCTAGGCCTCGAGTGCTCGGGGTCGGAAAAGGAAAAGAGTTGACCAAGGGAGGTCGGACAGGATAGATGAAAGTGAGAAGCCTGGCACAAATAAATGGAAGGAATGCCAGGTTTCACAGAGGGCTCCGTGGTCGCCAACCCCCGCTCAAAATTTCAGAGCCCTTAGTCGCCTTTTACGACATACAGGGGATACCGTGGGTGTTATACTACCACCCCCACCCACAGAGGGACATATCGACGTGACATTCTTGTTGCTAGATACACTGAAAACTGTTGTCACACGTGTTATCTGGACATTATTTCGCTATGAAAATGTTTCTTGATTTGTAACACCAGTCCACGTTCGGTTCTGGAACTCTACGTGTATTTACATCAAATCTAACTGGCCATCGATGGATAAACCAGAGCTTATTATTATTGTTATTATTGTTATTATTATTATTATTATTATTATTATTATTATTATTATTATTATTATTATTATTATTATTATTATTATTATTATTATTATTGTAACATGCAGAACGCTCAGTCACTTCACATATTGCCAGAAATTGAAAGCGGTCGATGAAAGTAAGGAACTTGTTCCAGTCCATACAAGAAGGCACCGTACACATGAAATCGCAATAGAGTTGGAATTGTTCTGAACAAGCGATTAATTTACGGTAATTTAACAAAGAACTGATGCTGATGATTGATTTAAAGAGAATAGGAACGCTAATTAGAGGAGAAAATGGAAGAAGTAAGAATTTCCAAAACTTGAAATGTATCCGTGAAATGAAAAGTAGGGCTTTGGATTGCCAACTGTCCAAATTTTCTCCGGACCGTTCGAAATATACATGTCTGTTGGAGGATATCTACATTTCTTCTAGAATTATATAATGTCCAAAATTATCAATTCTAAATGAGACAGTCTTGAATCAAACTGCTTGGCTGAATGGTCAACTTAGAGAGAGGGTCCCGGGTTCTATTCCCGGCCAGGTATCGATTTTAATCGCTTCTGATTAATTCTTGGGGACTGGGTGTTTGTTTTTACCCAACACTTTCCTCTTCATATTCAGATAGTGATCACATCCTACCACAAAGGATTGACGTCAGGAAAGGCATTCGGCCGTAAAACAGGGCCAAATCCTTATATGTGTGACACAGTTCGCACCAGCGACCCCATAGGTGTTGGAAAAGCGGTAGAAGAAATGGGGCAATTTTAAATCGATTTGTATCAGGTGCCGGGGTCACGAGTTCGACTCCAGGGAGGATTGGAAATTTTAACCATAATTGGTTAATTTCGCTGGCACGGGGGCTGGGTGTATGTGTCGTCTTCATCATCGTTTCATCCTCATCAGGACGTGCAGGTCGCCTACGGGAGTCAATTCAAACGACCTGCACCTGGCAAGCCGAACATGTTCTCGGACAACGCTAAAATCCATACGTCATTTCATTTAGTAAATTACGTTGCGATCAACCAAGTGGGGACATTATCGAGGTAGCTGAACCGTGAGAGTACGAGAAGTGCGTATTCCAGCCGCTCTGGGGTCAAACACTGGTCCTCTTACGATTGAGCTGATTAAGTTTATGTCCTCAATAGTAAGCAACAAATAAATACGTCGCACAGACACACATAGGTCTTACGACGGCGATGGGATAGGAAAGGGCGAGGAATGGAAAGAAAGTGGCAACAATTCCAAGAGGTTGCAGAACCAATTTTACCAAAAGTATTAAACCTGATGCGACCACTTTGCTAGAAGAATACTACAAGAAATATCAACTTGATCCTTTTAGCGAAGAAACATCAATCCTTGCACAAAGTGTTCCTTCCTCAGTATCAATGGCTAAAAGGGATGAGTGGATAAAATTAATGACAGATTGTGACATGAACAAGAGCAGTCAGAAAGCCTGGAGAATATTACGTCGCCTCAATAATGACAATACCCAAGCCAGTACATATGCTAGTATGAAGGCAGATCAAATTGCCCATCGGTTGTTAGTAAATGGAAAATCAACCCGATCTAGAAAGCTAGATAAGAAACCAATAACACGGCAGCAAAACCAAGAGAGCAACATCCTATCTCCGCCATTTACTAAAGCTGAACTGGAATCAACACTGAAGTGCAAATTGCGAAAAGCAGCTGGATTAGACGACATTCGAGTAGAGCAGATCAAGAATTTTGGTCCTGTTACGAGGCGATTAATGAATATCTGTGTCCAAAAATGCAAGATTCCCAAAATCTGGCGGAAGGCTAGAGTCAGTGCTATCCCTAAACCAGGCAAAGATCGGCTGAATCCCAAAAGCTATAGGCCTATTGCCTTGCTCTGTCACCTGTATAAGGTCCTGGAGAGGCTTATTCTTCAGAGACTGATAGGAAAGAAGGAGTCATCTCTTATACCACAGCAAGCTGGATTCCGACAAGAAAAAAGTTGCATATCACAGGTATTAAACACAGCACATTGAGGATGGCTTCCAAAATCGGCTCATTAAAGGCACTGTTTTCATTGACCTTTCTGCAGCTTATGACACAGTCAATCACCGCCTTCTTCTAACAAAATTGAATGACATCACCAAAGAATTCCATCTATAGTGCAACATTAAAAATATTATCCAAAATTGAAGATTTTTTGTGGAATTTCAGGGAAAAAGAAGCAGATGGAGAACACAGAAGGATGGGTTACCGCAAGGCAGTGTGCTAGTACCATTGTTATTCAACATCTATACTAACGATCAGCCTCTACCTTAAGGTACCCAGAGTTTTGTCTATGCAGATCATTGTGCAGTCACTGCTCAGGCCGACTGTTTTGAAAAGGTAGAACAGACTTTATCCAAAGATCGGGAAGAATTTACCAACTACTACAGCGAAAATAATTTGTAGCCAAATTCTGCCAAAACTCAATAACAAGGAAACAGCCAAAACCCTACAAATCACCTGGGAAGGAATCCCTCCCCGAAATATCTGGGAGTGACTCTGGACTGTACGCTTACGTATAAGAAACACTGCCTAAACGTGGAACAAAAGGTGTTTGCCAGAGACAACATAGTGCGGAAACTTAAGAGGCACCACCTGGGGAGCTCACCCTTGCGCTGTGAGAACAAGCGCGCTAGCACTGTGCTACTCCACTGCTGAATATGCATGCTCCGTGTGGCAAGTCCAGCCATGCCAAAAACATAGATGTGGCACTAAGTGATACCTGCCGTATTATCACAGGTTATTTAAGACCTACTCCCATAGATAAACTCCACTGTCTCGCTGGTATAGCACCACCTGAAATTCTACGTGAGATTGCTGCTAGGTATGAGAAAAGCAAGGCTATGACTATGGAAGCCTGTCAACCAGCACATCCTAGACTGAAATCAAGAAAGAGCTTCTTGACAACCACTGAAGCTTTTAAAGGAACACCACAGCAAGCAAGAATCTCAATGTGGTGGGGAAAATGTCAACATTTGAGAGAATGGATGGTTCCAAACGAACTTCCTCCTGGACATTATGAAAAGTGGATAACATGGAAGGCTCCCAATCGATTACGCTCCAGTATCACGAGATGCAAGACAAACCTACAGAAATGGGGCCTTCCTGTGGGCACAGTTTACTGCAAGTGTGGTACTAAGCAGATTAACGATCATCTTCTACTGTGTCCTTCTTCTCCAGCCACTTGTACCATCAAAGACCTAATGAGGGTGACTCCAAATGCGCTTGTCGTGACCAATTCCTGGTCACCGGGCGAATTCGCCGTGCGCGTAGAGGCGCGCGGCTGTGAGCTTGCATCCGGGAGATAGTAGGTTCGAATCCCACTATCGGCAGCCCTGAAGATGGTTTTCCGTGGTTTCCCATTTTCACACCAGGCAAATGCTGAGGCTGTACCTTAATTAAGGCCACGGCCGCTTCCTTCCAACTCCTAGGCCTTTCCTATCCCATCGTCGCCATAAGACCTATCTGTGTCGGTGCGACGTAAAGCCCCTAGCAAAAAAAAAAATCCTGGTCAATCAGTGTTTAAAATTTCCTGTTTAATTTTTGTTTTTACTTTGTACTTTCGACAGGATAAATAATAAATAAATAAATAAATAAATAAATAAATAAATAAATAAATAAATAAATAAATAAATAAATAAATAAATAAATAATAACCACCAGAATATTGACCGGCAGGGTACGGGACATGGTGTTACAGAATGCGTGCCACCGGGCGAGTTGGCCGTGCGGATAGGAGCGCGTAGCTGTGAGCTTGCATCCGGGAGATAGTGGGTTCGAATCCCATTGTCGGCAGCTCTGAAGATGGTTTTCCGTAGTTTCCCATTTTCACATCAGGCTAATGCTGGGGCTGTACCTTAATTGAGGCCATGGCTGCTTCCTTCCAACTCCTAGCCCTTTCCTATCCGATCGTCGGAATAAGACTTATCTGTGTCTGTGCGACGTAAAGCCACTAGGAAAAAAAGGAATGCGTACCAAAAGCTTGGATTACATTCCAAAACTCTCCGCAGAGAGGGCATATGATGCTGTCGACGCTGATTCGTTTTGGACAGTTGTATGTGCAACACACAGAGGCCCATTGACCCATTAGTCAATATAAAATAGGCCCGGTAGCATCATCATGAATTGAAACGGTACATTATGCATACGTTCGCTAAAATACGTACAGTAAAATATTGTTCATACATGAAGAAATGAGGAAAATAAGGCCGGGCATGGACTAATGTCTACACACACCGATGAAAGTTATCCACAAACCAGAGTAGTACACATCAGTTCTGACTTGAACATTGAGTAGTAAACACAGCTACGAGCTACATTAGAAGTAGATACTGGTGATTCAAGATGGAATGGGGAAAATTAGGAAGGAAACTACAATCGAAGAAATAAAAATAATAGTAACTCTGCATGCAGAAAGCAAATCATACGCCGAATTTGCACAAATCATTAAATGAAACAGATGTACACTGTGCAATATTATTAAGAAGTACTTCAAACTTCAAGAACACCCAGCTCGATAGCTGCAGTCGCTTAAGTGTGGCCAGTATCCAGTAATCGGGAGATAGTGGGTTCACACCAGGCAAATGCCGGGGTTGTACCTTAATTAAGGCCACGGCCGCTTCCTTCCAGTTCCTAGGCCTTTTCTATCCCATCGTCGCCATAAGACCTATCTGTGTCGGTGCGACGTAAAGCAAATAGCAAAAAAAAAAAAAAAAAAAAAAAAAAAAAAAAAAAAAAAAAAAAAAAAAAAAAAAAAAGAAACTTCAAGAACATTGATAAATAAAGAGAGAAGTGGAAGTCCCCGTAAGCTCACTCTGAGACAAGAGAAGACGGTAATTAGGGCAGTGAAAAAGACTCCGAAAATATCATCTTTCGAAATTGCAGCAGAACTTCAGAAGTACCATGGTAAACAGGTACGTCCTAATACCATTCATAGAACTCTTCATATCATGGCCAAAGTCCCCAGGTGGAAGCCATTTCTCAGCGCAGTAAACAATTAAAAGAGTTTGGCATTTGCTCAAGGGTACAAAATAAAGAATGACGATTTCTAGAGGAAAGTTCTTTTTTCAGATTAAACAACATTTTTCGCTATGATGGAGGAATGTCGGTGTGGAGGGAAATGAATGCAGAGTTTGAAACAGCCACCATGCAGGCTGCAGTTAAACACGGTGGTGGAGGTGTTATTGTGTGGGGTGCACTGCGGCTTCAGCTCCTGGAGACCTAATGGATATTTTGAAAATCAATTCGCAGCGTAGTACTCCAAAACTGAGTCTACAACCTGATTTCTAATTTTAGCAGAACAACGACCTGAAGCGTACTGCTAATAGCGTTTGTTATTGGATTGTTTATAATACAACTCATACTCCGAAAAACGCTTCCCAGTCCCATTGAACATGTATGGAATGAACTCGAACGGCGAGTCAGAAAGCACCACATATCCAGAAAAAACCAACTGAAAGAATTGCTTTTGCAAGAATGGAATACTATTGGTGAAGAAGACACAAGGAAATTAGTAGGTTGAATGCCCAACACATTAAGCAGTGTTATTCGCAAAAAGGGAATGCACACACGTTACTAAACCGTACACAAATGGTGACAAACGTGTAGTTCTATTTGCTGTGGGACCATTTATGTCGACCCATAAAAACACTAAGAGACTATCTTTATTTTATTTCTTAGCAAAGCAATTCTTTCAAGCGTGGGTATTTTGTAACACCCTGTAATGCCCGAACCAACTGTATGATGATATAAAAATTGTGTTTCCAGTAAAACTACTTCCTATAGCCTCAACTTACTCTATTATATGCATTTTGTAACATTTCAATTTTTTGACCCTTTAATTTTTAATTTTTATTTGTCACACTGGGCATTTACTAGGTTCACGATAGATTTAATTTAAAAAATATGTTATTCCTAATTAACTCCTATTGTAAGCCCTGTACAGTCATTCTCTTCCTAAAGAGTGTCTTGATATTAATTATTTACATTATAACAGAAATAGGCCTTAAAATTAGAATAATCGAGCATATTAAAATTTAAAAAGCATGTAAAACGAGGATAAAAAAAGGAGCATTTTAGTTCAATTTCAGTTCAATTTTCACTGTGATTATAATTTTCTAGCGCCATCTACACATGGAACCTCCTGAAGCAATTCCGGTCTTTGTTCAAATAAAGAAATACACTACACTTTTCACATCAAATGTCGGAGGCCATCTCGATGCATATCTTGCAGCGTTCTCGTGTCTTTCCATATTGCCCAGTGCTCGTACTTCAGGCAATCAGTAACTGGAAGAATTGTTGTAGCTGCTTTCTTCCTAGATTTTGACACATCGTCTCTGCTAGGTCGTCCTCGCTTTGATTTGCCTTTGCCAGCTGAAACAAGGGCACATGCAATTTCAGCCTGAAACTTTCTCAATGGCGTGTGTTGCGCTTATAGACTCGTTCTAGGGAAGCCTGAAAATAATAGCAAATTATTATTATTATTATTATTATTATTATTATTATTATTATTATTATTATTATTATTATTATTATTATGTACAGTCTTCAGCCCTAAGGCTGGTTGGATCCTTAACAGCTCTGCCATCAGCTGTCAAAAATGGCCTAAGCATCACTGAAGAGGCGTACTAGGGAAATGAGGAGTGAGGTAGTTTCCCGTTGCTTTCCTCACTGAGCCAGGTGTTGCTATTATATATCCGTCTTCCAAGCCCACTGAAATGCATGCACCGACCAACACTATGAGCAACATTTTCACACCATTCATGGCAGGGAATGGCATTACTAGCATCGCTCATACCTCAGTCACTTTCATATTGTCAAAGCCAAGGATAAGACAGAGAGAGATCAATGAAAGTAACAAAATTGCTCTAGCCTATACCGGAATACATAGTGCACTGTAAACACTAGGTCCTGCCAGCAAAGGCATTATTATTATTATTATTATTATTATTATTATTATTATTATTATTATTATTATCCCATATTTCATTCGTATATGGCATACGTGATGGTCAATAATCACTCAATTTCAACAGGACAGACAACAAACAACAGCAATACATAACACACGCCATCATTGAAAACACCCTCCAATGCCCAGTGTTACATATTTGTAACATCAGATTCTGAAATGGCCCTACAGCTACACATACTGAGCTAGTGCGTTCCCAAAGTACATTTTCTCTTCAATGAACATTACACTTTCACAATACAAGTTTATATGTATGGTGGAAAACACTAAATTATAGAAACAGTAAAAATAAAAATATACCTTGCGTGTCATGTTTATTCACAGCAGCGACCGGTTGAGTTCAATAAAATGGTGCGAACTTCTCGGCCTACAGTTGAAGAAAATATCCACCAGAGTGTGTTCACGACTGTGAGCACTGCCTTCGTAACGTACAGGCCGTACTGTAGAAACCGCGCCAAGCCAATCAGCTGATCGATTGAGGCGAGCTAAGTGAATGTTACAAGTTGTACTTGTGAATGTAATCCATAAGGATTGGGAGCATTCTTAGGATAATTGTGACCGTTGAGAGACAAAAATTTATATTTAAGTATATTGCATGTTTTTTCTTTCAATTTACCGCGTCAGGATTTACGTAAACAGCTGTTATTAAGATAATGAGTCCTCATAGTTTAGGTTAGTCATGGTATCTTCACGTGGTGAGTAATGTATTTTCAAGGGACGTAATACTTCTCGTGTAATTTATTCATTTAATTGTTATCGTATAACACGCTTTTGTGGAAATATAATGTGGTATAAAGTTAACTACAGTGTGCGAAAGTTCGCATTTGCCACAACGCTGAGAACTTGTGCCTACCACGGCGAAAATACAACTATACTAGTAAATAGAGATTAATATTTTCATTTTCTTCGTATGGGGGCAGGTAACCTTTATGAAAAACGAAAATCCCAACCGAAAAAATACTTATTAAGAAGAATAAAGGTGTATGTTTCACTCATTTTCCAGAGCTGATGATGGGTTCTGCTTTTGACTTTCTTGTTTCACAGATTTACAGTAGAGCGTTTTGTTGTTGATACAGAACAAGTATAAAAGTGGACAGTAACCAATAGAACCTACATATGGTTATTTCTTGGGTTCGTAATGTTGAGTACGCGCTGCCTTTTCTCCCCAAACTTAATGCGAGTAAGAACCATTCCTCGGCATTTTCTGTGAATGTGGGAAGTAACTAATAGATCTAGATAATCAATGCATTAATATTTAGGAAAACATGGACTATTCCTAAACAAAAAATTATACAAATGCTTGTATAGGGGAAAGAGTCTCAAGAAAGTCTTCGAAGGATAGTGCCAGAAGTGTCATAAAAAAACAAGAAAGCTACTGTATTTATGGCCATCTAGAGGTATAGAAGTAAAATTTATTATGGCACGTTTGTTGTCTCCATATTTGTATTAATGCATAATAAGTATTTGTTGGGTACATAGACGAGTAAAACACTGGAGCCTTGACCGCGTAGATCGCTCTTCAAATCTACTTCTCCTAATATTACATAGACCTGTCTTACGAGTTATGATGCGATTACAGGTTTTTGTGATCTCTCTTGTAATATTCATACAACTTGTGTAAATATTTCATAATTACAAAAGGTACAGACGCATCACGTCCTTGCATTACACGGGTCGAACGGAGGACACAGTTCGCCTCTTTGTGTGACGTCATCGGAGGTACAGTACGGCCTGTACATCACGAAGGCAGTGCTGTGAGACAAATGTGCAACTCTGGGCATTAAGAATAAAAGAGATTATTATAGCTTCTGATAGCATCTGAAAGTCGTGTGACAAATTTGTCACGCCGGGCATTTTAGGGCTAAATATACAGTTATAAATGAAATATATTCCTTTTAACTATCTATTTAGAAAAGCAAATACTATTGCCAATATGTGAATATGTCAAATGTCCCTACTGCTGTGTGAACACTTATGTCCGTCAGTGTAACTTTCTCAAGAGTACGCAGATCGATAGACGTCAAGTTCAACTCCGACTTACAATCGCACTCAATATGGTTAGTAAAGAAATACTAGAATATCCGTTTTGATTCCATTCGTATGGCGCATAATACCTGGAAAGTGTAACTTGTATTCATAACATATATTAATAGTCCCTTTAGAATATCAAATTGCTTTATCTATATATTTAAAAGCAAGTCGGGCTGGAGCGATGTATATATAAATATTTAAAAATGAAAAAAGACGTGAATTAATGAGGCACTTCCAGAAATCTCAGAAATTTGAAACTTGGTACGGAGGAAACTGATGACCCCAGGATCCCTAGAAAAATCGGAAATTCTCAAAATTCCCTGAAGGGGGCACGCTGGGGGGGCTCAAATTTTGGGCTCAGCATAAGAACACAGTCGTATAGTATATCCAAAACGATAACCTATAGGTTTCGTGGGCTTAAAAATTTTCGAGAATTTCCTCATTTTTATCCCCTATCCCCCCAAATCAAAATGGCGGCACAACCTGCCAGACGAAGTAGACAATTGAAATTTGGTGAAATTATAGCTTTTGGTCCCTAACCGACGGGAAAATTCCAAGATGTTCAAATTTTTCACTTTTTACCCCCCAAAGATATCGAAATATATAGGCAATTTTAATGACTGTGCAGACATTCCTTTTGAGCTATTTTTTGGCTAAACGGTAAGTCGTATCACAAAACGGATGGCACAATGTCGCTTCAATTCGGAGTGATCTACAACCTTGGTCCTGTGACATTTTGTCGTATCTCTCTCCCTAATACGTTAAATTTGGCCGTATTTCTGGATTGTTCGTAAATTTGGTGATTTTTACAAGTATATTTCATTGTTTGACACACTTATAAGAATGATAGGATCATCACGTTGTGTGCGCACATTGGCACGATTAAGGGACATACGTGTACCAAATTTCATGATTCTAGCTTATACATAAGTAAGCAAAAAGTAATGTAAAATGTTAAAAATGCACCCAAATTTCACCCTATTCAAAATTTGATCTCAATTTACCCCCTTAATATGGGAGATACGATTAAATGGTTTAGAAACAAACATGTAGAGCGATAAATGAGGCGTCTGATGACGCAAACCGTTTCTTAATATCATAAACCGTTTAGGAGATATGAATCTCGAAGTGGAAGACTGCACTTTTCAACGTGCTCATGCTTATCTGTCATCTATATATATAAAAGCAAGTCGGGCTGGAGCGATGTATATATAAATATTTAAAAATGAAAAAAGACGTGAATTAATGAGGCACTTCCAGAAATCTCAGAAATTTGAAACTTGGTACGGAGGAAACTGATGACCCCAGGATCCCTAGAAAAATCGGAAATTCTCAAAATTCCCTGAAGGGGGCACGCTGGGGGGGCTCAAATTTTGGGCTCAGCATAAGAACACAGTCGTATAGTATATCTAAAACGATAACCTATAGGTTTCGTGGGCTTAAAAATTTTCGAGAATTTCCTCATTTTTATCCCCTATCCCCCCAAAACAAAATGGCGGCACAACCTGCCAGACGAAGTAGACAATTGAAATTTGGTGAAATTATTGCTTTTGGTCCCTAACCGACGGGAAAATTCCAAGATGTTCAAATTTTTCACTTTTTACCCCCCTAAGATATCGAAATATATAGGCAATTTTAATGACTGTGCAGACATTCCTTTTGAGCTATTTTTTGGCTAAACGGTAAGTCGTATCACAAAACGGATGGCACAATGTCCCTTCAATTCGGAGTGATCTACAACTTTGGTCCTGTGACATTTTGTCGTATCTCTCTCCCTTATACGTTAAATTTGGCCGTATTTCTGGATTGTTCGTAAATTTGGTGATTTTTACAAGTATATTTCATTGTTTGACACACTTATAAGAATGATAGGATCATCACGTTGTGTGCGCACATTGGCACGATTAAGGGACATGTGTGTACCAAATTTCATGATTCTAGCTTGTACATAAGTAGGCAAAAAGTAATGTAAAATGATAAAAATGCAACCAAATTTCACCCTATTCAAAATTTGATCTCAATTTACCCCCTTAATATGGGAGATACGAGGAAATAGTTTAGAAACAAATATGTAGAGCGATAAATGAGGCGTCTGATGGTGCAAACCGTTTCTTAATATCATAAACCGTTTAGGAGATATGAATCTCGAAGTGGAAGTCTGCACTTTTCAACGTGCTCATGCTTATCCGTCATCTATATATATAAAAGCAAGTCGGGCTGGAGCGATGTATATATAAATATTTAAAAATGAAAAAAGACGTGAATTAATGAGGCACTTCCAGAAATCTCAGAAATTTGAAACTTGGTACGGAGGAAACTGATGACCCCAGGATCCCTAGAAAAATCGGAAATTCTCAAAATTCCCTGAAGGGGGCACGCTGGGGGGGCTCAAATTTTGGGCTCAGCATAAGAACACAGTCGTATAGTATATCCAAAACGATAACCTATAGGTTTCGTGAACTTAAAAATTTTCGAGAATTTCCTCATTTTTATCCCCTATCCCCCCAAATCAAAATGGCGGCACAACCTGCCAGACGAAGTAGACAATTGAAATTTGGTGAAATTATAGCTTTTGGTCCCTAACCGACGGGAAAATTCGAGATGTTCAAATTTTTCACTTTTTACCCCCCTAAGATATCGAAATATATAGGCAATTTTAATGACTGTGCAGACATTCCTTTTGAGCTATTTTTTGGCTAAACGGTAAGTCGTATCACAAAACGGATGGCACAATGTCCCTTCAATTCGGAGTGATCTACAACTTTGGTCCTGTGACATTTTGTCGTATCTCTCTCCCTAATACGTTAAATTTGGCCGTATTTCTGGATTGTTCGTAAATTTGGTGATTTTTACAAGTATATTTCATTGTTTGACACACTTATAAGAATGATAGGATCATCAGGTTGTGTGCGCACTTTGGCACGATTAAGGGACATGTGTGTACCAAATTTCATGATTCTAGCTTATACATAAGTAGGCAAAAAGTAATGTAAAATGTTAAAAATGCACCCAAATTTCACCCTATTCAAAATTTGATCTCAATTTACCCCCTTAATATGGGAGATACGATTAAATGGTTTAGAAACAAACATGTAGAGCGATAAATGAGGCGTCTGATGGTGCAAACCGTTTCTTAATATCATAAACCGTTTAGGAGATATGAATCTCGAAGTGGAAGTCTGCACTTTTCAACGTGCTCATGCTTATCCGTCATCTATATATATAAAAGCAAGTCGGGCTGGAGCGATGTTTATATAAATATTTAAAAATGAAAAAAGACGTGAATTAATGAGGCACTTCCAGAAATCTCAGAAATTTGAAACTTGGTACGGAGGAAACTGATGACCCCAGGATCCCTAGAAAAATCGGAAATTCTCAAAATTCCCTGAAGGGGGCACGCTGGGGGGGCTCAAATTTTGGGCTCAGCATAAGAACACAGTCGTATAGTATATCCAAAACGATAACCTATAGGTTTCGTGAACTTAAAAATTTTCGAGAATTTCCTCATTTTTATCCCCTATCCCCCCAAATCAAAATGGCGGCACAACCTGCCAGACGAAGTAGACAATTGAAATTTGGTGAAATTATAGCTTTTGGTCCCTAACCGACGGGAAAATTCCAAGATGTTCAAATTTTTCACTTTTTACCCCCCTAAGATATCGAAATATATAGGCAATTTTAATGACTGTGCAGACATTCCTTTTGAGCTATTTTTTGGCTAAACGGTAAGTCGTATCACAAAACGGATGGCACAATGTCCCTTCAATTCGGAGTGATCTACAACTTTGGTCCTGTGACATTTTGTCGTATCTCTCTCCCTTATACGTTAAATTTGGCCGTATTTCTGGATTGTTCGTAAATTTGGTGATTTTTACAAGTATATTTCATTGTTTGACACACTTATAAGAATGATAGGATCATCACGTTGTGTGCGCACATTGGCACGATTAAGGGACATGTGTGTACCAAATTTCATGATTCTAGCTTATACATAAGTAGGCAAAAAGTAATGTAAAATGATAAAAATGCACCCAAATTTCACCCTATTCAAAATTTGATCTCAATTTACCCCCTTAATATGGGAGATACGAGGAAATGGTTTAGAAACAAATATGTAGAGCGATAAATGAGGCGTCTGATGGCGCAACCCTTTCTTTATATCATAAACCGTTTAGGAGATATGAATCTCGAAGTGGAAGTCTGCACTTTTCAACGTGCTCATGCTTATCTGTCATCTATCTATATATATAAAAGCAAGTCGGGCTGGAGCGATGTATATATAAATATTTAAAAATGAAAAAAGACGTGAATTAATGAGGCACTTCCAGAAATCTCAGATTTTTGAAACTTTGTACGGAGGAAACTGATGATCCCAGGATCCCTAGAAAAATCGGAAATTCTCAAAATTCCCTGAAGGGGGCACGTTGGGGGGGCTCAAATTTTGGGTTCAGCATAAGAACACAGTCGTATAGTATATCCAAAACGATAAGCTATAGGTTTCGTGGGCTTAAAAATTTTCGAGAATTTCCTCATTTTAATCCCCTATCCCCCCAAATCAAAATGGCGGCACAACCTGCCAGACGAAGTAGACAATTGAAATTTGGTGAAATTATAGCTTTTGGTCCCTAACCGATGGGAAAATTCCAAGATGTTCAAATTTTTCACTTTTTACGCCCCAAAGATATCGAAATATGGAGGCAATTTTAATGACTGTGCAGACATTCCTTTTGAGCTATTTTTTGGCTAAACGGTAAGTCGTATCACAAAACGGATGGCACAATGTCTCTTCAATTCGGAGTGATCTACAACCTTGGTCCTGTGACATTTTGTCGTATCTCTCTCCCTAATACGTTAAATTTGGCCGTATTTCTGGATTGTTCGTAAATTTGGTGATTTTTACAAGTATATTTCATTGTTTGACACACTTATAAGAATGATAGGATCATCACGTTGTGTGCGCACATTGGCACGATTAAGGGACATGTGTGTACCAAATTTCATGATTCTAGCTTATACATAAGTAGGCAAAAAGTAATGTAAAATGATAAAAATGCACCCAAATTTCACCCTATTCAAAATTTGATCTCAATTTACCCCCTTAATATGGGAGATACGAGGAAATGGTTTAGAAACAAATATGTAGAGCGATAAATGAGTCGTCTGATGGCGCAACCCTTTCTTTATATCATAAACCGTTTAGGAGATATGAATCTCGAAGTGGAAGTCTGCACTTTTCAACGTGCTCATGCTTATCTGTCATCTATATATATAAAAGCAAGTCGGGCTGGAGCGATGTATATATAAATATTTAAAAATGAAAAAAGACGTGAATTAATGAGGCACTTCCAGAAATCTCAGAAATTTGAAACTTGGTACGGAGGAAACTGATGACCCCAGGATCCCTAGAAAAATCGGAAATTCCCAAAATTCCCTGAAGGGGGCACGCTGGGGGGGCTCAAATTTTGGGCTCAGCATAAGAACACAGTCGTATAGTATATCCAAAACGATAACCTATAGGTTTCGTGGGCTTAAAAATTTTCGAGAATTTCCTCATTTTTATCCCCTATCCCCCCAAATCAAAATGGCGGCACAACCTGCCAGACGAAGTAGACAATTGAAATTTGGTGAAATTATAGCTTTTGGTCCCTAACCGACGGGAAAATTCCAAGATGTTCAAATTTTTCACTTTTTACCCCCCAAAGATATCGAAATATATAGGCAATTTTAATGACTGTGCAGAGATTCCTTTTGAGCTATTTTTTGGCTAAACGGTAAGTCGTATCACAAAACGGATGGCACAATGTCCCTTCAATTCGGAGTGATCTACAACCTTGGTCCTGTGACATTTTGTCGTATCTCTCTCCCTAATACGTTAAATTTGGCCGTATTTCTGGATTGTTCGTAAATTTGGTGATTTTTACAAGTATATTTCATTGTTTGACACACTTATAAGAATGATAGGATCATCAGGTTGTGTGCGCACTTTGGCACGATTAAGGGACATGTGTGTACCAAATTTCATGATTCTAGCTTATACATAAGTAGGCAAAAAGTAATGTAAAATGTTAAAAATGCACCCAAATTTCACCCTATTCAAAATTTGATCTCAATTTACCCCCTTAATATGGGAGATACGATTAAATGGTTTAGAAACAAACATGTAGAGCGATAAATGAGGCGTCTGATGGCGCAAACCGTTTCTTAATATCATAAACCGTTTAGGAGATATGAATCTCGAAGTGGAAGTCTGCACTTTTCAACGTGCTCATGCTTATCCGTCATCTATCTATATATATAAAAGCAAGTCGGGCTGGAGCGATGTATATATAAATATTTAAAAATGAAAAAAGACGTGAATTAATGAGGCACTTCCAGAAATCTCAGAAATTTGAAACTTGGTACGGAGGAAACTGATGACCCCAGGATCCCTAGAAAAATCGGAAATTCTCAAAATTCCCTGAAGGGGGCACGCTGGGGGGGCTCAAATTTTGGGCTCAGCATAAGAACACAGTCGTATAGTATATCCAAAACGATAACCTATAGGTTTCGTGGGCTTAAAAATTTTCGAGAATTTCCTCATTTTTATCCCCTATCCCCCCAAATCAAAATGGCGGCACAACCTGCCAGACGAAGTAGACAATTGAAATTTGGTGAAATTATAGCTTTTGGTCCCTAACCGACGGGAAAATTCCAAGATGTTCAAATTTTTCACTTTTTACCCCCCAAAGATATCGAAATATATAGGCAATTTTAATGACTGTGCAGACATTCCTTTTGAGCTATTTTTTGGCTAAACGGTAAGTCGTATCACAAAACGGATGGCACAATGTCGCTTCAATTCGGAGTGATCTACAACTTTGGTCCTGTGACATTTTGTCGTATCTCTCTCCCTTATACGTTAAATTTGGCCGTATTTCTGGATTGTTCGTAAATTTGGTGATTTTTACAAGTATATTTCATTGTTTGACACACTTATAAGAATGATAGGATCATCACGTTGTGTGCGCACATTGGCACGATTAAGGGACATGTGTGTACCAAATTTCATGATTCTAGCTTATACATAAGTAGGCAAAAAGTAATGTAAAATGATAAAAATGCAACCAAATTTCACCCTATTCAAAATTTGATCTCAATTTACCCCCTTAATATGGGCGATACGAGGAAATGGTTTAGAAACAAATATGTAGAGCGATAAATGAGGCGTCTGATGGTGCAAACCGTTTCTTAATATCATAAACCGTTTAGGAGATATGAATCTCGAAGTGGAAGTCTGCACTTTTCAACGTGCTCATGCTTATCCGTCATCTATATATATATAAAAGCAAGTCGGGCTGGAGCGATGTATATATAAATGTTTAAAAATGAAAAAAGACGTGAATTAATGAGGCACTTCCAGAAATCTCAGAAATTTGAAACTTGGTACGGAGGAAACTGATGACCCCAGGATCCCTAGAAAAATCGGAAATTCTCAAAATTCCCTGAAGGGGGCACGCTGGGGGGGCTCAAATTTTGGGCTCAGCATAAGAACACAGTCGTATAGTATATCCAAAACGATAACCTATAGGTTTCGTGAACTTAAAAATTTTCGAGAATTTCCTCATTTTTATCCCCTATCCCCCCAAATCAAAATGGCGGCACAACCTGCCAGACGAAGTAGACAATTGAAATTTGGTGAAATTATAGCTTTTGGTCCCTAACCGACGGGAAAATTCCAAGATGTTCAAATTTTTCACTTTTTACCCCCCTAAGATATCGAAATATATAGGCAATTTTAATGACTGTGCAGACATTCCTTTTGAGCTATTTTTTGGCTAAACGGTAAGTCGTATCACAAAACGGATGGCACAATGTCCCTTCAATTCGGAGTGATCTACAACTTTGGTCCTGTGACATTTTGTCGTATCTCTCTCCCTTATACGTTAAATTTGGCCGTATTTCTGGATTGTTCGTAAATTTGGTGATTTTTACAAGTATATTTCATTGTTTGACACACTTATAAGAATGATAGGATCATCACGTTGTGTGCGCACATTGGCACGATTAAGGGACATGTGTGTACCAAATTTCATGATTCTAGCTTATACATAAGTAGGCAAAAAGTAATGTAAAATGATAAAAATGCACCCAAATTTCACCCTATTCAAAATTTGATCTCAATTTACCCCCTTAATATGGGAGATACGAGGAAATGGTTTAGAAACAAATATGTAGAGCGATAAATGAGGCGTCTGATGGCGCAACCCTTTCTTTATATCATAAACCGTTTAGGAGATATGAATCTCGAAGTGGAAGTCTGCACTTTTCAACGTGCTCATGCTTATCTGTCATCTATCTATATATATAAAAGCAAGTCGGGCTGGAGCGATGTATATATAAATATTTAAAAATGAAAAAAGACGTGAATTAATGAGGCACTTCCAGAAATCTCAGAAATTTGAAACTTTGTACGGAGGAAACTGATGACCCCAGGATCCCTAGAAAAATCGGAAATTCTCAAAATTCCCTGAAGGGGGCACGCTGGGGGGGCTCAAATTTTGGGCTCAGCATAAGAACACAGTCGTATAGTATATCCAAAACGATAACCTATAGGTTTCGTGGGCTTAAAAATTTTCGAGAATTTCCTCATTTTTATCCCCTATCCCCCGAAATCAAAATGGCGGCACAACCTGCCAGACGAAGTAGACAATTGAAATTTGGTGAAATTATAGCTTTTGGTCCCTAACCGACGGGAAAATTCCAAGATGTTCAAATTTTTCACTTTTTACCCCCCAAAGATATCGAAATATGGAGGCAATTTTAATGACTATGCAGACATTCCTTTTGAGCTATTTTTTGGCTAAACGGTAAGTCGTATCACAAAACGGATGGCACAATGTCTCTTCAATTCGGAGTGATCTACAACTTTGGTCCTGTGACATTTTGTCGTATCTCTCTCCCTTATACGTTAAATTTGTCCGTATTTCTGGATTGTTCGTAAATTTGGTGATTTTTACAAGTATATTTCATTGTTTGACACACTTATAAGAATGATAGGATCATCACGTTGTGTGCGCACATTGGCACGGTTAAGGGACATATGTGTACGAAATTTCATGATTCTAGCTTATACATAAGTAGGCAAAAAGTAATGTAAAATGTTAGAAATGCACCCAAATTTCACCCTATTCAAAATTTGATCTCAATTTACCCCCTTAATATGGGAGATACGAGGAAATGGTTTAGAAACAAACATGTAGAGCGATAAATAAGGCGTCTGATGGCGCAAGCCGTTTCTTAATATCATAAACCGTTTAGGAGATATGAATCTCGAAGTGGAAGTCTGCACTTTTCAACGTGCTCATGCTTATCCGTCATCTATATAAATTAAATCGTAACGATCGTGTGTCTGTACATTGATTATTTTGGCGAAATTTCCGTACAGTTGTCCGTTTCACCTGTAATTATGACCATCTGCATCATTTTTAGCTTTGGTGTCCGTTTGTCTGTTTGTTTGTCTGTTTGTCTGTTTGTCTGTCCTTCTATAACTTGAAAACTACTGGATATATTTCCACCAAACTTCATATTTAGAATCCACCTGTCCTTGGGTAGGTTTTAGCGCAAAAAATAAAAGCGTAACGACCGTGTGTCTGTACATTGATTTTGGCGAAATTTCCGTACAGTTATCCGTTTCAGGTGTAATAATGACCATCTGCATCATTTTTATCTTTGGTGTCTGTTTGTCTGTTTGTCTGTTTGTCTGTTTGTCTGTCCTTCTATAACTTGAAAACTACTGGATATGTTTCCACCAAACTTCATATTTAGAATCCACCTCTCCTTGGGTAGGTTTTAGCTCAAATATCGTTTCTAAATCCCTGAACTGAGTGGGGACTTTTACGAAACCGAAACCGTGATTTTGCACTCCCTCAAAGTATACACAACCGAACTTAATGGAAATCAACCTGCCTTAATGAAAATGAATTTCTAAACCTTTTTTTCTCATGTGCATCATTTCGATAACAGGATTTAGTAAGGGATATATCATTAACGGACCGTTTTTCGGTACAAATCCCAGCGGGTGCGTGTAAAGCGTACTTCTTACAACTTGAAAACTAACAAGATATTTGAACCAAATTTTATATATAGCATCCATCTGTCCAGGGGTAAGTTTCCTTGGTGTCTGTTAGTTAGTTAGTTAGTTTGTTTGTTTGTTTCTTTGTTTGTTGGTCTGTTTGTCTTTCTCTAACTTGAAAACTACTGGATATATTTCCACCAAACTTCATATTTAGAATCCACCTGTCCTTTGGGGGGGTTTTAGGGCAAATATTGTTTCTAAATCCCTGAACTAATTGGGGGTTTATACGAAACCGAAACCGTGATTTTGCACTCCCTCTAAATACACACAACCAAACTTTATGGAAATCTACCTGCCTTAATGGAAATTAATTTCTAAACCTTTTCTTCTCATGTGCATAATTTCAATCACTTACAGGAAAGATAGTATGATCAAACTCTACACGAACATTGGCCCACCCAGTACCCATATGTGAGCCAAATGCTATGCCACATAATTATCCGAAAAGTAATGGAAATGTAAGATATTCTTACACAAATTTCAACCTATTCAACGTTTTTGATTCAATCTGACCCATGAATAGATTAGATGCGAGAAAATATCATAGGACCAGCCATTTAGATCGCTAAATACTGCGCCTTACGGTACAATCCTTTGTCGATATGACGTACCGTTTAGCAGCAGTTAATCTGTAAATGAAGGTCTGCAATATTGTAAACATTCATATACTTTCGTATGTCCATCTGTATATATATTCATTGATGTCGGTTTGTAGAGATCGAGAAAGGATGTGTCTGCTATTGTAATCAGTACTCCCTACACCGACTTTGACTGCTGGCAGTAGGAATGGGGTCCTTCTCCAACTCCTGTGTAACTGGCATTAGTAAGGAGGGCCTACCATTTTAATGAATAATTCACTTTTCGATTTGTCTTGCAGAAGGCAAGGGATCATGCAGTTTTGTTCGAAAGTCCCCTACTCTATTGTGTTTGGCTCTAGGCCAGGGTGCCCGCCATTATAAACAAATGTTCCAATCTAAAATTTGACTAGCATTAGGCATTGTGGCCTGCTATTTTCATGGAAACTCACTAATTCTGTGTGACTGGCAGTAAGCTGGCTAGCAGCAGTAAAAAGGGACTGTCATTATAATGATAACTGCACAACTCAATTTTGACTGGTGGTAGGGAAGTTGCCTGGTATTATAATAAAAACTCCTCAACTGTAACCTGTCTGAAAGTAGGAAATGGGTCTGCCATTGTAACTAAAACTCCCCAAATCGATTGTGACCGCGCAGTAGGCATTGGGGCCTGCAATTATAATGTAAACTTGCCAACTCGATTGTGAATGGCAGTAGGCAAGTGAGCCTGGCGTTATCATCACAACTCCGCAACCCTCACTTTACATTGGAAACAACGTATGTGGACCTCCCCATGCTATTTCTCGGATAAGGCTAAGAGACATGCAATTTTAAAACAATCTCATTTGCTGCACGCACAGTATTTACGTCGATATCCGTATACAATGTAGAATACCGTAGCGAAGCACGGGTACATTTGCTAGTATATAGTAAATTTGACTGTCGAAGGCAGACTTACTGCTTTCCTACTACTACTACTTCTAATAATAATAATAATAATAATAATAAAAATAAAAATAATATATTCATTGACATGGTCCAAACCTTGTAAATGGCATGTGGATTAAAAGAAAAACTGCAGACCTGTGCACCGTAACAGATACGTTTACTGGTGTCGTACTCAGGAGACGCTTGAAGTTCTGTGGTCATAACCGTAGAAGGGACAGTAATAGATACAAAAAAATCAATTCAAAGGTCAAGATCAACTGGTTAGAAGAAATTAAGCCGCATTTTCAAGAAATAAACGCTACTGACAGTACGATAAAAAGTCGTAAAGCCTTTGGACCGCTTCTGTGGTGTAGTAGTTAGTGTGATTAGTTGCCCCCCCCCCCCCGGAGGCACGGGTTTGATTTCTGGCTCTGCCACGAAATTTATAACGTGGTACGAGGGCTGGAACGGGGTCGAGTCAGTCTCGGGAGGTCAATTGAGTAGAGGTGGGTTCAATTTCCACCTCAGCCATCCTGGAAGTGGTTTTCCGTGGTTTCGCAGTCATATGCCGGTATGGTACCTAACTTACGGCCACGGCCTCTTCCTTCCCTCTTCCTTGTCTATCTCTTCCAATCTTCCCATCCCCTCAAGGCCCCTGTTCAGCATAGCAGGTGATGCCGCCTGGGCGAGGTACTGGTCACCCTCCCCCGTTGTATCTCCCGACCCAGAGTTTGAAGCTCCAGGACACTGTACTTGAGGCGGTAGAGGTGAAATCCCTCGCTGAGTCCGAGGGAAAAACCAACCCTGGAGGGTAAACAGATTAAGAAAGAAAGAATTTCTGTAATGTGTTGCTTGGTTCAATACCCTGAGGCGTTTATCGATTTTTTTTAAATGTCCACACTGAACGCAGTTATAAGGGCTTAAGTGAATTTCTTCATTGACTCGCATTAGCGCTCGTAGTGGTTCTTATGCGAAACAATGCATTGAGTCACATTAACGCTCATAGTGTTAGAAAAAGGCAAACTGCTAATCTAATCACGGCCGACTGGATCCCTCGCTGCGCTCCCTAGCTAGAGCGACGCATCAAGTCGGTCATGATCTAATCGATCGGATAACGATGATTAAGAAAACGATTGTAATTTATGAATAAATAAAGAATATATTCTCATATTTTATTCACCTAAAATCCGTGGCTCATATACCTCGGGTATTTTCAACATTGAGTTGCTTGCCTGTGGATTTTTATTAATTTAGTCGGTTAAACATCAAATGTGTCACTAGAGGTATTTAACACGCATGTCGAATTCGTAAGGCATGGAGCGTCGAATAGACTTCTTTCTGGCTGGGACGACCGGGTTTGAACCTATGATCTTCGCATACAGAGGCCAGTTTTTACAACTGATCCACACAGGGAGCTAACGAAGTCATGGGATATTTGAAATGGATCACATCTGAATTGGAGTGCACGTGCTACGTAAAGCTAGTGTCAGAGCAATACAGAAATTGTCGTGGCATTATCGGGACAATGAAACATGGGAGGTGCGCCAGGTGTTGGTAATGTTATGGCGCTATTGTCACTGGTTCTGGGGAAGTACTGTAGTTGGGGGTGGGGAAACAGACTATTGTGTCTTCACACTTCAATGGCTGTCATAATGGAATATGGCGAATATGGAGTGACAGATCGAGATTCGTTTTGTCTCTGTAATGAAGTGGTGACTCTCAGAATTGCACAGCTTTATAATAATAATTGTCGTCTCAAGGAAGGAGGCTAGGAAATCTTGGTCATCAGCGGCTTGTAAGATAGAATTCTCCCATCCGCAGTTTCGGATGACCTAACATTGGGGAGGCAGTAATCATATATTGCCGGTCTGAGCGGCTCAGACGGTTGAGGCGTTGGTCTTCTGAACCCAGCTTGGCAGATTCGATCCAGGCTCAGTCCGGTGGTATTTGTAGGTGCTCAAATACGTCAGCCTCGTGTCTGTAGATTTGTTGGCACGTAAAAGAACTCCTATGAGAATAAATTTCGGCACCTCGGCGTCTCCGAAAACCGTAGAAGTAGTTAGTGGGACGTAAAGCAAATAATATTATTGAAATGAAAATCCACAGCCTGTTTCCAGTCATCCGACCGGAATTGTGCCGGCTGCCGAAACCTGTCGCACTTCTCTGGGGCAGTGATTAATGAATGATTAATGAAATGAAATGATATTGGAGAGTGTTGCTGGAATGAAAGATGACAGGGAAAACCGGAGTACCCGGACAAAATCCTGTCCTGCCTCCGCTTTGTCCAGCACAAATCTCACATGGAGTGACTGGGATTTGAACCACGGTATCCAGTGGTGAGAGACCGGTGTGCTGCCTTCTGAGCCACGGAGGCCCAAATAAAATTATTATTAATCATTTATTGTAATCCAAAATGTGTTTTGATACATCTTTTCCTTATTACTATTTGTGCATCTATTACTTAATTAAACATTACAGTTCAACTTATTAAATACTTACCCTCAATTTATAAATTTCCGATTTTGAAATTTATTTATTTATTTATTTATTTATTTATTTATTTATTTATTTATTTATTTTTAGCCTAGACTTTAACAGTTATATATGCCTCCCCACACCAAAACACTTGGACCGCCAAAATGATCATGTTCCACAATGTTGCTGAGTGCATTACGTGTTCCCACCCTTCGCCAGGTGAGGGTACGTCTAGAATCACTACTCAGACTGAATCTGTTCTCATATGAGAAGAGCACGCGACCCCACTTTTCGTCGGTCCAGACCAAATGCTCTTAGAGTCGAGACTCTCGGATTCAATACGAAAGAACTGCACCCATGGGCACAGAGTCAGCTCCTCGAAGACTCGCCACAGACCCACCACCATCCAACGCATCATCTCAGCTCTCCATCAGCAACGTCACTGGAACAGCCACTTCAACAGCGTCTGAAGAAATGGATTCATCCAACTGCCCTCCCCCTCTCAACTCTGCCGCTGATTTCCCTCCGCTAACACAATCTCAAGCCCGTCGACCCATTACCAAACCTCGCACCCTTCAGAAAGTCCCACCTGGTACCCATACCTTCCTCCTCCTCAATCCTACTACAGAGTACCGATCACCACGCACCATCTTCACCACACTGACCCGCTTCAACATGCAACGCCATGAAATCGCCGACATTCGCCCTACATCAAACGGTGTCGTCATCAAAGTCAACAAGGAGGACGCCGCACGCTGTCTCAATAACACCATGCCCTCTCTCTTCCCCGATAACGAAAACTCCACCACCACCTCACCCCCTCCCCGTCACAGCCATTTTAACTGGGTAATCCGTGGGATGGACCGGGATATACCGGAAATACTACAAGAACTCAACGCGGAAGGCTTTCCCGCCAGGAAGACCTTCCGCATCAGGAACGTCTCCCGGGCCCACCTTCATGGTGCGCATCCTTCTTCCCACAACCGAAGACTTTGATCGGGTTCTCGCAAGTGGGGTTTCAATCTTCAGACATCACCATAGGGTGGAGCCATCCCTCACTCCCGCCACCCAGCACCTCCGCTGTGAACGGCGCTTGACTTACAATCAACATGATTCCGCTCACTGCAACGCCGAACATCCGGTGTGCGGTCACTGTTCACAGGCTCACCCTACTTCCCGATGCCCCAATGTCCAACTCCCCCCGAAGTGTAACACCTGCTGTGACCCTCACCCAATATTTTCCCGCCAGTGTAAGGCCCTCCCCACCCCTCCACAGAACCACCCTGACCTAGTCGCCCCAGTTCGCACCATGGACACTTCCACACCAGCTCCACGATCCGTTTTCCCCCTCCAACCACAGAAGTTATCATTCGTTTTATGACCATCTCCCTCCTACACATCAATCCTTACCACCGTCCCATGGTCCTAGCCCAACTTCAAGCGGCAGCCAACCAATCTTTATACCTTCACTTCCAAACCTCCCACTCTGGACTTAACACCCACTTCAATTTCACTCCCCTTGAAACCTTGGTTTGAACAATGGCTCAAGTCCGATCCGTAAACCGGTCTTCTACTCCTATCTTCCTAAACATTCAATCCTTCCGCACCAAACGTCTCCACCTACAATCCCTTACACCCAACACCCCTCCTATGTCCTCCTTATTAATGAAACAATGTTACGGCCTCACCAGCATGCCTACCTCCCCGGCTTCACATTCCACCGAGCTGATCACCCTCATGACGTAAACCATGGGGGATCAGCAATAGCCACCCGATCCAATCTGCCCGTCTGCACCCACACTCCACCCCACCCTTTTCCTTCCTAGAATCAGTAATCACGACAGTCTATTTTCGATCCCGTACCCTCCACCTCGCTACGATTTACCATCGCTCCCACGTTCTCCTACCCTTGGATTTTGTTTCCCATCTTGCCGATATCTTTCTCCACTTCCTTCTCCTAGCCGATCTTAACCTTACCTCCCGCTCCGGTCGAGAGATGTGCAACCTCCAATCCTACCTCAATGACAGAGACTGCTCCCTCATCCCCATACCTGGCCACATTCGACCCGCTTCCAACACCACTCCAAACGCCATCATCGCCCACAATTCCCTAGCCCACCTTATGACACTCTCCTTGCTTCCTAGTATAGGTAGTGACCACCTCCCTGTCCTACTCCAAATCCCTCCCACCAACCTTCACCCCCCTCCTCCACCACCTATCGCCATCCCGAAGTTCTCCAAAGCCGACTGGCCCTCCTATCGTGCCCATTTGTCCCAAGGCCTAGAGAGCCCTCCTCCCCCCTTCTGAAAAAGCTTCCGTAGACTCACTCAATACATTCACCCTCTTCGCTATTTCCTCCGCTTCAGACCCAGCATTCCTACAACAATCCACTCACAATCACAACGTAGACTCCCTCCCCGCTTCGTTCAACTCCAAAAACTTTCCCAATCCTACCTCCGAGAATTCATGTCCTCCCGTGATCCCCATATCCTCCGCCTTCACCGCCAAACCCTTCGAACTATCAGGAATTAACTCGCAGCTTACTCCCGTCGCACCTGGGCTCAAACCTGTACCAACTTCAGCTCCCTCCACACCCATCTCACGAAATTTTAGCGCAACCTGAACAGTCTCCTGGCTACTAGATCCACTCCCCGCATAGCCCATTATCCACCGTGGCGTCACTCCGACAAATACCACGGAAACTCTGGAGATTTTCGCCCAACACTTCCAGCATCGATTCAATACCCATTTAGAATCCAGTTTTGACATAACCGATACCCAAATCTACCTAACCCTGGCTTCCTCCCGCGACATGTTACCCTCCAATACCCACCACACCCTTTCACCCCCTAGATACTCCCATCACTGAATCTGAAATCAAATATGTCCTGTCCAAATCCCGTAACACAACTCCTGGTCCCGATAAGACCCGTTACCTTCACATCCGCCAGGCCCCACTAGACCTCCTAACTCCCTTGGCTACGCTTTATACCTTTATTCTTCGCACTGGCTTCTATCCCGCCTCATGGAAGCATACTACCATGCTTCTATTTCCCAAAACCGGTAAGTCCCCATCCGATCTAGACTACTACCACCCCATAATTCTTATCATTGTCCTAGCGAAAATCCTTGAAAACATCCTTGTCCGTCGTCTTCACCCCTACCTTCACTCCAACCACCTTCTTCCACCCTCCATGTTTGGCTCCCGCCCTGGCCTTTCCGCTTCCAACCAACCCCTGCGCTTCGTCCAAACCACGTCCAACAATTACAATCGAGCTCGTCCCACCCTCTTTATTACCTTTGACTTCAACCTTGCCTTCAACTACGTCTGGCATCTCGCCCTTCTCTTTAAACCACAATTCTTTGCCCTTCCCCTATCCTATATACGGCTCATCTCGTCCTATCTTTCTAACCGAACAAACCAAATCTCCATTAACCGCTAGCTCTCCTCTCCATTCCCAATTACTCTTGCCGTCCCTCAAGGATCACATCTATCCCCTCACTTCTTCATTAAATTTGTAGCAGACATCCTACAACCCCCTCCACCAATCCAACTTCTCCAGTTTGTGAACGATACCGCCATCTTTGCTCCTCTCCCCTCTGTACAAGCCATCAACCGCACCGTTCAACGCTTCTTAGACTCCTTCATTTCCTGGTGTGACCGCTGGCACCTTAAACTAAACCCTAACAAGACCCAATCTATCCTATTCCGCCGTAAACGCCGCAAACTCAGCATCACCCGTGATCTCTCCTATCACCGCCTTCGTGTCCGCAACATCCCCATCAGCACCCAACCAACCCTGAAATACCTGGGCATTTGCCTAACATTCCGCCCTTACTTCCAGCACCTAAAATCCAAGACCGCCATCTGTGCCCAACTGGTCCGCCGCCTAGCCGGCACTCTGTGGGGTCTAAACTCCTCCCTACTCCTCCTTACCTACAAGACCTTCGTCCACTCTCCCCTCACCTATGGCCTCGCCACTTGGGCAGCCGTTGCTCACTCCAATCCCAACCTCTACCGTCCACTCCTGTCCCTAGAACGACGTACTGTCCGCCATGCCCTCCACCTTCCTTTCACTTTCCCCACACCAGACCTCTATGATATCTTCCCCCAAACTCGATTCCTGTGTACTCGTCCATTTTCAACGTGCCGTTCTCATTGCCCTCACCCGGGATCATCCCCCCCCCTTTTCCCAGCCCCTCCGCGGCCCACCTCCTCCTTTCCCACACTGCATCCAGGCCCCATTTCACCTATAGAGTTCATTACCGAATCCGAGCTGTGACGGGACTTTCAAACCAGACTCCCACCACGCCCCATACCCTCTTTTCTGGGTTCTAAACGTGCTATCCCTGTGCTGTGCCTGAGTCGGCGTCGCTGTCCCTTCCAGCTTCATTATACTGTACTATTACGGAAAGAAACACCTTCATAAATCAAATTCCCTGTTTAATAGTTCATTTTCGGTTTGTTCACTGTCTTGTCCTGCACCATAGATCTAGTCTCACGTATATCCATATTTAATCTGTGTTTATACGTAGGCAAAATTGTATTATTGGTGCTTTCTTTCACGTACGTCTTATTGTGTTTCCTTTCCCATTTGTACAAAAAACCCATAATCGTGACTAGAAACCGTATCTAATGTGTGTAACTGGTTCCCTCTGCAATAACCCATGTATGCGCCGTCTCCCTATTGGTACAGTCAATAGATTATACAGTTTTATATATTTCATTGTAATTGTTGTAGTACCACATGTACGTATATTGTAACCCATAAAATGAATATTGGCAAAACAATAATAATAATAAAGAATAAAAAATAAAAAACACATAAAGGCAAGAGCCCGAACCTCTCCTCCTTCTTCCACTAAATTGCTCCATTTACCCATCTCCCTAATCCTCCACTCCTTTCTTAACCCACCCAACTTTCCTGGCCAGAGAGTGGCTGTTACCCACTAGGTGGCCCGCCCCTCCCCCTCAGGGAGGGGAATGAAAACTTTTTGATGATGATGATGCTCTTGGCCGCCGATGTGCCCGTGACAACGGAACACAACGTAATGGTCGTCGGGCTAACAAACCACCCTCATGAAGTCACCGTGCCACTGTGGAGCGTAAGACTGGGTGCCTTGCCGTCCTGTTAAATGTGGTTGCAATTGCACCCGCTGTTTGACGTGAGTCCCTTCTTGCCTGTTGCACAATGTAGCGGTACTCTGCTGCTCTAGTTGACCGTGATCGACCCCCTCCTCTCCTGCGAGCAGCAGTGCCTGCGATTCGGAATGGTCCCCCATGCGCGTGAAGCAATGCTGTGAGCAATACCAAACTCCTGGGCTACACTTGTCACACTTCGTCCTCCTTCCAGTTTCCCAATGATTCTTCCCCGTGTGAAGTCATCCAAATGTTGTTTCCGGGTCATGTTATTATGAGTGCACTGTAACTGCTCGCTGATTGGGTCACACTGTCTTGTCCTGTTCCTTCAACTGCCTCGTTTCGTGGAGTCACACTCATAGTCGATAATATTATTATTATAACAATGACTTGGGCAAGAAAGGAATACTAATTTCGTACGGCTATTTCTAGTCTTGTAAGGCATACCCTCCGATGAGGGAGGGCGGCATCTGCCATGTGTAGGTAACTTCGTGTTATTGTCGTGGAGGATAGTGTTATGTGCGGTGTGTGAAGTGCAGGAATGATGGGGACAGCACAAACACCCAGCCCCCGGGCCACTGGAATTAACCAATGAAAGTTAAAGTCCCCGACCCGGAAGCCAGCACGCTGACGAGTCGGACGGCAAGAAAGTGTACAAGGAAGAAGAAACATTACGCTTGTATTACGAACTATAAGATCTGTTCAGATCAGTTCCTAGTCAGCGAATTCAGAAACCCCTGTTTGCATAGAAAATGTTTCTTCTAATTCGGGGTAAAAGTAGGAATAACCCATCATTCTTTTTTTGCTATTTGTTTTACGTCGCACCGACACAGATAGGTCTTATGTCGACGATGGGATAGGAAAGGACCTAGGAATAGGAAGGAAGCGGCCGTGGCCTTATTTAAGGTACAGCCCCAGCATTTGCCTGGTGTGAAAATGGGAAACCACGGAAAACCATCTTCAGGGCTGCCGACAGTAGGGTTCGAACCCACTATCTCCCGAATACTGGATACTGGCCGCACTTAAGCGACTGCAGCTATCGAACTCGGTGAATAACCCATCAGAGAGGGCAGTAATTGCTCGTAGATGGCAGTACATTGTTTGTGATGAAATCTGATTTAGGAGAAGTACAGCCTACTTTATATCGACCCCTACTAACTGCATGGTGTGCCCTCTCAGAGACCTGCGAATTTACTCCTAACAGTTTAATTTAGGAAAATGCATTTTGTACGTATCTGTGTGGCTGGTTGTGTAAAAAGTTACCCCATTTGGAATGCCGTAATGCATTGTTAAGCACAGAAGAAAATGTGGGTGTCTTAAGAAGAATACATATTTTGTTAAAACAGTATGATGATGCCAATTTCTTTTGCCCTAATGGTGTGATATTCAAAGTGCGGTACGCGTGCCACGAGGAGTACACGGCGTCGTCTCAAGGGGTAGGCAAATTTATCGTAGCTTCTGTTTTCAGCGACCGGGCGAGTTGACCGTGTGGTTAGGGCAGCGCAGCTGTGAGCTTGCATCCGGGAGATAGTGGGTTCGTACCCCACTGTCGGCAGCCCTGATGATAGTTTTACATGGTTTCCCATTTTCACACCAGTCAAATGCTGGGACTGTACCTTAAGTAAGGCCACGCCCGGCTCTTTCCCACACCTAGGCCATCCCTCTCCCGTCGTCGCCATAAAACCTATCTGTGTCGGTGCGACGGAAAGCAAATTCAGCGAACAGTTCATTTTCAATAAAATTTTGTTTTGATTTAGTGTTTTGTTTACCACTACATAGAGTGCCCTTTCTGAAATATTCCGTCTAAAATATGTGGCGGTTTGTATCTCCCATTGACTATTCATGCTGCATTGCTCTTTTTTAATTTGTTTTGTTTCGAAATCGACCCATTCCATTCTTTTAGTAGCAGTGTGTATAGTGAAATAGTAATTCTTGCATTAATGATTATACTCGTATATACAGGCTGTATCCATGATGGATGATGATGTCACAAGGGCGGCAAGAGGATCAGTTTGAAACAAGGAACCATATTCCGGAAATGATCAAGTCAAAAGTTAAGCAAAATTCTACTCTTCTGCTCGTCGGGAGTGTTTCCCCTGTTGTACTGTAGTGTGCAGTACAGTATCAGAGCCACTTTTGCTTTAACTTTAGATTGCCGGCCGCAGTGGTGTCGTGGTTAGTGTGATTAGCTGCCACCCCCGGAGGTCCGGGTTCGATTCTCAGCTCTGCCACGAAATTTGAAAAGTGGTAGGAGGGCTGGAACGGGGTCCACTCAGCCTCGGGAGGTCAACTGAGTAGAGGAGGGTTCAATTCCCACCTCAGCTATCCTAGAAGTGGTTTTCCGTGGTTTTCCAATTCTCCTCCAGGCAAATGCCGGGATGGTACCTAACTTAAGGTCACGGCTGCTTCCTTCCCTCTTCCTTGTCTATCCCTTCCAATTTTCCCATCCCCCACCAAGGCCCGTGTTCAGCATAGCTGGTGAGGCCGCCTGGGCCAGGTACTGGTCATACTCCCCAGTTGTATGCCCGGCCCAATGTCTCTCGCTCCAGGACACTGCCCTTGAGGCGATAGAGTTGGGATCCCTCGCTGAGTCCGAAGGAAAAACCAACCCTGGTGGGTAAGAAGAATAAGAAAGAAAGAAAGAAAGAAAGAAAATGTTTCCGGACTTCTTTTCATTATCTGAAATTGACCCGTTTCCCGCCCCCCCCCCAATCATCCCTGAAAATTTGTAACGTCATCACGGATACATCCTGTATATCGTCGCTAGGCAACGAAAGCCTCTCAATTGCACTCAGTGAAAACCACGTCTCTCCTTCTGCCTTGTAAAGTCCTGCCACATTGCCTGAGAAGGGGAGAGAAGAGTCCAATGGTCGAATAATTCGTCGCTGTTCGGACAAAAGTTTATATCTCACAATTCTCTTTCAATCCATTATCTTCCTTTAAGACTGGTCACGCCTCTCAGCCACATATTCATATGCAGTTCATCAGAACAATTTTCGTTGAGTTTATTTTCCTATACGTGAGTGTTAAGGAAAATTAAATAAGTACATTATACTGCAAGAGGGCGTAAATAAATCATGCAAACATATATTCCTAGAGTGCGGTATGGTAAGGTTAATTTTCCTTTAATGTAAGCATAGAGTAGAACAGAACGAATATTGTTCTGATGGACTAAATTCCATATGTAGCTGGGAGGCGTTACCAGTCTTAAGGAAAATGATGGATAGGGAGATAAGACCTTTAGCCCGAACAGTGACGAATTGGACTATCATCAAGCAATGAAAATGCCAGGAACAGTTCTCCGGCCATTGCTGACTGCTCAGTCTTAGCCCTTTTTTGTAAACTTTATTCCGAAGGCGTTACGAGGTTTCACTTGCCCAGCATGATGTATATCAGGGGCGTATTCTCCTTGAATGCAAGACATTCATTGCATGCATTATGATAACACAAAGAACTGTCTGATGTACAATTTTAGGTTGTTTCAAGTCAAATATTAACGATTTCATCTCTCAGAAGTTCAAAAGGTCCGCGCAACTTTACTGGTTCCGTTGCTTGACTACGTGTGGTGCTGGTGTAGTCTCGCCGTCTACTCCACTCTAGGAAGAAAGAGACAGCGAATGGAGGAGTTAAGGATGTAAGGCATTCAATCTTAAAATTGCATTCGGTGGCAGACGTAGTTCTGAAATCCTCCGAACGATGTCGGTGCAATTGAAACTTGGTCAGAATTTGTCACCCCATACCCGTGCTACCCTCTGCCATCTGTTAACAACTTGGAGAAAGTCAGCATCTTTACAGCGAACGGGACCCACAGATTACCCCCCAGCGAGAACCCAACGTGACGAAACTGACTAATACCACTGGGGTGACTTAACTCCAGTGCTTGAGTTGTGGCTAACTAGTGAGTTAATTCATTGTGTTTTCGGCGTTTTATTATATTTTGCGCACATGTGGTATTAACGATGGATGAGTCTAAAACGGATATAATTGTAAATCAGTTTGAAAAGCCATTTACTGACCGTTAGTTTGATGAAAAGATTAGTTAAAGCCGGGAGACCTCTACCTTCCCTCGTAAATTTCTTCTTCTTCTTAATCTGCTTACCCTCCAGGGTTGGCTTTTCCCTCGGACTCAGGGAGGGATCCCTCCTCTACCGCGTCAAGGGCAGTGTACTAGAGCTTCAGACTCTGGGTCGGGGGATACAACTGGGAAGGATGACCAGTACCTCGCCCAGGCTGCCTCACCTGCTATGCTGAGCAGGGGCATTGCGGGGGATGGAAAGATTGGAAGGGATACACAAGGAAGAGGGAAGGAAGCGGCCGTGGCCTGAAGTTAGGTACCATCCCGGCATTTGCCTGGAGGAGAAGTGGGAAACCACGGAAAACCACTTCGAGGATGGCTGAAGTGGGAATCGAACCCACCTGTACTCAGTTGACCTCCCGAGGCTGGGTGGACCCCGTTCCAGCCCTTGTACCACTTTTCAAATTTCGGGGCAGAGCCAGGAATCGAACCCGGGCCTCCGGGGGGTGGCAGCTAATCACACTAACCACTACACCACAGAAAACAAGAATTGTGTACGCACGTTCGATCCAGAAACTTACAGTAAAACTGTTTGGCTCGAGTTCACCTACATGTAATTAGGGTGAGTAGAATTGAAATTTAATACATTGTGTTAACTGCATGGTTACTAGTTGCATGCCTCAGTGGAGATTCCAGTATACGCCACTGATGTATATGTACAATACATTATTGCTGAAAAGAAATGGCGTGTGGCTTTTAGTGTCGGGAGTATCCGAGGACAAGTTCGTGGGTGACCTGCGCGTCGTGATGAGGATGAAATGATGATGAAGACAACACATACACCCAGTCCCCATGCCAGCGAAATCAACCAATAAGTATGGTTAAAATTCCCGACTCTGCCGGGAATCGAACCCGGACCCCTGTACCAAAGGCCTGCACGCTAACCATTTAGCCATGGAGCCGGACTACATTATTGCTGATATTGATGAACAGGGTGGTCTAGTGTCTTAGCTGCTTGCCTGCCATCCAGGTGACCATGGTTTGATTCCTGGTGTTGCTGGGGTGAAATTTCGGTTCAAAAGCCCGTAATATCAGGAAGGGTATGCGAACATAAATCCCGTCACAACACCTTCATGGGTGAGTGCGAGCAGGGAACATGCGGAAGGTGATTATGCTGTTATTATTTGGCATCCAGCAACAATCATTTGTTATTTCTATCGCAGTGTTCTCGTACTTCAGGTGTACTAATGTAAAAACAATTGGGTTTTGGAGGTACGCCATCCTGAAAGTTTCAATATCACTGCGGCCCAATGTAACAGCAAGTATTGCTTATAAGGAAATTGCTAATGCTTTGGGGCTAAATTTGTAGATTTTCATTATAATACTACGCTTCAAGTTAAGAGGAAAATTGCCCAGCTCATAAATATTAACTCAGTGAATCATGTATGTAAGGATGTGCCGATCTGCTTATTGACAAGTGTCTTAATGTGAAGACACAATGTTGTTAAATGATAGAAAAGAAAATCGTTCACGCAGGAATGTTAAAGCAAACAATGTAATGCATTTCTTATCTTCATTACATATAGAATTTCAGACTTTAAATCGTATCCTGCTAAACATTATTCTTTAATTTGTCCAGAATTGCTTCAGCAACTTTGAAGTAAATATTTTAATAATACTTTCTTTCTGTACGTAATTGTTTTTATTAATTTCCGTATATGAATTTCCATCGATATTTAAATTTGCATGGCCGACTGGGTCGCCCGCTAGCTAGAGGGACGCATCAAGTCGGCCGTGGAATTTGACGGGTATTCCCAGGTCACACCACTACAAGCACCACTTGCGAATTGTCTTCCATTTTAACAAGGTTAAATAGGGAAGTGTCCTGTAAATATAAACGTGATTTTTGTTCCTGAACTTCAACAGTTGGTAGGACTGGCCTCGCGCTTCTGCTATGCTTAGGCAGGACCGTTAGGAGTGGGGAGATCGTTCTGTTAGATACTTCCCGCCGTGTCGTCTATAACGCTCACGATGTCGGAGCAACAGGTGCACCCCTTCACTGCGCAACGCATAATTATGACATTTCTTTCTCGTGAAGGAGTTACAGTGACAGAAATTTGGCAGAGATTGACTGCACAGTTCGGTGATCAAACACTGTCAAGGACGCGTGTGTCTAAGGAGTGGCGGAGGAAAGAGGAGGCAACACCAGTGAAAGCCAAGACTCAACTGTCAGCTGGCAAGTTCTTTGCAACCGTTTATTTTCTTCGATCGGCGAGGGATTTTTTCATGAGAGATGCACAATCAATGCTGCTTACTACTGCAAGCTGTTGAACAAAGCGAGGGTTGCATATCGCCGCAAAAGATGAGACCAACTGATTCGACAATGCGCGGCCCAATACTGCAGCTCAAACTGTCTCCAAGCTACAGGAAATGCACTGGAATACACTTGATCATCCTCCTTACAGCCCGGATTTATCGCCCTGCGATTTCCATTTGTTCGGACCGCTTAAAGAAGCTCTAGGAGTGCAACGATTTGTAGATGGCGAGGGTGTGGAAGACTTCGTGCGCAACTGGCTGGTGACACGACCCTGTTGTTTTGACGATGAGGGCATCAAAAAGCTGCCCATATGATAGGACAAATGCATTTCCAAAGCAGCGAAATATGTGGAAAAATAAATTGTAATTGCCTTGCATTCTTCAATAAATGAACTTAAATGAAAAATAAAATGCCGTTTATATTTGATGTGGTAATATCACACATTCTGTATCGCTACCTTCAGGTGACCCTCAGCCATAAGACACACTTACGTCAAAATGTCGTGTACAAGACGAACATGCACACGAACGGAAACACCGCCCCGTGTGAAAGAAGATATAATAAATAAAATGCAGTGCAGATCGATCCCACTTGCGATTTTCACGTCTTTGCGAAGCTGAACAGAGACATTTGTCGACATCGGACGACGACGTGTGAGGCTGGAACAGATGTGATTCCGTCGAGAGCACGCCGTCTCTTTCAAGTATGGAATCGTCTAATTCTGGTGATTACTGTTAAGTTGCTACTTCCCCTGTGGGTGGGGGCATTATAATTACACTCAGGGTATCCCTTGCCTGTCGTATGAGGCACTTGCCTGTACCAGGCTCTTCACTTTTATCTGTCCTATCCGACCTCCCTTGGTCAACTCTGGTTATTTTTCGACCCAGACGGCACCTGGTTTCCGAGGCCGACGGAGTCTTTCATTTTCACGCCTTTCGTTTCTCTCCTTTTTCTTTGGCCGATACCTTCATTTTCGAGGTGTCGGATCCCTTCAATTTTAACGTAGACTGACGATCCTTGACAATGGGTACACGGAAAGCAAAACGTTAAGACGGTTTTAGTGTTTGGGTACCGGGTGAGTTGGCCGTGTGGTTAGAGCCACGCACCTGTAAGATTGCATCCGGGAGATAGTGGGTTCCAACCCCACTGCCGGCAGCTCTGAAGATGGTTTCCGGTGGTTTCCCATTTTTACACCAGGCAAAAGCTGCGGCAGTACCTTAATTAAGGCCACGGCGGCTTCCTTCCCACTCCTAGGGCTTTCCTATCTCATGGTCGCCATAAGTATTATCCGTGACGGTGCGACGTAAAGCAAATTGTGTTCGGGTAGAACATGTATCTCCGAGCGTACTTACCTTACCGTTGTGTTTCATGTCTCAACTGACAGATAAAAGAGGAGGCTGCCTGTTGAAATAGCGCTTCGAAGCCCGGCTGAGTGGCTCAAATGGTTGAAGCACTGACCTTCTGATTCCAATTTGGCAGTTTCGATGCTGGCTAAGTCGCTGGTATTTGAAAGTCCTCAAATACGTCAGCCTTATGTCGGTAGATTTACTGGTACGTGAATGAACTCCTGTGGGACTAAATTCCGGTACCTCGGCGTCTCCGAAAACCATAAAAAGTAGTTAGTGGGACGTTAAGCAAATAACATTATTATTATTGTTCCGAGGTATCTGTGGAGCAGCAGAGGTGAAAGAAGGTGCGGGCTGGAATGGGTCTAACTACAAGTCCGAAAGATGAATTAAAATTTCAACAAGGTTATATTTTCAAAACTTAACAATTGTGACATAGAATTTTGAGCGTACAACAAATAACAACAAGTTAAATCAGGTACACAACCAAGAGAAAAATTTAAACTGTTTCAACTAGGGGGAAATAACAAAGAAAATCAGGCACAATGCCGCTTTACAAGAAAGCACCAGTTAAGTGGTCTTTATAAGTTCTGGGCTACGGGCCCAAATTCATTAATCCTTGAGCTCTCAGCTCACAATCACAAAACACCAAAGGTCAGAAAACCTTTAATACATGGAGCATTAGCTCCCAACTTTACATTTCAAGCCTCTCTAAGGCACTTTTACCACAACACCATAAAGAGCTGACCCGCTCTCGATAGTTCAAGCATATCAGAAAGCCATAAACAAACTTTACACTTGACTGCCCTTAAGGCATACTTATAAATAAACGGGGGTATCTCGTACCCAGTCTACTGGGCCTCAGTGTGCAAAAACCAGGTTAATTAAAATGGCCCCAAAACAAAAGGATGAAGGCGTGAATTTGCACTCCTAAATCTACATTTTAAAACCTAAGTGGCTCTAGGCCGATACAAGGGGGCTAATCCCAAGCTAGGGAGGTGACTCGTATGAAAAAACTTTAATACATTAAGGAAGAGAAGAAACGGTTATGAAAAGGTAGTCACCTCAATTTCAAAATGAAGGGGAGCTCGAGAGGGTGAAGCACTCTCTATCCCCGAATTAAAGTTCAAGAAAACTGAAGTTTACCAGGAAAAGGGTTTACATGTTTAATAGTTTACATATGAAAGGTTTCGAACCCTCCCCGAGAGTTAAACTGCTGAGCTAGCACGAAATAAAGATGTTAAAAGGCCATTACCTTGTCGAAGATCTGCTGTCTGAAGAACGAGGCGCTTCCCGCCCCCTGCTACATAGCCACACACTGAGTTAGATGTTATACTAGTGGCCCCGAGACAAGAAAATCAGCAGTTTTTATACCCTCGTGGAAAATTCGAGACCTTTCAAGAATGAATAGACACACCCCCTCAATTTTTATTGGAAGACTATGAATTACTCATGGAAATTTGAAGAAGAAAGCTATAATTGGAGGAAAATTAATTACAGAAATTACCGATTGGTTAAATTCAAAACAGGCGGAAAGAAAGAGTTAATATTACCAATCCACAAACCACAGAACAAAATTTAGTAAGGACAAAACTTATGAATACAAAATTTCTTCAAGAGAGTTCATTCCATTGCACCAGAGTGTATTACCATAGTTTTTGGTAGAGACATCTGTTAGAGAATGTCCACACTTCTTGATCAATGAAAAACAAAAGCAAATCAAAAACACTCAGTGACATCTTCTGATAACTGAGTTAGTTCGGTGGTTAAAGTTCCGGGTTTCTTCAGTAGAGAAGTTTCAATTGTCGCAAGATATGAACTTGCGTCGCGTAGAGGTGTACCGCCCGGTACAATTATTATTATTATTATTATTATTATTATTATTATTATTATTATTATTATTATTATTATTATTATTATTATCCGCCTCTGTGATGTGGTGGTAAGCGTGATTAGCCGCCAACCCCGGAGGCATAGGTTCGATTGCCACGAAATTTGAAAAAGTTATACGAGGGCAGGAACGGGGTCCACTCAGCCTTGGGAGATCAACTAAATAGAGGGGGGTTCGGTTCCCACCTTGAGCCATCCTCGAAGTGGTTTCCCGTGGTTTCCCACTTCTCCTCCAGGCAAATGCCGGGATCGTACCTAACTTAACGCCATGGCCGCTTCCTTCCCCCTTCCTTGTCTATGCTTTCCTATCCTCCAATCCCCCTACAAGGTCCCTGTTCAGCATGAGAGGTGGTGGCGGTGGTGGTGATTATTGTTTTAAGAGGAAGTACAACTAGGCAACCATCCTCTATATAACACTAATCTGACAGAAAAAAAACTGGTCGGTGTCCGACACTTCGAAAAATGAAGGTATCGGCCAAAGGGAGACAAGGGCCACGAAGGGCGTGAAAATGAAAGACTCCCTAGCCCTCGCAAACCTTATAGCGTCGGGGTCGGAAAAGAAAAATTGTTGGCCAAGAGTGGTCGGATAGGATAGATGAAAGTGAGGAGCCTGGCATAAGTAAGTGGAAGCCCAGCTGAGGGCCCCGTGGTCGCTATCCCACACTCCGAAGTTCAGAGCCTTTGGGCCCCTTTTAGTCGCCTCTTACGACGGGCAGGGGATACCGTGGGTGTTATTCTACCGCCCCCACCCACAGGGGTATATGGCAGGTGTGGCCACCTGGGGTTCTGGTCCTCCTCCCCAGTTGTATCCCTGACCCAAAGTTTCAAGCTCTAGGACACTGCACTTGAGGCGGTAGAGGTGGGATCTCTTGCTGAGTCCGAGGGAAAACAAATAGAGGGTAAACGGATTAAGAATGAAAGAAAGAAATAATTATTATTACTGTTATTATTATCGCTTGAAAGTACGGCAAAATTTCTCCTAAATGTGTGAAGTCGCACGCATACTTTGTAATAAGATGCCACTGTGTTGATTCGCGCACTGAGTTGGAGGTTAGCTGTCGTTGTGAAAACATTGTGGTCAGTTTATACGAATAACAAATCTAATAATGGAAAAGGAAGATTTGGAACGAGAAAGTTGTATGATGAAGTATTCAAAGAAATGAAACAAAAAGAGCGTAATAGCCGTTACTATGAGAAATTGAAATAGTGAAATCATTTTACAATAAGTAAGTCTACGAAGTCCTCAATACCTTGGGGCCATAACATGAGTGACAGCCTAACGCCAATTCTTTCTCTCAAATTAGAGTTATAATAGAGGTCGGCTGTACTTCCTTTTAAAACAATAATACTTTTAACCTGCTGCATCTCGAAGTATTTACTGTTCCTCCTGAGTCTCTCTGTATGCGATAGTTAAGATCAACTTCAGTTATTCCTATCTTCCCGGCTTCCCTTTGTTCCCTTGTAAGTTGAACGAAGACATTTTGTTCTGATTCGCCGAGAGGTGGCAGCACCTACTTCGAATATTTTGACCGCACAAACCTAGAGTTTATAAGAGCATTCATGGAAGGTTGATCACGGTCATCTTGATACTCTGACTTCTTTTAAAGTGAGTATATTATGTCGTCGATGACATGACCTATACCATTCTGTTCCCTGTCAGTAAATCACTACTTTTCTTGTTATAAAGCATCAGAGAAGCATGTCTCACAACTTAAATTCTAATAAGTGATCGGTGAAAAATAACTCAAACTTACTCTCGGTGTCACATGCTTGCACTACGGTTACGTACGGCGTTACCAATTCATAGAATGAGGTGTCAAATACCAGCCAGATCCATGTACCATAAAATGTTGCCAGGTTGAGGATTGCTCACGGAGGACGGAAAATACGACGAAGTTAAATGTGGCAAAAAATCGCAAATGTCTAAACACATGGAATGTTTTGTATTATTATAATTTGCTTTACGTCGCAACGACACAGATAGGTCTTATGGTGACAATGAGACAGTAAATAAAAAAAAAATTCGTATGGCTTTTAGTGCCGGGATATCGCAGGACGGGTCCGGCTCGCCAGTTGCGGGTCTTTCTATTTGACGACCGTAGGCGATCTGCGCGTCGTAATGAGGATGAAATGATGATGAAGACAACACATGCACCCAGCCCCCGTGCCATTGGAATTAACCAATTAAGGTTTAAATCCCCGACCCGGCCGGGAATCGAAGCCGGGACCCTCTGAACCGAAGGCCAGTACGCTGACCGTTCAGCCAACGAGTCGGACAATGGGACAGTAAAGGGCTAGGAGTGGGAAGGAAGTGGCCGTGGCCTTAATTAAGGTACAACCCTAGCATTTACCTGGTAAGAAAAATAGGAAAGCACGGAAAATCATCTTTAAGGCTGCCGATAGTGGGGCTCGAACCCACTCTCTCCCAGATGCAAGCTCACAGCTGCGCCCCCTAACCGCACGGCCAGCTCGCCGGGTATGTGGGATATGTTAACGTCATCGTGCCTTACTTATAAAAATGGCTTATGCAGGCATTTCAAATAATTTGTAATTTCTTTACATGTTTAGACAAAATGAACCGGCCTGTTAATATGAGGGCCCTGTTTTTGTTCCAACCCACCAGGATTGCACGACAATGTCTCTCAACAAACCGATCTTATTCTCCCCGTTTCTACCATCAAGGTAAATTGCCACAGACTAGTCAGCCGCTCCCAGGGCTGCTCAGCTCGAACTATGATTTCTTTAAAAATGCCCAAAAATTACATACACCCTGGATTTGATGGGGAACATATAACTAATATGGACATGATGAGGTCAATTTAAAACTACAAATGAAGCAAGGCGAGGCATGGCGTCAGTTTTGCAGGAAAATCGGATTATTAAAATAAACAAAAAAAATTGAAAAAAAAAGCAAAAAGTATCAAATGATCCAAATATGTACATCTTGAGAAACAAAAATATATTACAAATATACAATGTATGCCGACACACATACTTAACATATCAAATCAAATCTTCTGGCTTTACTTTTGGTAACACCTTCAACCAAAGATAAGTACATTGCCCTTTCCTGCACACTTGGCATTTCAGTAAGGGTCCCTAACTTTTACAAAAATACGTGATTTAATGCGCAAAATGGGGAGACGGAAACTAACCTAATGGTACAATATTTAACACCCTGAGTGGTAAAACATCCTACCAAAATAATACACCTCGATCATGAGTGACCTCATAAGCACAACAGAACACTGTGGGTCGGAACCAAACATAATAAAAGCACAAAAATGGCAAATATACACAATCAAATAAATTTTCCAGGGCTCACCAAAAAAGCATGTGGCATTCACACAACTCTCATTCACACAAAGCCTGGATGGAAAAGATAAGGAAACATAATTTACACTTTAAGCAACACTTCCTATTCAACATAAGTAGTATAATTGGATGGTTCGGCCGCCACCTCCACCTCAGGCTCCCAGAGGCCACCTCCACCTCCACCTCAGCCAGAGGCCTCCCAGATGCCTCCTCCACCTCCACCTCAGCCAGAGGCCTCCCAGAGGTCTCCTCCACCTCCCGCGGGAAATTTGAATTTGTAAACAAAGCCACGTGCTTTTTGACAGCTGTCATAGACAACGACGCAACGCTAACCTCAGTACTGCCATCTTGACGGGGATAAACCTCACTAGTGCCAACTTAACCTCACTAGCGTGAGGTAAACAAAGCCACGTGTTTTTTGACAGCCACGTGCTTTTTTGACAGCTGTCATCCGCCATCTTTAAACCACAAAGCACTGTGCCGCCCTCTATATCGCAGTAGCTGCAAAATTCGTCACCTGTCATCGGCAGTGCTGCCATCTTGACGGGTCTAAACCTTAGTGCTACCAACTTAACCTAACTAGCGCGAGGTAAACAAAGCCACGTGTTTTTTGACAGCTGTCATCCGCCATCTTTAATCCATAGAGCACAGTGCTGCCCTCTTTAGCTACTTACCTTTGAAATGTGGTGGCGGATAATTTGAAAAATGCTTTTTGACAGCAGCCATCTTGCATCCCAAACCTCAGTGCTGCCCTCTTTAGCTAGATACCTGTGGTAGCAGACAATTCCACGTGACAGCAGCCATCTTTAATCAAGAGAGCACTGTGCTGTCCTCTATGTGGTGGCGGCAAATTGAAAAATTCCACGTGCTCTTGTTTGGAAACAAACTCACGTGCTTTTTTGACAGCTACCATCCACCATCTTTAATCAACAGAGCACAGTGCTGTACTCTTTAGCTAGATACCTTTGAAATGTGGTGGCGGCAATTTGAAAAATTCTATGTGCTCTTGTTGGGAAACAAAGCCACGTGCTTTTTTGACAGCTGTCATCCGCCATCTTTAATCAATAGAGCACTGTGCTGCTGGCAATTTCGTTAGCTGTCATCCGCCATCTTTAATCCAGAGAGAACAGTGCTGCACTCTATGTGGTGGCGGTAAATTCCATGTGCTTTACAAACCTATGTGCTTTTCTGACAGCTGTCATCCGCCATCTTTAATCAATAGAGCACTGTGCTGCTATCATGCGGGCAATTTCATCACCTGTCATCCGCCATCTTTAATCCACAGAACACCGTGCTGCACTCTTTATGGCTACTACCTTAAGCACGTAGTAGCGGGCAATTTGAAAAGTTCTGTTAGCTATCATCCGCCATCTTTAATCAAGAGAGCACCGTGCTGCCATCTTTAGCTAGATACCTTTGAAATGTGGTGGCGGCAAATTGAAAAATTCCACGTGCTCTTGTTTGGAAACAAACTCACGTGCTTTTTCGACAGCTACCATCCGCCATCTTTAATCAACAGAGCATAGTGCTGCCCTCTTTAGTTTGAAATGTGATGGCGGCAAATTCCACGTGCTCTTGTTTGGTAAACATAGCTATGTGCTTTTTTGACAGCTGTCATCCGCCATCTTTAATACAGAGAGCACCGTGCTGCCCTCTTTATCGTAGTAGATGTAAATTCGTCACCTGTCATCCGCAGTGCTGCCATCTTTAGCTAGATACCTTTGAAATGTGGTGGCGGATAATTTAAAAAGAAAAATTCTACAGCAGCCCTCTCTCGACGCTAATTGCATAAGATGGCGGCTATACATGACTCCTTAAGGGTGCTTACGCAAGATAGCTGCTATACACAGGTTCTTATGAGACGCCCTTGGGATGCTTGCGCAAGATGGCAGTTATACATGGCTCCTTATGAGATGCCCTAGGGATGCTTGCGCAAGATAGCGGCTGCTCTTATGGGACGGCTTAAGGGTCCTTGCACAAGATGGCTTGAGACGCCCTAAGGATGCTTGTGCAAGATGGCGGACACAAGATGGCGGCTATACATAACTCCTTATGAGACGCTTTAAGGGTGCTTGCGCAAGATGGTTGCTACTCTTAGCTTAGAGGCTAACGTGTCGTGATAGTTCGATTCATTAAATTTAGGGCTTAAATGCAAAATGTTAAATATATCGAAAACGGTGCACCGTAGAGCAAAACGGACAAAATTTTTCTGCCTAATACGTAGGTTCGCAGTATGAGGAACAAGAAAATCATAGTCTAATGATGGGATCAACGGTTCGGTTCCTACTTAGGCCCTTTGGCATTTGCTCTGTTTTAGCTTGTATTGAAGCGAGTCTTCGTAACATGATCAGGTCTAGCTATGGTAGAGAGTATAACGTACCGTGCAGGTTCGATTCATTAAATTTGGAGGCTTAAATGCAAAATGTTAAATATCTCGAAAACGATGCATCGTAGAGCAAAACGGACAACATTTTTCCGCCTAATACGTAGGTTCGTAGTATCGGGAACAAGAAAAAACATAGTCTAATGATGAGATCGACGGTTCGATTCCTACTTAAGCCCTTTGCCATTCGCAGCTATCTATTTCTACAAGATGGTGGCTGCTCTTATGAGAAACAAGATGCCTTGAGACGTCCTAGGGATGCTTACGCAAGATGGCAGACACAAAATGGTGACTATACATAGCTCCTTATGAGACGGCCTAGGGGTGCTAGCACAAGATGGCGGCTACTCTTATGAAGAAAGCTAGCTTAGAGGCTACTGCGCAAGATAACAGCTGCTGTTATGCATGTGGTGGAGGGCAATTTGAAATTCTATGTGCTTAATCAACAGAGCACCCTGCTGCCCTCTTTAGCTGAAATGTGGTAGTGGATAATTTGAAAAATTCTTTTGACAGCTATCATCTTTAAACAAAGGCGACTATACATAGGCTGTTAAGGCCTTATCATTCTCCTCCTCCTCCTCCTCCTCCTCCTCCCCCTCGTCCTTCTCTACCTCCTCCTCCGCCTCTTATGTCAAGGCATAGCTTTATATCGAACAAGTTTATACCTGCATCGCGAAGGCAAGCGTGTGCAGCGATAACATTATTGCGCATGTTTAGACTTTCGAAACATAAGAAGAGTAGAATCAAACGCTGTACTCGATACGACATGTGATCAGAACATTGATTGATGCGTTCAGAAAACAAAATAAGTGATCAAGACTAGAATCGAACGATGTACTCAATACATCATGTGTTTAGAATATGTCAGGGGATACGCTTGTTCTAAGAAGATCAGATTGAAACATAACAAGACTAGAATAGAACACTGTAATCGATGTTGTTAACTTCAACATGTGATCAGAACATTGATTGATGTGTTCAGAACACAAAATAAGTGATCATGACTAGAATCGAACACTGTACTCGATACAACATGTGATCAGAACATTGATCGATGTTTTCAGAACACGAAATAAGTGATCAAGACTAGAATCGAACACTGTACTCAATACAACATGTGTTTAGAACATGTTAGGGGGTACCCTTGTTCTAAGAAGATCAGAATGAAACATAACAAGACTAGAATCGAACACTGTAATCGATGTTGTTAACCTCAACATATGATCAGAACATTGTTTGATGTGTTCAGAGCAAAAGTACAATTTTGATGATTTGCGCAGCTAACTCGCTCGGTAAACGATATAGCCAAAGTATAACTTCAAATTATTTACCTTCTATCATTCGTCTTGCAGTCGAACAAGTTATCGCATAAACATGGCTGAAAAAATCGTGATAGGGTATGGAACCCAGGGGTTACATCTTATCAGAAGGGCAAAAAGGATGAAAGGACTCTTCCTCCTCCTTACCGCACATTCCTTGGCTAAAGGGCTAATGGGCTAAAGGGCTAATGGGCTAAAGGGCTAAAGGGCTAATGGGCTAAAGGGCTAAAGGGCTAAAGGTGCAACAACCTCATCGATCGCTATCAGCAAGAACGCTTGTACTTTGTTAAGTGTAGAAAATTAATCTTTATTGGTAAATGGTTTTATGTTCAGAACAAGGAATGGAACCTAGGGGTTACGTCTTACCTAATAAAATCCCCGAGGTGCGATGAGTTAAGTTTTTCGAACTAGTGTTTGGAACACTGAACTTTTCAAGATGGCAAGAGTGAGGTTAGCAATGTTCTGTTGTTGGATTTTAAATTCCGCGCTACAACATGCATAAGGTGGCAGCTCTTGAGGTTTACTCCCGTAAGGATAGCAAGAGTGAGGTTAGCAATGTTCCGTTGTTGGATTTTTAAAATTCCCCGCTATAACATGCAAAAGGTGGCAGCCTTGAGGTTTACCGCCGTAAAGATGGCAGCAGTGAGGTTAGCGACGCTCCATTGTCCTTCAAAGTGAGGTTAGGGTTCGTCAAGAAGACAGCTGTCAGAAAAGCACGTGGCTATGTTTACCAAACAAGAGCACGTGGTCGTGACGTCACGGTCACGTAGTATGCTGCCTCAGCATGTAAAGTTCAATGTCTACACCTACGTAGTTAACACTCTGCTATGTTCACAAGATTTTTATACATCACTATTCTTTATGCTTTAAGTTCATTCACATAGGCTATGCTAAGATAGCAGCACAAACACATGCGAACTTTGTACATTCTAATGGAATAAGTTTAGTACTGTGTGCGTCATGGATACATGATGTGTGCACGCATTTAATCTTAACTATACGTAATGCTGCTGCTTTGTTTACAAGATTTTTATACATTGCTATTCTTTATGCTTTAAGTTCGTGCACGCACAAGCGATACTCGTACGCTCTAGCAGGAGAAGTTTAGTACGATATTCGATACATACATTATCGATAGGTGATGTGTACACGCTTTAGAACATAGCTCATCTTTATGCTTTAAGTTCATGCACATGGGTTAGGGATACACAAAAGCGATTGCTACATGCTCTAGCGGAAGAAGTCTAGTACGATAGTAGATGCATGTAAAATCGATAGGTTATGCTAAGATAGCAGTACAATCTAGAGGAAAAGTTTAGTATGATAGTCGTTTCGTGCAAAATCATTAGGTAATGTGTAAACGCTTCGAAACAAGGCTATTCTTTGTACTTTAAGTTCATGCGTACAGGTTATGCTAAGATAGCGGCACAATCTAGCGCAAGAAGTTTAGTACGAGAGTCGATGTATGTAAAATCGATAAGTAATGAGTACACGCTTTAAAACATGGTTATTCTTCGTACTTTCAGTTCATGCATCTTAGTTATGCTAAGATAGCAGCACAATCTAGCGGAAGAAGTTTAGTACGATATTTGTTGCATGCAAATCGATAGGTGATGTGTACACACTTTGAAACATGGCTATTCTTTTTACTTTAAGGTCATGCGTATAGGTTATGCTAGGATAGCAGCACAATCTAGCGGGAGGAGATTAGTACGAGAGTCAATGCATGCAAAATCCATAGGTAATGTGTACATGCTTTGAAACATGGCTATTCTTTGTACTTTTAAGTTCATGTGTATAAGTTATGCTAAGATGCCAGCACAATCTAGCGGAAGAAGTTTAGTACGAGAGTCAATGCATGCAAATTCGATAGGTAATGTGTACACGCTTTGAAGCATGGCTATTCTTTGTACCTTAAGGCCATGGGTATAGGTTATGCTAAGATACCAGCACAATCTAGCGGAAGAAGTTTAGTACGAGAGCCGATGCTTGTAAAATCGATAGGTAATGTGTACATGCTTTGAGACATAGCTATTCTTTGTACTTTTAAGTTCATGTGTATAAGTTATGCTAAGATACCAGCACAATCTAGCGGACGAAGTTCAGTACGAGATTCGATACATGCAAAATCGATAGGTGATGTGTACACGCTTTGAAACATGACTAATCATTGTACTTTAAGTTCATTGGTATAGGTTATGCTAAGATAGCAGCACAATCTAGCGGAATAAATTTAGTACGACATTTGATGCATGCAAAATCAATGAGTAATGTGTACACGCTTTGAAACATGGCTATTCTTTGTACCTTGAGGCCATGCATATAGGTTATGCTAAGATACCAGCACAATCTAGCGGAAGAAGTTTAGTACGAGAGTCGATGCTTGTAAAATCGATAGGTAATGTGTACACACTTTGAAACATGGCTATTCTTTTTACTTTAAGGTCATGCGTATAGGTTATGCTAGGATAGCAGCACAATCTAGCGGGAGGAGATTAGTACGAGAGTCAATGCATGCAAAATCCATAGGTAATGTGTACGTGCTTTGAAACATGGCTATTCTTTGTACTTTTAAGTTCATGTGTATAAGTTATGCTAAGATGCCAGCACAATCTAGCGGAAGAAGTTTAGTACGAGAGTCAATGCATGCAAAATCGATAGGTAATGTGTACACGCTTTGAAACATGGCTATTCTTTGTACCTTAAGGCCATGCGTATAGGTTATGCTAAGATACCAGCACAATCTAGCGGAAGAAGTTTAGTACGAGAGTCGATGCTTGTAAAATCGATAGGTAATGTGTACATGCTTTGAGACATAGCTATTCTTTGTACTTTTAAGTTCATGTGTATAAGTTATGTTAAGATACCAGCACAATCTAGCGGACGAAGTTCAGTACGAGATTCGATGCATGCAAAATCGATAGGTGATGTGTACACGCTTTGAAACATGACTAATCATTGTACTTTAAGTTCATTGGTATAGGTTATGCTAAGATAGCAGCACAATCTAGCGGAATAAATTTAGTACGATATTTGATGCATGCAAAATCAATAAGTAATGTGTACACACTTTGAAACATGGCTATTCTTTGTACCTTAAGGCCATGCGTATAGGTTATGCTAAGATACCAGCACAATCTAGCGGAAGAAGTTTAGTACGAGAGTCGATGCTTGTAAAATCGATAGGTAATGTGTACATGCTTTGAGACATAGCTATTCTTTGTACTTTAAGTTCATGCGTCTTAGTTATGCTAAGATAGCAGCACAATCTACCTGCAGAAGTTTAGTACGAGAGTCGATACATGCAAATTCGATAGTTGATGTGTACACGCTTTGAAACATGACTAATCATTGTACTTTAAGTTCATTGGTATAGGTTATGCTAAGATAGCAGCACAATCTAGCGGAATAAATTTAGTACGAGATTTGATGCATGCAAAATCAATAAGTAATGTGTACACGCTTTGAAACATGGCTATTCTTTGTACTTTATGTTCATGCGTACAGGTTATGCTAAGATAGCAGCACAACCTAGCGGAAGAAGTTTAGTACAATATTTGTTGCATGCAAAGTCGATAGGTAATGTGTACACACTTTGAAACATGGCTATTCTTTTTTACTTTAAGGTCATGCGTATTGGTTATGCTAAGATAGCAGCACAATCTACCTGCAGAAGTTTAGTACGAGAGTCGATACATGCAAATTCGATAGTTGATGTGTACACGCTTTGAAACATGGCTATTCTTTGTACTTTTAAGTTCATGTGTATAAGTTATGCTAAGATACCAGCACAATCTAGCGGACGAAGTTCAGTACGAGATTCGATGCATGCAAAATCGATAGGTGATGTGTACACACCTTTTTACTTTAAGGTCATGCGTATAGGTTGTGTTAAGATAGCAGCACAATCTAGCGGAAGGAGTTTAGTACGATATTTGATGCATGCAAAATCAATAAGTAACGTGTACACGCTTTGAAACATGGCTATTCTTTCTACTTTTAAGTTCATGTGTATAAGTTATGCTAAGATAGCAGTACAATCTAGAGGAAGAAGTTTAGTACGATATTTGTTGCATGCAAAATCAATAAGTAATGTGTACACGCTTTGAGACATAGCTATTCTCTGTACTTTAAGTTCATGCGTATAAGTTATGCTAAGATAGCAGCACAATCTACCTGCAGAAGTTTAGTACGAGAGTCGATACATGCAAAGTCGATAGGTAATGTGTACACGCTTTAAAACATGGTTATTCTTCGTACTTTCAGTTCATGCATCTTAGTCATGCTAAGATAGCAGCACAATCTAGCGGGAGAAGTTTAGTACGAGAGTCGATGCGTGCAAAATCGATAGGTAATGTGTACACGCTTTGAAACATGGCTATTCATTGTACTTTAAAGTCATGCTAAGATAGCAGCACGATCTAGCGGATGAAGTTTAGTTCGATGGTCGATGTATGTAAAATCGAAAGGTGATGTGTACACGCTTTGAAACATAGCAATTCATACTGCTGCTCTGTTCCCAAGACTTTTAAGAATAGCTAATCCTAATGCTGCTCTTAGCGACGTCGAGCTAAGGATTGATTACGTGACCGTGACGTCACGACCACGTGCTCTTGTTTGGTAAACATAGCCACGTGCTTTTTTGACAGCTGTCTTCTTGACGAACCCTAACCTCACTTTGAAGGACAATGGAGCGTCGCTAACCTCACTGCTGCCATCTTTACGGCGGTAAACCTCAAGGCTGCCACCTTTTGCATGTTATAGCGGGGAATTTTAAAAATCCAACAACGGAACATTGCTAACCTCACTCTTGCCATCTTTACGGGAGTAAACCTCAAGGGCTGCCACCTTATGCATGTTGTAGCGCGGAATTTAAAATCCAACAACAGAACATTGCTAACCTCACTCTTGCCATCTTGAAAAGTTCAGTGTTCCAAACACTAGTTCGAAAAACGTAACTCATCGCACCTCGGGGATTTTATTAGGTAAGACGTAACCCCTAGGTTCCATTCCTTGTTCTGAACATAAAACCATTTACCAATAAAGATTAATTTTCTACACTTAACAAAGTACAAGCGTTCTTGCTGATAGCGATCGATGAGGTTGTTGCACCTTTAGCCCTTTAGCCCATTAGCCCTTTAGCCCTTTAGCCCATTAGCCCTTTAGCCCATTAGCCCTTTAGCCAAGGAATGTGCGGTAAGGAGGAGGAAGAGTCCTTTCATCCTTTTTGCCCTTCTGATAAGATGTAACCCCTGGGTTCCATACCCTATCACGATTTTTTCAGCCATGTTTATGCGATAACTTGTTCGACTGCAAGACGAATGATGGAAGGTAAATAATTTGAAGTTATACTTTGGCTATATCGTTTACCGAGCGAGTTAGCTGCGCAAATCATCAAAATTGTACTTTTGCTCTGAACACATCAAACAATGTTCTGATCATATGTTGAGGTTAACAACATCGATTACAGTGTTCGATTCTAGTCTTGTTATGTTTCATTCTGATCTTCTTAGAACAAGGGTACCCCCTAACATGTTCTAAACACATGTTGTATTGAGTACAGTGTTCGATTCTAGTCTTGATCACTTATTTCGTGTTCTGAAAACATCGATCAATGTTCTGATCACATGTTGTATCGAGTACAGTGTTCGATTCTAGTCATGATCACTTATTTTGTGTTCTGAACACATCAATCAATGTTCTGATCACATGTTGAAGTTAACAACATCGATTACAGTGTTCTATTCTAGTCTTGTTATGTTTCAATCTGATCTTCTTAGAACAAGCGTATCCCCTGACATATTCTAAACACATGATGTATTGAGTACATCGTTCGATTCTAGTCTTGATCACTTATTTTGTTTTCTGAACGCATCAATCAATGTTCTGATCACATGTCGTATCGAGTACAGCGTTTGATTCTACTCTTCTTATGTTTCGAAAGTCTAAACATGCGCAATAATGTTATCGCTGCACACGCTTGCCTTCGCGATGCAGGTTTAAACTTGTTCGATATAGAGCTATGCCTTGACATAAGAGGCGGAGGAGGAGGTAGAGAAGGAGGAGGGGGAGGAGGAGGAGGAGGAGGAGGAGGAGGAGGAGGAGGAGGAGGAGGAGAATGATAAGGCCTTAACAGCCTATGTATAGTCGCCTTTGTTTAAAGATGATAGCTGTCAAAAGAATTTTTCAAATTATCCACCACCACATTTCAGCTAAAGAGGACAGCAGGGTGCTCTGTTGATTAAGCACATAGAATTTCAAATTGCCCTCCACCACATGCATAACAGCAGCTGTTATCTTGCGCAGTAGCCTCTAAGCTAGCTTTCTTCATAAGAGTAGCCGCCATCTTGTGCTAGCACCCCTAGGCCGTCTCATAAGGAGCTATGTATAGTCACCATTTTGTGTCTGCCATCTTGCGTAAGCATCCCTAGGACGTCTCAAGGCATCTTGTTTCTCATAAGAGCAGCCACCATCTTGTAGAAATAGATAGCTGCGAATGCCAAAGGGCTTAAGTAGGAATCGAACCGTTGATCTCATCATTAGACTATGTTTTTGCTTGTTCCTGATACTACGAACCTACGTATTAGGCGGAAAAATGTTGTCCGTTTTGCTCTACGATGCATCGTTTTCGAGATATTTAACATTTTGCATTTAAGCCTCCAAATTTAATGAATCGAACCTGCACGGTACGTTATACTCTCTACCATAGCTAGACCTGATCATGTTACGAAGACTCGCTTCAATACAAGCTAAAACAGAGCAAATGCCAAAGGGCCTAAGTAGGAACCGAACCGTTGATCCCATCATTAGACTATGATTTTCTTGTTCCTCATACTGCGAACCTAGGTATTAGGCAGAAGAATTTTGTCCGTTTTGCTCTACGGTGCACCGTTTTCGATATATTTAACATTTTGCATTTAAGCCCTAAATTTAATGAATCGAACTATCACGACACGTTAGCCTCTAAGCTAAGAGTAGCAACCATCTTGCGCAAGCACCCTTAAAGCGTCTCATAAGGAGTTATGTATAGCCGCCATCTTGTGTCCGCCATCTTGCGCAAGCATCCTTAGGGCGTCTCAAGCCATCTTGTGCAAGGACCCTTAAGCCGTCCCATAAGAGCAGCCGCTATCTTGCGCAAGCATCCCTAGGGCATCTCATAAGGAGCCATGTATAACTGCCATCTTGCGCAAGCATCCCAAGGGCGTCTCATAAGAACCTGTGTATAGCAGCTATCTTGCGTAAGCACCCTTAAGGAGTCATGTATAGCCGCCATCTTATGCAATTAGCGTCGAGAGAGGGCTGCTGTAGAATTTTTCTTTTTAAATTATCCGCCACCACATTTCAAAGGTATCTAGCTAAAGATGGCAGCACTGCGGATGACAGGTGACGAATTTACATCTACTACGATAAAGAGGGCAGCACGGTGCTCTCTGTATTAAAGATGGCGGATGACAGCTGTCAAAAAAGCACATAGCTATGTTTACCAAACAAGAGCACGTGGAATTTGCCGCCATCACATTTCAAACTAAAGAGGGCAGCACTATGCTCTGTTGATTAAAGATGGCGGATGGTAGCTGTCGAAAAAGCACGTGAGTTTGTTTCCAAACAAGAGCACGTGGAATTTTTCAATTTGCCGCCACCACATTTCAAAGGTATCTAGCTAAAGATGGCAGCACGGTGCTCTCTTGATTAAAGATGGCGGATGATAGCTAACAGAACTTTTCAAATTGCCCGCTACTACGTGCTTAAGGTAGTAGCCATAAAGAGGGCAGCACGGTGTTCTGTGGATTAAAGATGGCGGATGACAGGTGATGAAATTGCCCGCATGATAGCAGCACAGTGCTCTATTGATTAAAGATGGCGGATGACAGCTGTCAGAAAAGCACATAGGTTTGTAAAGCACATGGAATTTACCGCCACCACATAGAGTGCAGCACTGTTCTGTCTGGATTAAAGATGGCGGATGACAGCTAACGAAATTGGCAGCAGCACAGTGCTCTATTGATTAAAGATGGCGGATGACAGCTGTCAAAAAAGCACGTGGCTTTGTTTCCCAACAAGAGCACATAGAATTTTTCAAATTGCCGCCACCACATTTCAAAGGTATCTAGCTAAAGAGTACAGCACTGTGCTCTGTTGATTAAAGATGGTGGATGGTAGCTGTCAAAAAAGCACGTGAGTTTGTTTCCAAACAAGAGCACGTGGAATTTTTCAATTTGCCGCCACCACATAGAGGGCAGCACAGTGCTCTCTTGATTAAAGATGGCTGCTGTCACGTGGAATTGTCTGCTACCACAGGTATCTAGCTAAAGAGGGCAGCACTGAGGTTTGCGATGCAAGATGGCTGCTGTCAAAAAGCATTTTTCAAATTATCCGCCACCACATTTCAAAGGTAAGTAGCTAAAGAGGGCAGCACTGTGCTCTATGGATTAAAGATGGCGGATGACAGCTGTCAAAAAACACGTGGCTTTGTTTACCTCGCGCTAGTTAGGTTAAGTTGGTAGCACTAAGGTTTAGACCCGTCAAGATGGCAGCACTGCCGATGACAGGTGACGAATTTTGCAGCTACTGCGATATAGAGGGCGGCACAGTGCTTTGTGGTTTAAAGATGGCGGATGACAGCTGTCAGAAAAGCACGTGGCTGTCAAAAAACACGTGGCTTTGTTTACCTCACGCTAGTGAGGTTAAGTTGGCACTAGTGAGGTTTAGGCCCGTCAAGATGGCAGTACTGAGGTTAGCGTTGCGTTGTTGTCTATGACAGCTGTCAAAAAGCACGTGGCTTTGTTTACAAATTCAAATTTCCCGCGGGAGGTGGAGGAGACCTCTGGGAGGCCTCTGGCTGAGGTGGAGGTGGAGGAGGCATCTGGGAGGCCTCTGGCTGAGGTGGAGGTGGAGGTGGCCTCTGGGAGCCTGAGGTGGAGGTGGCGGCCGAACCATCCAATTATACTACTAACATATATTCCAGAAGTAAATTACATGACACAACATCAATCAACTGTTGGACTTTATAACGACATGCACAAATCAACGTGGATTCTTGAAATAAATTACATGACACAAATTCATAAAATATAACAGCGTAGGCTTTAATTTTCAACTCATATCTCAACGTTGGTTCCTGAAAGACATCACGTGATAAAAATGTTCCTCAGCGTGGTTATATCTTTAAAGAAAAAACAAACGAAACATCGCGATATAAAAACATCTCGTCCACTGTAACACATAGTGACATGGACAAATCTAATAAAATTATCACGAAGTGTAGGCCGCTAAAATAAATTCTCCTCGGTAGACGCGCATACATGACCCTCGCCAACACACGGCGACACACTCAAAATGGAAATTCAGTTTCCCAAAATAATGCACCAATCATCAAAACACAGGGTCCAACCCTATACACACGCTGCTCAACAGTCTACCCGAGACAAGTCACACAAACATGAAAAATGCATGCCTTTCAAATGAGGAGCGCGTCCTCTTACTCAAAATCAAACTAAGCTATATCGCATGTCCAAAAGTTGTCGAAACTGAGTAAGTATATAAAAATATGTCGTCTAACATTCACTCGCATGGAAAGAAACAAGACCGCACTGGTCACAAATCGAAGCACTCGCGCTCGTAAAGTTAAACATAACTAATACAGGCCAACTCTGTAATAATATCATAATCTAAAACTAAGAAATTGCCACATAGACAATCGAACATGTCCGAACATCTGAAAGTTACTGAAATGTCTCAAAATGTCTCAATATTACAACTCGAGAAACTCTCATTAATAATAATAATAATAATAATAATAATAATAATAATAATAATAATAATAATAATTGTTCCGAGGTATCTGTGGAACAGCAGAGGTGAAAGAAGGTGCGGGCTAGAATGGGTCTAACTACAAGGCCACAAGATGAATTTAAAATTTCAATAAAGGTTATATTTTCAAAATTATCAAAACTTAACAAGATTTAACAAAGCTTTAGATTTCAACTAATAACAGCAAGTCAACCAATAACCAACAATAAGGTGCAAGACCAGGAAGGTCAAAATTTAGAGGCAATTAAACATATTTTCACTAGGTGAAATAACAAAGAAAATCAGGTACAATAATACTTTTACAAGCGAAAACACAAGTTAAGTGTCTTTACTAATCCTGGGCTTCGAGCCCCTATACGTCAATCCTTGAGCTCTCAGCTCACAACTACAAATTACCAAAGGGCAGTAAACCCCTTCATTACCGGGAGCGTTAGCTCCAAAGACACATATTGGGCCTCCTAGAGGCACATCTATCACATCAGAAAGAGCTAACCTGCTCTCAATTTCTCACGCCTATTAAAGGCAACAACAAATATTCCTAAAAACTGCCTCTCAAGGCACAATTATAAGGACACGGGGTTATCTAGTACCCAACCTAAGAGGCCTGAATAGCAAATTAAAGGTTAATTAAATGGGCCAAACACAAAGATGAATGGAGGCGAGTACTTGCACTCCTACACTAAAGTTTGTTAAAACCTATGTGGCGCTAGGCCGATAATACAGGGGCTAATCCCAATCTATGGAGGTGACTAGACTGGAAAATAAATTTAACACATTAAGAAGGAAGAGAAAAACGGTTACGAAAACGTAGTCACCTCAAGTCGAAATGAAGGGGAGCTCGAGAGGGTAAAGCATCTCTATCCCCGGATTACAGTTCCAGTTAAGTGGAGTATTTACAAAGATTGAAAAGGCTTACATATTTGAAGATATAGATTACATATTAAAGGTTTCGAACCTTCCCCGGGAGTTAAACTGCTGAGCTAGCAAGAAATAAAGATGTTAAGAGGCCATTACCTTGATGAAGAGCTGCTGCCTGAAGAACGAGGGGCTTCCCGCCCCCTGCTACATATTCACACACTGAGCAAGATGTTATAAGAGTGGCCCGGAGACAAGAAAATCAGCAGTTTTTATACCCTCGTGGAAAATTCGAGACCTTTCAGGAATGAGTAGACACACCCACTCAATTTTTATTGGTTGACAGCAAAAACTTATACACAAGGCGATGAAGAAGCACCTTATTGCTGGGAAATTAATTACAGAAATTTAGAATTGGTTAAATTCAAAACAGGCGGAAAGGAAACTTAATATTGCCAACCCTGAAATAAAAGAACAAAATTTAGTAAAGACAAAACTTATGAATACAAAATTTCTCCATGTAAGTTCATTCCTTCGCACCGAGTGCATAATCATAGTATTTAGTAGAGACCTCTGTTAGAGAATGTCCACACTTCTTGATCAACAAAAGTAAATAAAAAACACCTAGAGACATCTTCTGATAAACAGGAGAGTTGATTCAGTTGTAACAGTTCAGGGTTCCTCCTGTAGAGGAGTTTCAATTGGCGCAAGATTTGAACTTGCGTCGTAGAGGGGTACCGCCCGGTACAATAATAATAATAATAACAATAATAATAATAATAATAATAATAATAATAATAATAATAATAATAATAATAAATGTTATGGGGTTACCCGTGGAACGCAGATGTGAAAGAAGGTGCCGGGGTGAATAGGTCTAACTACAGTGTCAAGAAAATAATTTAAAAACTTAACTGAAGGTTATATTTTTGAAAAACATCAAATTTAACAACTTCTCACTTAATGAGATAACAATGACAAAAATAGAAAAATCCAAGATTTCAGAACTTTAACTCCCTTGGGCTTTAAGCCCCTAGTCTTACAATTCCTCGAGCTCCTAGCTCAAATTTACCAAAACAAAATTTACACAAGGGCAGAAATCCCTCCATACATGGAGCGTTTGCTCCCAACTCACAATAACAAGCCTCCCAGAGGCACTTTTACAACACTAGAAAAGAGCTGTCGTGCTTTCAGTTTTCCAAGCCTATTCAAGGCGATATCAGAAAATTACAATCACTTGCCATCAAGGCACAACTTACAAATTTGAAACAGAGTTATCTAGTACCCAACCTATTGGGCCGTTGCGGAAAAGAGCAGGTTAAGTAAATGGCCCGAAACACAAATTGAATGGAGGCGAGTACTTGCACTCCAAAATATGCATTCTTAAAACCTAAGGGGCACTAGGCCGATGAAACAGGGTCTATTCCCAAACTATGGAGGTGACTCGTATAAGAAAGTAATTTACCACATTACAGAATGAAAAACAGCAATAAACGTAGTCACCTCAGACCAAGATGAAGGGGAGCTCGAGAGGGTACATCAGTCTCTATCCCCGATTTACAATTAAAGATTTTATGAAGTTATTACATTGTCCGGCAGAAAGTTACATTTTTAGAAAAGTAGGTTACATAGTTAATGAGTCTGACCTTTCCCTCGGGTTAAACTGCGGAGCTAGCAAGAAAGTAAGATGTTAGATGGCCATTATCTTGCTGAAGAACTGCTGCCAGATGAAAGAGGCGCCGCCCGCCTCCTGCTTGACACACACACTTAGTTAGATGACGATCAAATTGCCACGAGACGTGAAAATGCGCAGTTTATAAACCCTCGGGGAAAGTTTTAGACCTTTCACGAATAAACCAGGCACACCCTCTCAATTTTATTGGACAATTTGAAAGGTTACACTCCAAATCGAAGAAGAAGGTTGTGATAGGTTGAAAATTAATTACAAAAATTCGTGATTGACTAAATTCAAAACTGACGGAAAGAAAAGATCAATATTGCCAACCCAAAAAATAAAGGAACATAAGTTAGTAAAAAAAAACCTTGTGAATACAAAACTTCTTCAAATCAAAAGTTCTTCCACTTCGCACCAGGGTGCATGATCGTAGTTTTTTTAGCAGTGACATCTAAGGCAGACTGTCCAGACTTCTTGATGAATGGCAAACAAAACAAGTAGAACTACAGTCAGTTCAGAAAACTTCATAAATACGAAATTTCATCAGATTTCTGTAGTGACATCTTCTGAGTAAAGTTTTAAGTAGGTCTAGTTTCAAATTCATGGTTCCTCCAGTAGAGGAGTTTTTTTAGGCGCAAGATTTAAATGTGTGGCGTAGGGATGTACCTCCCGGTACAGTAATAATAATAATAAGAAGAAGAAGAAGAAGAAGAAGAAGGAGGAGAAGAAGAAGAAGAAGAAGAAGAAAAACGGATTCTAATTATTCGGAAATTGAAATACTTAACTGCGTTCGAGGAACTCGTCTCACACATTCTCATTCACACATCATGCAATAAATCCCAGAAAACGTGACGGCATGTTCCGTACAATTCGAGCTCCCATTAATACTAATTTACTCTAGCCCTTCCTGACTTTAATTTGAATCCTTATTTACATTTAAGCTCCGAGACATACACTGCCTTTCAAACATCAAAGCAAAACAAATCTAAATAAATGAGGCAGAAAATAGGACACAGTCTCGTAAAAAGAAGTTAACCACTCAGGCAATAACTCTGAACAAAAATGTAAGATAGCAAGCTGCGACCTTATGCAATCGGTCCACATTTACGTTACAATTACATTTATATTAACAAGCTTCCTAACATTTACTTTCAATAGGACGCAGTTCTTCCAAACAAAGGAAAATTTACTGAAATTAAATATTAAAACTAACCTATTCCCATTTGCAACTGTAACACGTTCATACTCACATAATTACATTGAAAATTCTGTACTCATCTATTTCGTTGACTAATCACCGCCAGCCTTTCAGGGCAGCCGGCATCCCATCGTTTTAGCCAGCCATATCGCAAGTGGTCCATTCAGTGAAGAACCGGATCAGTCCTTGTGTCTCCATTCTCCTGGCGTTGAAGTGGTGATCTTTTAGTCTCCGTCGCTGCTTCTGGATGTTGTTCTTAAAACATCCCCTCGTCCACGACGTAGAAAACTAGGTAAAGATTAACACACCAGTTACTAGAAAACTACACCTAGCGTAATTTCTACTGACCGTGAAACCAGTTTCCATTCATCCGAGGAACAACTTCTGTTATCTTATCCCGTAACTAGGTCAAATATTTCCCATTTAAATGCTGGACTAGAAATTACTGAGTTTGATGTCCTCGTAAAATCTGACCCACACTCGCCTAAATAATACTTCTCTCGATATTACCTGCACAGAATCTCTCCGGATAACAGGGTCGCTAGCCCACGCGCTCATCGGTTTTATCAACTCGTCCTCTAAGAAACCGTTGTATCCTCGATCGGGACCATCATTCGCATAGAGCAATGCTTAGCCAAATTGACTGTGGCTCTATAATTTCATTTGCTCAACACATCGCGTATCCGACGCTTATTTTAAACGTATATTTGCAGCTCATCTAGCCTCTGGCCAGACCTCCGAAATGTTGTCCGTTGGTCTGACCGTTGGAGTTCTTTTGCTTCCTTGTTCTGCTTCGTATACGTCATGTCAAAATTCCTCCTTCTAAACTTGGCTGGCGAGCAAATAAACCCGAGCTCCGAGCTCCCTGCAGAAATTGCGACATGGGCTGTTGAATGTTGATGTTCCCGGCCAGTACCTAGTACTTACTAAAATTGAAATATTCTTTATACGTTCGAATAGACGACTGGTTAATTAAATGAGAACTTCAATAAGGGCTCATATCCTACGTACTTCGCAAAAAATCGTGGAATGATTATTTTCTTTCTCCGTGGAATCTCATTTTCAACTGGGTATGATTCCTGTCTCCTCCCGTGAGACCTTCTGTTTCCCTTGAATTACCCAGCTAAAATTAGAGTCTGGCGTTCTTTCTTGAGACGTGTATTTTCTTCCAATGCCTGCTTGCACCACAGTCGTAGTTGTCTTCGTAACTTCTCGTCGTGCTCACATTCCTCACACTCATGATTTGTCTCATGCACTTCCTGGTCGAGACGTGCACGTTTGCTAGGCCCTGAACCATAAGCGTTGACCTCTTCGCCGATTTCTTCGTCCGCTTCTTCTTCTCCCTCTTCATCCCCCGTGACATCTTCTTCTTCGTCTCCTTCTTTCATTACGCTGAATGGTTTATAATACACCTTCAAATTAACAGCGTTGTGGACTGTTAAATTGGCGCCGTCCATTTCTCTGCTTTTCACGTTGACGTGTCTCACTCTCGGCTCCCTCACATCCTTTTTGTGCTATCCTATTCCATATTACCTCCTTCCATTGTTCCATCTCTTTTTAATTCCTTGCCAATTCAACTACTTCTAGGATTCTCTTCGTCTCTCCTCGATTTCTTCTCTGAAATTAAGAATGGGTGGGTTCCATTCTCGGCCTGCAGCTCTCGTCCGGTTAGTAAGCACTCTTCCGTTTCTATAGGGGCTTGAATTTTCATCCCTTCTCGCTGGTCTCTTATCCTGCCCTCGCGAATTTCCTGAATTCCAACGCTCGTATCTAGCGGGTTGTCTTATTGTAACGGTTCCCTTCGTTGTAGCGGTACTCTGGCCTTGGCTGCCACGTCCCTTCCTGCCTAACGAACATGTTAGTCACTTGGTCCCTTCCGCGTGGTTTTTCCTTCCGGTAGCGCTGATTAGATTCACTTGATGGTCGTGCTGTCTGATGTTTCTGTGGTGGTACGCGTGAGTCGTCTGGTCTAACTGTCTCAGAACGGCCTCAGCGTGCACTAGCGTCTTGATATTCGAAGCGACCATGATCCTTTGAATTTCGACTGGCACCTGCTTCTCTATCGCGCCAATGAATTCCTCCTCCGCGGGTGCATTATCTAATTCTTTGAGTTGTTGCAGCTGTGCCGCAAAGAACTCAGATTACTTAGATGGAGAATTTGCCGGGTACTTCCTGGAATATAGCTCCAATCTTATCACCTGTTGCGTTTGCGGGTACTTCCGCAGAAACGCTTGCTTAATATCTTCGTAGTTGCTGAACGAGTAACGAAACTTCGTAAAACAAGTTAAGCTGTGTCCGTCACCTGAGGTTGGGGAGGGAGTAATAATTTATTGTAATTCAAAATGAGTTTTCATACCTGCATTACCATTTGTTTATTTATTCTTCTTCTTAATCTGGTTACCCTCCAGGGTCGGTTTTCCCTCGGAATCAGCGAGGGATCGCACTTCTACCGCCCCAAGGGTAGTGCCCTGGAGCGTGAGACATTGGGTCGGGGATACAACTGGGGAGAATGACCATGACCTCGCCCAGGCGGCCTCACCTGCTTTACCCCAGGGGCTCTGAACTTCGGAGCGTGGGTTGGCGACCACGGGGCCTTAGCTGAGTCCTGGCATTTCTTCCACTTACTTGTGCCAGGCTACTCGATTTCATCTATCCTATCGGACCTCCCTTGGTCAACTCTTGTTCTTTTCGGACCCCGACGGTATTTCGTATGGAGGCCTAGGTAGTCTTTCATTTTCACGCCCTTCGTGGCCCTTGTTTTCCTTTGGTCGATACCTTCATTTTTCGAAGTTTCGGATCCCTTCCATTCTTTCCCTCTGATTAGTGTTATATCGAGGATAGTTGCCTAGTTGTAATTCCTCTTAAAACAATAATCACCACCACCACCTCACTTGCTATGCTGAACAGGGGCCTTGAGGGCGATGGGAAGATTGGAAGGGAGAGACAAGGAAGAGGAAAGGAAGCGGCCATGGCCTTAAGTTAGGTACCTGGAGAGGGAATGGGAAATCACTGAAAACCACTTCCGGGATGGCTGAGGTGAGAATCGACCCCACCTCTACTCAGTTGACCTCCCGAGGCTGAGTGTACCCCGTTCCAGTCCTCGTACCACTTTTCAAATTTCGTAGCAGGGCCGGGAATCGAACCTGGGCCTCCGGGGGTGGCAGCTAATTACACTAACTACTACACCACAGAGTTGGACATTGGTTATTTATTACTACATTAAACATTACAATTAAACTTATTAACTATTTACACCCAATTTCTAATTTTTTAAAAAGTATTGATTATTATTTGTTTTTGTCTTAGACGTTAACAGAGTTATATAGTCTAGGACAAACATGTATCTTACCCTCCCTAAGTTGTATTAGTGTTCACTTTTGCGTCGTCAGTCTTTATAGAGTTAGGCCACAATTACAATCTGTATATGTAAAATAGGAATTTTGTCCGTACATTGCTCAGAATTTGAAAAGAATGGTATTTCTGTAGTGGTCATGTCCCCAGTAACAAGGAAATGCACTTTTAACTCTTCCGTAATGTCTGTCTGTCTGTCTGTCTGTCTGTCTGTACACGCATCACTAGAAAACGGCTAAAGAGAATTGAATGAAAATCGGTATGCAAAGTCGGGGAATGAGTCGTTACAATCTAGGCTGATAGAAATGGTAGTTTAGGGGAAGGCTAAAATTTAATTTTCAAATATTTATGTTATTAGTGGTCCTATATTAATGACAAATGGTATGAAAGATCGGGGAATAAGTCGCTATAATCTAAGCTAAAAATAATTTTATTCACGCTGAGCGAAATGGTAGTTTAGGGGAAAGCCAAAAATTTAATTATTAAATCTTTGTTATTAGTGGTCCTATCTTAATGAAAATTGGTATGCACAGTCGGAAATGAGCCACTACAATCTAGGCTATAAATCATTTTATTCACGCTGAGTAAAATCGTAGTTTAGGGGAAGGCCTAAAATTTAATTCTCAAATATTTATATTATTAGTGGTCGTATCGATAAATGCTACATAACCAAAGTTATATAGAATTAAATTTCCGACCATTTCTGTCTTATACATTTTTACCGTACCGGCTATGATAACAAAGATATTCATGAATTTGTAATTTTGTTGCTAAGTCCATATCAACGCCGAGCCACGAGAAAATGGGTGAACAGAATTTAATGAAAATCGATATATAGAGTCGGGGAATAAGAAGCATTACATTGACCATTGTTTGTTGTGATGTTCTTTGTCTTTTATGCTGCCTCTCAACTCCGATAGATGGGATTACTGCTGCGTACCGAGTATAACAAGAAATATAATAAGAACAGCTTCTTCCTCTTCACTTTTATAAAATTCTACATTTATTTTATTCCAAATTAGCAGTGTAGAGGAGGTTTCTCCTCTGACTTGGGGGAAAAATTTGTCTCCAAGTCAGATAGATTTTTCTGCCGCCAGTGTAGTGAATTGAGATTTTCCGACTCATCGGGTACTCGTAGCAAACATATTAGAAAAAAAGAGCATATCTTTTGGCCTGGGTGTCTCCACTCCGCCGAAAAAAGACGATTAGTATTCACGGATCACGGCTATCTGCGGCTTTTATCATTCCAGCTCTAGAACTTTGGACTCTTAAATCGGCAGCGTAGTCCTGTTCGTTAAAAGTGAGAAAATGTGTGGTTTTCATTTGATCGAGTATTTCATATGAAAGCACTGCATTTAATCGCGCCATTCCTACTGACGTCATTGTAATGACATATGTTCATTTCAGATGGGAAAACTACTAAGACAGTCTTTCTGAGGATGAAAAATAATGCAGGTGGAGAGTGAGTGTCTGCCATTATAACGAAAACTCCCCAACCTGATTGTGACTGATGGTAGGCAACCGGGCCTACCATTACAATGAAAATTCTCTAACTCAGTCTTCATATGAGAAAAGACGTTTTGTGACTTCCCCGTCGCGTTTCTAGGGTAACGTTAAGAGCTATGCAATTTAATACAATCTTGCTCACATCGTGTACACTACCTAACCTAGAATTCTGTATACAATGTAGAATTCCGTAGCGAAGCACGGGTGCATCAGCTAGTGTATATTATGCATGAGCTAAATGACTACATGAATTGGTGAAAGAATGATTTCATAATTTAATTGTGTTCATGAAAAAAAAGAAAGAATGAATGAATGAATGAATGAATGAATGAATGAATGAAATGAATTCAACGAATTCTCCCCAGCTGGTTGTAATTAGTGTATTATCGACGGCCAGAAGGAAACAAGTGTACACACCAGACAAATGCTGGGGCTGTACCTTAATTACGGCCACGGCCGCTTTCTTCCAACTCCTAGGCCTTTCCTATCTCATCGTCGACATAAGACGACATAAGATCTGTGTCGGTGCGACGTAAAGCCCCTAGCAAAAAAAAAAAAAGAAAAAAACAAGTGTAGTGTTCATGGTTTTAAAACAACATTCGTCGATCTGTTCCAACAGCACTCTGAGGGTGAGTAGTGTTTATTGTTTTAAGTACTTGTTGGAAGCTCCTCTCTGTCGTGCTTCTTATGTGACCTCTCTTGGTCAGCTTATATTCTCTTCGGATCGCACCGAGCTCGATAGCTGCAGTCGTTAATTGCGGCCAGTATCTAGTATTTGGGAGATAGTAGGTTCGAACCCCACTGTCGGCAGCCCCGAAGATGGTTTTCCGTGGTTTCCCATTTTCACACCAGGCAAATGCTGGGGCTGTACCTTAATTAAGGCCACGGCCGCTTCCTTCCCACTCCTAGCCCTTCCCTGTCTCATCGTCGCCATAAGACCTATCTGTGTCGGTGCGACGTAAAGCAACTAGCTCTTCGGATTCGTCACCGTAGAGGAATTTTGATACCTTGATACTCCAAAAGATGAGACCATTTCATTTACCACTCCTCTGTGGTTGAAGCATAGAATATATCTATTCGTTTTTTATTTATTTTTATTTGGCTCAAGGGGCAGTGCATCGGCCCCTCACCGCAGGGCTCCGTGGTTCAAAACCCGGTCACTCCATGTGAGATTTATGTTGGACAAACCGGAGGCGGGACAGGTTTTTCTCTGGGCACTCCGGTTTTCCCTGTCATCTTTCATTTCAGCAACACTCTCCACTATCATTTCATTTCATCTGTAGTCATTAATCATTGCCCCAGGGGAGTGCGACAGGCTTCGCCAGCCGGCACAATTCCTATCCTCGCCGCAAGTTGGGAGCTTCATTCATTCCATCCCTGACCCGATCACTGATTGGAAAACAGGTTGTAGGTTGTTTTTATTTTACTTTAGCAGTGGTGAATTTAGCGTTCGTGGCCCTCTCTTACTCTAAGGCACGTAAATTACAATTTAATGTATTTATAAAAGAGGAGTATTATTCTATTATAAAATCAAGGATAACTAACCTAAACCACAAAGTTCAAGAAATAAAAACAAGATAAACAGTGAAAAAGACTGACCAAAAATTAATTAAAAATTACATACAATCTGATAAACATAAGCGATGCACCATCTATAATAAAGTAGCGGAAATATAAGTGTGGCAACAAATCTTGATCTATGTACATGAGTTAAAAACTGAATATAATGTACAGTTACACTCCAGGAATACAAATATAATAATAAAATTATATTAATTATAAGAACAAAAATGTTCTTCAGCTGTACAGTAAAATGCCAATGTTGCTAGCCTAGGTACCACAATCACACAACCCATCATACGTCACCAATCACACGAAACAAATGATAAACGGAATAAAATGTCAGGTTGTAAGTTTCACCTCACTTTTAATTACTGTGTTGAAGGGGATCGCTGTAAGTACGTACGTAAGGAAAGATCTTGGCTAGTTGGCTAGTTGCTTTACGTCGCACCGACACAGATAGGTCTTATGGCGACGATGGGACAGGGAAGGGCTAGGAGTGGGAAGGAAGCGGCCGTGGCCTTAATTAAGGTACAGCCCCAGCATTTGCCTGGTGTGAAAATGGGAAACCACGGAAAACCATTTTCAGGGCTGCCGACAGTGGGGTTCGAACCTACTATCTCCCGAATACTGGATACTGACCGCACTTAAGCGACTGCAGCTATCGAGCTCGGTAGGAAAGATCTTCACAGCGGTAATCACATACACGGAATTGGAAATAACGGTTACTGATCTCTTTACTTTGTCACGAGGGTATTCAGGGGTTATAGTGAGAATGTAAAGGAGAGAGCATGTAAGTCTCTGGTACGACCCCAATTAGAGTATGGTTCCACACAAGCATTAATTTATACGAGAACTGGAAAGGATCCAAAGGGAACAGCACGATTTATTCTGGGTGATTTCGACGAAAGAGTAGCGTTACGAAAATACTGCAAACTTTGCGCTGGGAAGACATGGGAGTAAGGAGATGAGATGCTCGAAAACCACACCCATTCACAAGGAACTCCTTTCATAGGAATAATAATAATGTGTAAACAAATGACATCAATTGTATTTTGATGAAATAAATATCGCTATGTTTTTCGTGTACCTTTCTTGCTTTCTTAATCTGCTTACCCGCCAGGGTTGGATTTTCCCTCGGACTCAGCGAGGGATCCCACCTCTACCGCCTCAAGGGCAGTGTTCTGGAGTTCCCGAGTCTGGGTCGGGGGATACAACTGGGGAGGATGACCAGTATCTCGCCCAGGCGGCCTCACCTGCTATGCTGAACAGAGGCCTTGCGTGGGGATGGTAACATTGGAAGGGATAGATAAGGAGGAAGGAAGGAGGCGGCCGTGGCCTTAAGTTAGATACCATCCCGGCATTTGCCTGGAGAAGTGGGAAACCACGGAAAACCACTTCCAGGATGGCTGAGGTGGGAACCGAACCCACCTCTACTCAGTTGACCTGCTGAGGCAGAGTGGACCCAGTTCCAGCCCTCGTACCACTTTTTCAAATTTCGTAGCAGAGCCGGAAATCGAACCCGGGCCTCCGGGGATGTCAGCTAATCACACTAACAATTACACCTCAGAGGCGGTCCAGGAAATAGACCAATATTTAAAATTCTTCTGGGACGAGGTCTGGTTTTACCTCCACGATTTGTCTTAGCCATACGCTAAATAAACGTCTTTACACAAAACAGTTGTTACTGAGTTGCTGTTTAACATGACTTCGTACATGAAGTGTACCTCCATGGCACACAAATTGGTGTATGGTGTGCCATCAGTGGCCATTTATTGAGCACAATGTTAATTCAGTTACTTATGTGATTACCATACTAACCCCAACTTTTCAAATAATTAACCGACAGGCAACGCGATTTTGCAATTATTCAGCAGGATTCTGCTACTGTTCAGACTGCGAATAATTACACAGAAATTCAAAAATTGTTTTCACAGATCGGAGTTATTAGTAGGGTCCTCCGATTTATCCGCATGTTCTGAGGAATATTAAAAAATTGTCACATTCCAATTTGGGAAAATCTAATGATCATAAATATGTATTTCAATATGTTATTTGAGTCATCAGTTCATAGAGTGGTTTGATGCAGCTCTCCGTGCCAGCCTAACCTGTGTTAAAGTTTTAATTTCTACGTAACTGCTGCATCTTATATCTGCTCTAATCTGCTTGTGATATTCCTATCTTGGTCTACCTCTACCGTTCTTACCGCCTACACTTCCCTCAGAAAGCAACTGAACAGGTCTTGGGTGTCTTAAGATGTGTCTTATTATTTCTTCCCTCTTCTTCTCGTCGAAGTTAGCCAAATGGATCTCCTCTTACCAATGCGATTCAGTATCTCTTCATTCATGATTCGATGTATCCGTCTCACCTTCAGGATTCTTCTTTAACACTACATTTCAAAACCTTCTATTCCCTTTCTTTCTGAGCTAGTTATCGTCACTTCTATACAATGCCACGAACCAGAGGAAAGTCTTCAAAAAGATCTTTCTAATTCCTATATCAATGTTCGAAGTGAGAACATTTCTTTTCTTAAGAAAGTTCTTCCTTGCTTGTGCCAGTCTGTATTTTATGTCCTTACCTCTTCTATCGTTAGTTATTTAAAATAAGAGTTTTGTCTGTACATTACTCAGAATTTGAAAAGAATGGTATTTCTGTATCGGTCATTTCCACAGTAAAAGGAAAATGCACTTTTTTACTTTTCCGTTACGTCTGTCTGTCTGTCTGTCTGTCTGTCTGTCTGTCTGTCTGTCTGTCTGCATGTAGTGCACCCGCTCACCTCCTGAGTCCCAGACTAGCCTTAATCTCAGGGGTGATCAGTTCGTAAAAGATGTTAAATTTTTTATCAATAACAAAAAATATATTTAGGCGCACCAAATGAACACAGGGATGAACGGGGCATGCAAATTAAGGAAAAGGGGGACGGCTCATTCATAGATACAAATTATAGACTCCACAATAGGACTGGGAAGTGACAACTTAAATTCCATGGGCATACTGGACTAACTACAATAAAAAGATATGAAAACTGTTTCCTACTGAAATTGCAATAAGGAGCAATTTATTTACTTAAATCGCACAAAGCAAGTGATTACAATTATTACACATAGAAATTTCCATCCTGAAAAAGAATACATAGGTACATTTGAATTCACCTCACTACTCTGGTAGTGTGAAATATTTGGTTAATTTGCCCCATGGGTTACTGGGGATCGAATCCACCTCCGTATGAGTGGACGTTTCACCGCTGGAGATCTTCTTTCAGAGACATGGGCATGAGAGTTACTATTTACTGTCATCTCCACGTTCCTTTGGACATGAGTCACTTCCGGTATGTACATTCTAGTAGGCCGGACCCCCACCGTGGAAATGTTATCGTATCTAAAACGGGAATATATTGTACGGACAAACTCTAGCCTATATTTCCAGATTCACAACCATGCCAGATGTAGCTCGTTAACGCAAAGCTTATCTCAATATTTACATTTGTCAATATGACAAGACGTACGGAAAGGTTCATTACTATGCTCGCACAATGAAGACATGTGCGGTCCGTGAGTTATTTCGCACCTACCGCCAACAATCTCCCACGTGGAAAACCAATATCTGGTTCCGACCAATTCGACACATGACGACTGTCCCTATCATATCTTCCTATGATTATTAAATAATCATTATTATTATTATTATTATTATTATTATTATTATTATTTATCTGATCATTACAATATTCTGTGATTACCATCAATTATTTTATTATTATCATTACTTTTCAATTATCATCCTAAATTTGATTATTATCATTTATCATCCGGGATGATTTTATGCTATCCTTTGCCGACGTTTCAAACGAAGGGTCGTTTTTACTCGTAATTAATCCGCACAAATTAATGATCAGTTTCATAATAAATTATTATTATTATTATTATTATTATTATTATTATTATTATAGATTATCATATTCGTAACCTGAATCATCGTCCATTAAATATCTTAATTTCCTTTCATCATAATTATTATTCTAAAAATACTATATAAAGTTCTTCTTCTGCTTCTTCTACTTTTATTATTATTATTATTATTATTATTATTATTGTTATTATTATTTTCATCAGTGGAGATTATCATTATCGCATCACTTATTCATCATGGATTTAATATTTTACATTGACCTCACCATAATTATTCTCAAATTAATCTAATAAATTCTTCCCATTATTCATCTTCATATTATTATTATTATTATTATTATTATTATTATTATTATTATGTAACTTAATTTCACGTGTTACACTGCCGTTAGCGATATTTATGGTTAATCCATAAGCTTTTACACTTTCGGGCTACTTTGGCACTAGGCAATTGATTTAAGTCAAGATTCACTAGGATTATTATTATTATTATTAAAAATTTTTATCCCCACTCTCTAGAATTTAGTCACATATGCTGAGTCTCAATATGAACCACCAAAATCCATTTACATCGATCGGGACACCACGGTATTCCAAACCGCAACCTTCATTTCGTACTGCCGTTAATTTTTTGGGGACACCATGTCCTCCCAAGACACATCTCAAATCCCATGGCACATCGCGGCTCGGCAAATACATCCAATGCCTGCGATTGCTAACTTATTCCTTCCTTTTCATTTGAAGTACGTTTTATCCCACCGGAACTCTTCAAATGTGTAATTTAATAATTAATCCTCGGTGCGTGGATTCTGCCACTCATAACACCGGAATCGACACTATATCGTCTTAGGCATCGAGATTTATCTATTTCATCATCAAAAACAGTACGGCTCAATTCTTACCTCATGCCGGATTTTCGTCCCACACGGCTTCCGATCTTAAAAATGGGCTCACACCACTCTGGTCTTTCCACATAACGTGACCATCCTATACACGTTCCTCTATCACTTCTAAACAAATTTTATGGTAATTATTGAGTCTAAAAATGTGAAATCAACAATTTACGTAAAAATCAAATTTACTGACCGAATTAAAGTCTTTTACGCCACATGTTATCTCTACATTGATTATTACTTTCACCTGCGAACTTTCACAGCATCATTATTATTATTATTATTATTATTATTATTATTATTATTATTATATTTTAACTTGCGAACTTATAAAGCGTTATTATTATTGCCTTCACTTTAACATGCACACTCACAAAGTATTATTATTATTATTATTATTATTATTATTATTATTATTATTATTATTATTATTATTATTATTATTATTATTATTATTATTATTATTATTATTATACTATTTCATGACCTTCCGTACGCAAACACAAATTTTACACACCCTGGCATTTTCATAATCTGGTTGTCTGGTAACAAATATGCCTAACTAAGGTGATGGTGATTGAAAAATCAAAATAAACTGGGTTAGCATAAAAGAAAAATCTAACACTTGAAATGGACTTAAATCAAAGTATTCACAAACAACATGCATTAATTGAAATAATATTCCATATTTACATTATATACAACAAACAAATATTTAATTAATTAGTCTAACCCATAATTACGTTAATGTAATTTAGTTCGTCCGTCTATCTTAAATAAATTATGGATTCGGGAAGCGATCCATGTGTTACGTTAAGTAACCATGATTAATTTACCCCGAGTCCCGTTTTGTCGTGATAACATCCCCAAATATATCAAATTTGTGTGTGTAGTTTAATAAAAACACTGGTCTTGTAAACCAATATTAAGATTTTTCTTCTAAAACTCTGTGTAGAATTCCATTATCTCGTGGCGATGGAGAAGCCTCATGCCCCATATTGGTTTACTCGTGCATCATGTCGCACTTTATAATATTAACACAACAAAACACTTCTGGGCGATTACCCATTATTAACACCTTATTAAAGAATTTGCAATGATTTATACAAAAACAACACTTATAGGTGCCTAAAGACCCATTACACTTTCACCATTATATTCATCCTTGAGCCCGAATCACAAGTCGTGACATTTACGACGATGTGTCGTTTTATTCGACCCGGCGCGTATCGCGTTAGTCAACCGGCACTTCCTGACGTCTTCTAAGCCGTCTCGTGATCGCTTCGTTCCTACAGTTCCCTGATCGGATAATTGTATCACCGTCTATCTTGAAATATTTACTTCAGGCTCCGCACACTGCATTCAAAAAGTACTATCGGCGTTCCGTTAGTTATTTACATACAATCACATGAAACCTTTAGAAATGTATTAATTTCAACATACAGTTGTACTGATTATTTACACTCTGTACTATGAATAATCTCACTGTTCGTCTTCATTCTTATAACAACTCACGTACTTTCAGCTCTAACTGACTTCGAATGCGTCCCGAGGTACTGACTTACAGAGTCAACGTGTCAGAGTCTCATCTACTTCATACGAATGACACGACTGGTGACTGATAACAATTGGTGACTGGTAACAATTGATGATGTATGGGTGCATCTCCGGGTTATTAATGGACGATATGGTTTCCCGCCGGGGTCATCCGCGGTCATACCAGATGGAGGGGTGTTGGTTATCCTAAATCGGCACTTGCAGGTGGATTTTGATTTCTTAATTTATCCCACTTAATAAACTGGCGATACACATTCACGTGTCGTATTCTGATGTCATATCGTTCGGCGATCACGGAGATATTACTTGATTTCTGTCCTCCATTTTTCGCGCCGTAAGTCGGCGTTTATGCTGGTGAGATATCGTTGACCAATAGGAAAACATCGTGGGCCTTTTCCTAGAATTCTATATTGTAATTCATCAAGATTACAATTAATCAATATGGGGATGATCACAAAAATCACATCTGTTCAATTCGGTCCTTGGAATATTTTTACTATTATTATTACTGGAGATAACTGGAGTTCATTTTGACTTCGGTTATGTTGGCGCATCTGAGATTCCTTTACTAATTTTATCATTGGCTAACACTGCAGCGGTTCGTTTAAATATCTTCCTCTGACAACTTAACAACAAAATGCCTCGAGGCGTGGGAAACGCTATTGCGAAATATTCTCCGTATATGTTGAACACCGAAAGGTTCTTGTTCAAGAATAAATGCTCTCTCGCTTCCTTGTTGCAATTAGGACTGTTGTTCTGAGTTCTAGATTTAATCTTCTTAGCTTTTGACAAGGAAATAATACTACCCATTATGACAAGCTTAACTCTTGGCGACAGATTGTCGTGAACACGTCTGACCATGTTGAAATCTCTTGGTCACTGCCAGAATGACAGTGTGTATATTTCAATACACTCACAAGCATTTATTCTATAATATCAAATCATGATAACTCTGGGCTATCTCATCCGGGTACAGTAGACGCATCACGAGAAAATGGCTGAAGAGAATTTAATGAATAAATGTATCTAACAACGGGGGATGAGCTACTACAATCTAGGCTATAAATCATTTTATTCACGCTGAGTGAAATGGTAGTTTAGGAGAAGGGCTAAAATTTATATTATTAGTGGTCCTATCGATAACTACTACATAAGTTATATAGAATTAAATTTACGATCATTTATGTCTTATACATTTTCACCGTAACGGCTGTAATAACACAGAAATTCATGAATTTGTATTTTTGTTCCTAAGTCCATATCAACGCCGAGCCATGAGAAAATGGCTTAACAATGAAAATCGGTATGTAGGGTTGAGAAATAAGTCACTACAGTCTAAGATATAAACAATTTAATTCACCTGGATGAAATTTTAGTTTAGGGGAAGGCATCTACGATTTAATTTTTAAATACCTATGTTATTGGTCCAATCGTAAAGTACTACATAACAAAAGTTACAGAGAATGCAATTTCCGTTCATTTAATTTTAATTCAGTTTTATCGTAATTGCTATGATAAGAGTGGTATTTCAGAGACGGAAAAACTACAGTAAATGTGAAGGCCTACAATATTGAAAGCGCATAATATTGATCAACAATAACATTACATTGACCGTTGATTTTTGTGATGTTCTTTGTCTTATGCTACCACTGAACTCCGATAGAAGGGATTACTGCTGCATACCGAATAACAGCTTGTCTGAATATTGGCGGGAAATGGCTGGGGAGTTAGAAAACTTTCTTCTTTAGCATGCCATTCCTCTGCTTCATACATTTTCTGATACTGCTCGTACGTAACACACTGGTTCATCATAGTAGGTATTCCAACTATTCGACCCCTACTCTGACGCACTGTTTTGAACGAGCAGTGTGTACACTTAAGGCAGAGGCTCACTTAGTTTCACCTGGTCTAGAATTACAATAGGTATGACGAATATAAGAACAAGTGTGAGGACTCCTCGAGATCAAGAGCGCCCCGCCAGACAGCTCTACAGTGGCAAGCTCCACAGTACCCATCAGCTAGTCTTAGGAATTATGGCAGAGGAAACGTATTACTCCGTAACTGATAAGTATGTACTCTGGCTTTTAAAAATAATGAGATATTACAACTAAAATACCACGGCAGGGTACAATGGAAAAAATCATACATGGAAATACGAGGTACGGTCTTCATCACATGTTGAGGAAAGCACAGGTTATTGAAGTGTACATATACAGGTAACTAACACGTAACTCCCTGAATATGAAAACAAACACCCATGAACTATTTAAAGGTAATACTCTATTTACTAACACAGTTTGTCGGTTACTGGACTTTCGAAAGCTTACGTGAAGATTTGGCGGATGTTCGAGATTGTAAATTCACCATTCACTATAAAATTATCTGATTTTACTATCAAATCCTCAGAGAAATGAACATGACAAATTTTGCTATTACGCGTTAACTCAGTATCCTTCCGTGGAATAGCTGTGGTCTATTTTCCAAATATTTTCTATCCTTCGGTGGTGAAAAAATCGCATATTATCAACTACTCTACCATAGCCTGACTTACAGTCAGGCACAAAACAGTGCGGTATGATGAACTATTAAGTTAATCAAGCCACATAAGATACACGCTAGAAGTACACAACACACAATTAACTGAGTTTAGGAACTGAAAGCAAAGAAAATTCAACTCATTAACTGAAATATCTCTCACAGTAACGTCTCCGGCACTTTTCTACACCCGGCTTGCCGGAACTACTGGAGCACGTGTTGGATATAATCGCTTGCAGTGGCGGGACCACAAACTATCATGCTATATTGGCTGAGTCCTCACAGCTGGTCTTATATTCGTCATGATTTAGGCCTCTTCCAAATTATAGCACCAAAATTCACAAAATAACTCAAAATTCAACCCTGAAAATAAGAGGAAAGCTTCTTCCTCTTCACTTTTATTAAATTCTACATTCATTTTATTCCAAATTATTAATGAAGAGTGGGTTTCTCCTCTGGCTTGGAGGAAAAATTTGCCTCCAAGTCAGGTAGATTTTTCCGCCGCTAGTGTAGTGAATTGAGATTTTCCGACTCGTCGAGTACTCGTAGGAAACCGATTAGTAAAATGGCATAGTTTTTGCCCTGGGACTCTCCACTATTCGACCCACTACCCCCGCCGACAAAAGTGTTCACGGATCAGAGCTGTCTGTGGCTTGGTCATTCCAGCTCTAGAACTTTGGACTGTTATATCGGCACCGTAGTACTGTTCGTTAAAAGTGAGAAAATGTGTGGTTTTTCATTTGATCGAGTATATGATATGAAAGCATTGCTTTTAATCGCATCGTTCCTACGGACGTCGTTGTAATGACCTATGTTCATTTCAGGTGGGAAAACGACTAAAGCAGTCTTTCTAAGGATGTAAAAAGGCAGGCCATTATAATGAAAACTCCCCAACCTTATTGTGACTGATGGTAGGGAAGCGGGTCTACCATTACAATGAAAATTCCCTGACCCAGTCTTCACTTGAGAAAATACGTTTGGTAAAATAAAATGGTGTATGGCTTTTAGTGCCGGGATATGTTCGAGGATTTCGGCTCGCCAGGTGCATGTCTTTTGATCTGACTCCCATAGGCGACCTGCGCATCTTGATGAGGATGAAATGATGATGAAGACGACACACACCCCCAGCCCCCGTGCCAGGGGAATTAACCAATTAAGGTTAAAATTCCCGATCCTGCCGGGAATCGAACCCGGGACCCTTGTGACCAAAGGCCAGCACGCTAACCATTTAGCCATGGAGCCTGAAAAGACGTTTGGTGACTTCCCCGTCGCGTTTCTAGGGTAACGTTAAGAGCTATGCAATTTAATACAATCTTGCTCACAACGTGTACACTGTAACGGTTCAAATCGCGTTACAAGATAATATCTGTATTATTATTATTACTATTATTATTATTATTATTATTATTATTATGTCCGTATTATTATTATTTTATCTGTGAGATTACTATTATTTTGTTATAATTATTATTCAATTCCATTATACAATGCTTGTCGCTTGCGTATTTGTAATTGAGTGTATGCATATCTACGTATATGTAGATTAACATTAAATATCTGTACAGTGAGAGTTTCGATGTATCAGATGTTGGATATGTGCAATAATGCTGGCGATTCTGCCAAGTGATCGCCACGACATGGCTACGTTATCGTATTTAGCACTGAGCTCACTTTCTTTGAGAAACCCAGCGAGCCGGCGGCGGTTTCACAACTGTATATAATATTTGCTGCGTTGTGGAAGTATGCCATTGTTATTTCTGGAGATTACGTAGCTGTGTCAACCAACGTCTATTAAAGGTGGATGCATTTTGTAGCGTCAGTCATTAGTTAAACGGAAGCTGAACAGTGAAGAAGTCTACGAGATGAAGATGCCTCAGTCGGTCAGTCAACGAGTCTGAACGAGGGATGGAGAAGACTCAGTGAGCCATTAAATTATTGGGCATTGAGAGAGTGAGGGCAAAGTTGGTCTCTCACTTAGTTGAAGACACGGACGCAAGGGCTTACCATGGAGTCAGAGAGAGATACCACCTGCTATGAGGTAATACCATATTGACTTACGAAGAAGTCAGATGATATGGAGAAGAAGCAGTCACAAGGATGTATCACCAAGTTAGGTGTGACACATCTACAGTAAACACCAGATCAAAGGAATACGTCGTAATTACACTAAAAGTGTTGAAGGTACAGTCAAGTGAATCAGTGAGGGAAATATTTCGTATAAATTGTTAAATGTCCGGTCAAGAAGAATTCAAATTCATGCGTAGTTTCTTTCAGTTGCAATGTCATAATTTCATATTCTTATCTGTTTTATCGCAACAAGACTCACTAATTTTTATATATTATTTAAAGAATATATTTTGTTCTATCAAACGAATTTATAGTTTTATTTCAATGACAGTAAAATATCTTAACCTCAAAATTAATGGGGAAACCGAACACCAATCTCCTTTTCCCAGAACTTATATATGGTATGTTGTCAAAAGTAAGCTTATTACCCCACACTCTAGAGATAGTCAAGATTCTCATTGTATTATTGCTGCACTGAGTGGCAGCTGGCGCCCTTCAAATAACGTATGTGTAAGTAAGCAGGTAACAAGTAAGTGTGAATACAAGGTCCGACGTGTGTGTATTTTATTTAATGAATATCAATTTTCAGATTTTCCATTTTAAATGCAGATATTTCATATTTTTCAGTTTAAATTCAGATTAGTATGTTTGTTAATTTAGTAAAAGAGTCAGGAAAGTCTCAACACTACCTAACCTACAATTCTGTATACAATGTAGAATTCCGCAGCGAAGCACTTGTATAGCAGCTAGTATTTATCTATGGCATGGTCATCGATTATCACTTCACATCACAGCCTGCACTGTTCCTGGGTAACATCAAATAATTAGGTAACACCACGTCACAACTTTTGTACCGCTGATTACCGATGACCCTCAGGTGTAAGACATAGTTACGTCAAAATGCTGTGTTCAAGACCAACACGCACAAGAACTGAAACATAACATGTATACCGAGCGAGAGAGCTGGGCGCGCGGTTAGAATCATACCATTTTGTATATTAATTAAACTTGGTTCACTGTAAGAGAAGGTTTATAGCCTTAACCACGCCGAATAAAAGGATGCATCTACTCGTACATATAAAATACGAGTTTTGTCTGTACATCGCTCAGAATTTAAAAATAAAGATATTTCTGTGTCGGTCGTGTCCATATTAACAAGTAAGTCCCCTTTTCAATTTTCCGTTATTTCTGTCTGTCGGTCTGTACTTATGCACGGGCATCACGAGGAAATCGCTGAAGAAAATTTAATGAAAATCTGTATGCAAAGTCAGGGAATGAGATACTACAATCTACGCTATAAATATTTTTTAACGCTGAGTGAAATGGTAGCTTAGTGGAAGTCCTAAAATTTAATTCTCAAATTGCTATGTTATTTGTGGCCCTATCGATAAACACTACATAACTGAAGTTATATAGAATTAAATTTCCGAGCATTTATGTCTTGTACATTTTTATCGTACCGGGTATGATAACTGTACCGCGAGGATACACCCTCCCCGTTCATTCAAATGAAGCGCCTAGAAGAACGCCATCTTCAATATAAACTTGCAACTACTTGGGCAAGAAGTTTGGACTTTTCCTCACAGAGGTCTCTACAAACAAAATGTATGTTATACCCTCTAGTGTGAAGAGGAACTATTAAAATTCTAAAGTAATTTGTTTTTTAAGGTTTCCTAAACTGAGTTGAGTTGCCTTTGTTTTTTGGTGTATCGCAGTTGTCAACACTTCGATCTCTTTTCGCGAACTTTAAAATTAACCAATAAGAAATTTTGTATGTGTATTTTTCCACCAATCATCATTTTCTTCTACATATTTAACTATCCAATAAAAAATTGGGATTGTGTCGGGCCTTAGTCCATATCTCTGTGGAACCTTCCTCTCGGGTATACAACCTGGCAATTTTTCGAGCCACCTTGTCTTCTTGATCGTCCCGGTTACTGAGTGTGTGCTAACAGTGTAGGCGCAGGCGTCTCGCCCTTCATCAAGCAGTCCAGCGCAGTAAGGTAATGGCAGCCATTTAATAACTAGGTAATAGCCTCTGAAAGATAGCTCGAGGGAAAGGTTTCCAGTCTTCTAAAATGTAACTTTGTACTATAAATTTCAATGAAGCCTAAAAGCACTTAGCTTAAATTCGGGAATAGAGAGTGTGACATCCTCTTGTAACCGTTTTCTGTCTGTAGCTTTTTAACTTAAATATTCTCCATCTAGTCACCTCAGTAGCATAGGATTAGCCTCTGTAACGTCGGGCAGTGAACCCTACTGGGGTTTAAATTTCTAAGTATCAGTTTCAAGGAGGGCAAGTGTCTTTCTCTGCATCATTTTGATTTTTGGGCCAGTAACTTTAACCTGTGCTTTCTTCTTCCCACAAAGGTCCGGTAGAATGAGCATTCGATACTCCTGTAAAACTTAGTTATTTCTGTTAAGTGGTTAGACCGTGAGAGTTTAATTCAGTGAATTCTGTTTGTATTATAAAATGTAGGTTGTGCCTCGAGAGGCCTGGAAAATGTAAGTTTTAGTGAGCAAAGATGCTCTGGTGGATGAAGGTTGCCACTGTGCTTTGGAGCGTAGTCTCGTAGATATTCATAGAGCATAGAGGCTCTTTCTATTTTTGTAGAAGTGTTATTAAAACCCTGTGAAGGAAAGTGGAAGACCTGTCTCCTTGACTCTTGAGTGTACGGAGCAATGGTGTTCAAGTAACATTTGTAAATTCGGGAGCTTCAATCCCAGAGGATTAACTGACAAATTTTGTTGATTTTCTGATTTCTCCTATCTTGTATTTAAACTACTGTACCTGAAATCTTGTTCCGTCGCTGAGCGATTTGTTTTGTTAATGTTTTGCATTTACAAAAAAAGAGAGGAGGAAATAAATATAATTTTAATTTTAAAGCTTTTAATTAATCTTTTGACTGTAGTAACTAGACCCATTCATACTCGCACCTTCTTTCACCTCTGTCCACCACAATAATAACAGTTAAATTCATGAATTTCGACGACTTTTGTTGCTAGGTCCATATCAACGCCGAACAACGAGAAATGCGGGTGAACAGAATTTAATGAAAATGTGTATTGGAAGTCTGGGAAAATGGTGCTACAGTCTACGTTATAAGTAATTTATTTTTATTCACGCTGGACAGAATGGTACTTTAGCGGAAGCTCCATAAAATTTAATTTTTAAATACCTATGTTACTAGTACTATCGAAAAGTATTACATACCGTAACAAGAGAATACAAGTTCCAATCATTTATATCTTACACAGTTTTAACGCACCGACTATGATAATAGAATTCATGAATTTAGACCTTTGTTGCTTAGTCCTCATTAACACCAAACATTGCTAACAAGGGAATATTGTATGTGTTAACTGGCGATAGTTTTTGTCATGATTGTCTTAAGATGTAAAAACCGCGTGGACATCGGTCCGTATCGACGGTGAAAAATGTGAAAACGATTATTAAAAAACGTGAAGGAACAATCGCTAGAAGAATAAGACAAGAGGGAGTCACGAGAGAAGGAAGGACTGGCTTTACATTAGATGATCTAATATCCCAGAGTCGGAAGAAAACTAAACGTGAAGGCCTGCACTATCAAAAAATCATAAAACTGATCAACAATAACATTACATTGAGATGGCGTGGAATGACATTAGTAGACGAATAAGTTTGAGTGGCGTTTATAAAAGTAGGAAATATCACAATATGAAGATAAAGTTGGAATTCAAGAGGACAAACTGGGGCAAATATTCATGTATAGGAAGGGGAGTTAGGGATTGGAATAACTTACCAAGGGAGACGTTCAATAAATTTCCAATTTCTTTGAAATCATTTAGGAAAAGGCTAGGAAAGCAACAGATAGGGAATCTGCCACCTGGGCGACTGCCCTAAATGCAGATCTGTATTCATTCCTTCATCATTGTTGTGATTTGATTTGTCTACTCTGCTGCCACTCATCAGCGATAGATGGGACTACTGCTGCGTGCTGAGTGAAACAGACTGCCTGAATATTGGCGGAATGTATCCGGGGAGACAGATAACTTTGCAAATGCAGTTTGATTGTCCTGTCAATAATGCGTCTACAGTTAGTAGTAAATAAAGTACACTGTACATCTCTCCCTCTTGCAATTTTCAGGTCTTTCGGAAGCTAAACAGACACATTTGTGGCACCAGTTTGCATGGGACGACGTATGAGGCTGGGAACAGATTTGTTTTTTCAAGTGTGGAATTGACGATCTCATCATCCATTTCTCGTGATTACTATTACGGTACTGCATCTCGAAACACAAGGACTATTTAGTAAGTAGGGCAAATATTTTCTAAACTAACAAGACAATTGCATAACATTCTGGAATGTCTATTACATTTTCCAAACGTTTGGAAGCAGTTGGGGTCACACTGTCAAGGCGTTTTCTCTTAATGAGAGTGACGGAGCGCCCTACTGCGAGGAGTACAGATGCCGTATCAGTAAATCGGGGGCCTCGAGGGGTTCCTTCAACTTCGGAAACAGGCCGATGTCACAAGGTGAGTATGGAGCGTGTTCCAAGATCTCCCAATGCCACCGTTGCTCGCGACATGGCACAATAGGGCGATCGTCTCGCAATAAACGCGGACTTTCGCGCCGCACAGCCAGACACAGATGTCGCTCGAGAAATCAGCAATAGTAGTCACTGTTGACGGTTTTTCCCTCAGGCACAGCAAGCGTAAGAATAACCCCCTCGTAATTGTAGACCACAATCAGCATAAGCTTCACTCGACTGGGTTCCTCTCGACATTTCTGTGGACGTGGCGAACTCGAGTGGCGCCATTCATTCGACAGACGCTTTAATTCACGCTCCTAAGCTCGTGTCCATATCTCATCAGTGGTGACAATACGCTGCAGAAATGGGTCTCGTTCGTTGCGGTATCTGTCCAGGTGGATACCAGCCAGTGCATACCGGTGCCAGTTCTGCACGTCGGCCGATAAGTTGATGTGGAACCCAGCGGGAGGTAATTTTCCTCATGTTAACACTTTACCTCAGTATGTGTCACACCGTTTGATGATTGCAACGAACCTCTACCAATAATTGCCGAAGAGTCCATCGATCGTCTACGGAAACGACACCACTCACAATGCCAAGCTGATCTTGAGGAATAGACGGCGGACCTGTGCTGTGCTAATTCGCAGTCTCACATCGATACACAGGAAACGCCTTGTTCCATCGTGCAATCGTTCTGTACGGTAATACATTCTCGTCACTGGCTTCACGTAATCCTCAATAACATTCTGATGCATTTTTGTCACGGGCTACGTCGATTTTAATCTGCCAACGGTAATCACCTTTTGAAAACTAGCTTTAAAATGGTGTTCTCATCCCGAGGTGGTGCAGCTCTTCTGAGGAACACCCACAATGGAGGTCAGGCGGACAAACAAGCTTTAGAGCGGTGAAATCGACACTCTTCACTTCAACGCCACACAGCAACAACACTCCGAACTGAGTGTCCTTCAGATTCACACTATATATCGACAACATTCCCCTGTGGGTGGGGGCAGTAGAATAACACCGATAGTATCTTCTGTCTGTCGTAAGAGGCGACTAAGAGGATCCCCAATTGCTCATAACTTTGGAGTGTTGGTTGGCAACAATGGGACCCTGAGCTGAGTCCTGGCATTGTTTCCACTTACTTGTGCCAGGCTCCTCACTTTTATCTATCCTGTCCGACCTCCCTTGGTTAACTCTTGTCCTTTTCCGACCCCAAAACTATTAGAGCACTCGAGGCCTAGGTAGTCTTTCATTTTCACGCCCTTCGTGGTCCTTGTCCTTCTTTGGCCGATATCTGCATGTTTCGAAGTGTCGGATCCCTTCCATTTTTCTCTCTGATTAGTGTTATATAGAGGATGGTTGCGTAGTTGTACTCCCTCTTAAAACAATAATCACCACCATAATCGACAACAGCGCCACCTGACCGCTCCCATATCTTTCCCATATTTACTTACAGCCCTTGTATTTACTCCCTCTGTATACCTACGTTAGATAAGAAAACATTTGGTTATTACTATTTTTTCCGTCTTAATACCAGGCCTTTCTCAATTCTTCACGTGTATAGCACACGTCAGGCTACACACTAAAGGGCAAATATTGCCGCCCCATTCTCTGTTTTTTTTTTTTTTTTTGAATGACCCATCACTGCTGCCAACTTCACTAGTTACATATTGAAATCACGAGCCATAACGATCAACAAACTAACCTCAATGTATCAGTAATGGAGGGTGCCTTACCCAAGTCAATGATAATGAATGATAAATCAAGATACTCATAACTAAGTCGGTTTTCAAGCTCAATGAGGTATTAATTAAGGAAAAATACGCACACATACACACACATGCACATCCTCGCTTAATTTAATGTTATATATTTTTGTCTTTATTTTGAGATACGCATTACTATAACCGTATTCTTCTGCGTTTGTCTTGTGCGAATAATTCAGCTCCTTCCGTGAAATTTGCTATTATTTGTCGCACTATAGAGAAACCACGGGGTAATAATACACACAAGCAAATATATCACATGTATAGTACGCGAACCTTTTCTTGAGCCCTAGTTCCCATTCAGCACAATGGAGCTCAGGGCTCAAGAAAAGGTTCGCGTACTATACATATGCCGTAAGACAATAAGAATACACAAAGGCTAAGTCTGCAAACCGTACCAAAGCAGTGACATGACAAGATTAGGTTAAGTTAGGTTGATAACGAAATTTCCTCCCATTTGAACTGAACTGGTCTTTATAGAGGAGGTAATGTTGCTTTCCTTTTCAGAAGATTTCCTGCAGATTTGTCTTGCTTCTTAGACATACTATTCGAATTCTATACTAAGTATTGTACGAAACAAAATGCAATTAATAAAATGGCGCGCTCGTCATTTAACACCAACTACCGGTACATTACTCTACTTACCTGGTACTGCATTACCCAAACAGATTTACAATCCCACAGCAAAATAAAATATGCTTTACTTATACCCTAAAATCAGTAGTGATTTTAACAATACGACAATGAAAGTACGTAATTCTTGCAAATCACGAAACAAACCATGACTGTATAGCGCCAACGTGCTGGATTAACAGAAACTGGAAGACGTTTCGTCAGTAATTAGTTGGTATCTCTAATCTGTATGGTTGGTGACAGTGAATCGAATCCAACAGTTAGAAAGTAACTAAAAACCACTAGAAAGTATTAACAGGGGAGAGAGTGTAACGATGTACCCTGGCTTACGTGCCAGGGAATATCAGTAGAAGCTGCGCTGGAGCTTAGCCTACAAGAAATACAAGCCTGCTCACTCGCAGTGCTCTCTTCGGAAACATTGTCCGCCTGGCACTGCGCGTCTTGACCACTGCAGCGCTAGTATACCACCTCACATCAGCACTCACTAGCATTGCTAACGGGAGTTAAAACCAGCACAAATTTACCTCTACACTATAATTACAGTATATTATATACGTTAGTGAGCAGAATGAAGTAGACAATAATAAATGTTCCCCTTTTACCCCTAGGAGTCCAATTCAACTGTGGATTTTCATTTCAGATGGCACACATAACTCGAAATTTGTCTGGCATTTAAAATGATGTAAGGTCTGCACTAGATATTTTTACTATCGCACCGTATATTTTCAGTGGAAAGGAACGACTTTAACCATTTTTCTTGATATTTGCTTATCATAAATTATTTTTCTTCTCAAGAAGTATTCTCGGCGATACTCATCTGTCATGCAATTAGCGTAGTTAGTGACAGAGGGGCGCAGAAACTTCTGCAGTATTATTCTGCTTAGTTCCTCAGGATGATAACTTTTCCCACACTGTAGAATAGGATTTTTAGCAACATGCGGCAACAGTATTTCAGTTAATGTTTGTGCTATTTTTGGACTGCCCAGCGTTACCGATATCATTTCGTCCGTTACTTGCCCCAGTTTCATCAGCAGTGAAACAAAACTTGGCTTTGGATACCTGAGGCCACCTCTGTCTTTGATTTTTATTAATGACGTTAGTGGAGATGGACTCTGGATACTACTAATTTTATCAACACACTCTTCACATGGCATGTGGTCTTCGACAACTCTTACCAAGTACCCTCCAATATATGCCATTGCAGCACTCGACATAGAAACGCATGGTGCTCCTTCGGCTTCCTTTTCGATGTTTTCCAGTTGTGTTTGAAAATTTCTTGCTAACTCAGGATTCGTTGCTGCCGGTTCACCCGCGTCATTTTTTGAGCTAGTACGTTTCCTTGTCGAGTTAGATGTTGCCATCCAGGCACTGCAGGCGGATTCATGTAGCACATTTCCCGTGAGAGATGCACTAACGAGTCCAGTTGTTAAAATTTTATGTAGGGCCTGTGTAACACTTGCAGCGTTTGTTTGGTCGTTGCTACCTCCAAGTTGTCTGATGTAACTAAATAAGCTTTCTACTTCATCAGCAGAAAATTTTCTGGTTAGCACAAAATGGAAGCCATTCTCAAGCAGGTACTTGACACACAGGATGGCAGATTTTGTTGTCAGACAAGCTGCTTGATAAGTTTCTTTACTTATGAATTCCACCGGACTTGCTGATGCTTTCTCCCAGAGTTCCAGATAGGAAATGAAGTCGTTCTCCAGCCATTCCAGTCTTTCATCATCAACTGAGAAGAAATGCATTGCGTCTTCATTCCGACAGCGAATATGCTGCACGTTGAGGATGGTGAACCATTTATTCACTATCTTCAAGAACTCAATAGTACCTTCAGCATCCTGAAATCCTTTTATTCCAAACTGAGACCCGTATTGCCTCAAGAAATCGAGCGCCGAAATGACATCTGAAGAGAAAATATCCACGGCTCTGCCCACGTGCATCTTCTCAAATGTTGTCGGGTAGACATGTTTGTGTGTCAGTCTTCTTACTAATTTTACATTCATACTCTTCTGTAAGTCGTACAACTTCCGGATGAACATACCAGATATGGGTTTCCCATCCTTGACCAAGTGCTTCTTCACGTCTAGTAATGCATTTCTTAAATTTTTCAATATATGACATTGGTCATAAGAGAGAAATACATTCCGTGAGCTGTCCGAGGGATGTGGCACAACAGGTAGAGGGGTACTACCTCCAGAAAGCAAACGAAAAAGTTTCACATTTGTGGAGTGATTATCTGCCACTATACGTACAACTCGAAAATAAGCCTTTACCACTTTATCAATAACTTCAATAGCAAGTCGATGAAGTACTTCAGCCTTTAGGTCCTTAGTAAAAAAGTACGCCACAGGGATTTTAAAATGAGAAGCAAGTCCAACGAACACAAAACATAGAAGTTTTGTTGCAATCACATTTTCTAGGCCTAAATCTTTTTCCAGTCCACCCAGTGATACAAGTCCCTGTACTTCATCAGCTGCTTTACAGTAAAGCGCGCGGGGTTGAATAGCCATCTCATCTACAATAATCGAGCCAAATGTATTTATTCCCTCGGTGCATTTTGCTTCTTCGTGCAGTCTCTTTACTATTAAACTTACATTACACCAGTAGTGCTTCCAACATAACGTTTGATAGTAGACCTAGAAGGCAAGCTTAACAGTTCGCTACTTCGTATAAATCTGTAACCTGCCGGGGACTTACTGTGCCAGATAATGCAGTACCTGACAGTTATATCACTCCACCTGGGCTTTTTGTACAAATATTTTTAGCTGTTCTTGTAAAAACTTTGCTTTTAAATTTCCTTCAGCACTTGAAGCCTCAACTGCGTCTAGATTATAATCGACCATTTTTTCTCTAGCCTAGTGACTTGTTTCTTGAGTTGCTGTTGGTAACGCCTCAGTGCAGATATCTTCTGGCTTGCACGTCGAAGTGACCTACGCAGTGTTTGTAATGTTCTATTCCGCGAGTTTATATGTCGCACATGTAACTTTGTTTGTGTAGACACATCTTTCTTGGCTAAATCACTACCTCTTGAGATACCAGTAGGGGGGGGGGGGGGGGCGTCATCAGGAGCACAAGAATTATTCGGAAGAGAACCAGCATTGGAAGATGTTTTGGGTATAATGGATTTTACAATACATCTTCTTGGCACTGAGAGTTTAATTTTCTTACTTGGCGGGTAATCACTAAAGACGCTGGGCACCGCATCAGGCTTTAACCGCTTTAGCTTTAGTTCAGGTTTGTAGTCACATTCCATAAAGTGATTACTGCACACGACGGAGCGGTCACTAGGGTTCCATAACTTATCCTTGGTACCACCTACACAACAGAATAAGGAAATTATCATCATCAGAACAGGAGCAATAATAATAAGTAACCTAACTTTTTCCGTCACATGGTCTGCGTATTTACTGTACCATACCTTGTCTGCTTATTGCTTTAATCCATAATTCCCTAGTTGGCTCTTGGCAAGGGAATTCATGGAAACTAGTTCCAGGAACTTTATTTCTGGAGCCTTGTTTACAAAATGGTACGCAACAGTACACCATTGTAATATAATTGACGTATTTTAACAATACGATGTCACCACTAAGCATACAACGTGTAGAAATACCGCCAACAGAGGGGTTCTTGTGAGGTTGAATTGCAGCGCCTCTAGCGGCAAATATAACATCCATAGGGCGGACAGCTTTGAGTGGCTATTGGGCAGGCTTTGTATTCCTTGTAGGCTAAGGCTGGAGCTAGCTAGAGCGACGCATCAAGTCGGTCGTGGTTGAGTGGGTTGAAGACAGTCATTTTGCTATTTCCCCCAGAGGTCGCAGCACCTGCTTCTAATATTTTGACAGCAGAAACCTAGAGTTTATACGAGCGTCCATGTAAGTATGGTCATGGCCAGCTTGATACACTAGCTTCTTTGAAAGTGAGTGAATTATGTTGTAGATGACCTGACCTATACCATTCTGTTCCCTACCAGTACATCAATTCTCTTTTTGCTACCAAGCTTCAGAGAAGTGTGCTTCATAAGTTAAATTCTAATGAGAGTTTCATTAAAAATAATTTAAGCATACATTTCGCTTCTTCTCAGTTGGACGTTTAGTTGAGGTGTTACCAATTCTGAGATTAAAACACACTATATGAGGTGTCAAATACCGAGAAATTTTAACAGTTTCTTCTGAGATCCCTGTACCACAAAGTCTTTATACAATTAACCGCCCCTCACCTCCCAAATATTGCGCTCGAATCCTGCCTCTTACGCTTGGAAGACTTTGCACACCTACATTTTCCTTCTTAGACCTACACGGAACAGCATTACAATTATGGATATGTTTCTGCGCATAGAAGACGAGAGAAAGAGTACAGATATTTCGGTTATTCCCCTCTTAGTAGCCTCTTACTATAAGCAGGGGTTAGAGACAACGCATCCTTTGACCCTATCCATAGGAGAGAAAAAGTGTTTCGATAAATCGAAATAAAAATTAGTGTATGCACAAAAGAATGCTAAGCCTTAAGAATTGCGAAAAAATGAAAGTATTCTAGACCTCGTAAGTACAAGGGATATAATTTCAGACTTCGTAGCGGAGTACAGAGGCGTAGGAGCGCAGAGAACCGGTGGCAGCCAGCGTAAGTTGGTACAATGTATTAACTAAATGTCATTAGAAAAATTCATGAATGTTTTGGAAAGTTTATAAAATATCTTACAAAAAATGACATTGCATCAAATTTAAATGAAAGAAGTACAGAATAGAAGCCATTGTACAAACTAGCGTTTGATCATTTAAGGAAACAAAGAAAAGGAAAAAAAAAACCCTTGATCTTAAAAATTTATTTGGGTGGGTATTCTCATTCAATTCAACAAAATATTAAATTTTATGTAATGATCATTTTCATAATATTTCATTAGTCTTTTATTCATTGATAAGGTGAAATTAGGATACAATACTTCTTTAGATTGTAAGAAAAACAAAAGATAGTGTTATATGTTTTATTCCTTGAACTGACATCACTTATGAAGGGAATGGATGATTTTCCCGAAACATGCATGCTACATTAATAATTTTCTGCCATTATAAGGTGTATTGACAAGGAGGACTTGAAATAAAACTATAATATCTTTAATAGATTCAGACAAGTCAGTACAGGATCAAATAAAATACCTATTATGGTAAGTTTATCAACATCCTGCTTACTATACGCGAACCTTTTCTTGAGCCCTGAGCTCCCTAGTGCTGAATCGGTAGACCTCGGTTCTCTTCGACAACCATATTGGCAACCTCTGAAACACAAACTATGAATCGCTTATTCATCGCTGTGCGACATCTGGCGTAGACTTTACGAAGTAGTACTGTTGTTATTTACATAGCAAAGCCAAACTATATACTTCATGCTAGTAATAAGATTCGCATCGAGAAATGTTATACAATATTAAATAATGTATGTGTGACACAGTTGCTGACATAAGGTAATAAATGTTCAGAAAACTCATATCGATCGATCATATTATCGATTCAATTTAGATTTCATTTCCATCCAGTTGGCAGTATAACCGGAACCGTCAATGCTCCCTCCCTACTCCTCACCCTGTAAAAATCGGGCTCAAGAAAAGGTTCGCGTATAGTAGTCCAGCAGTTCATCTCCTTTCCAGCCCAACGTTTACAACATTTTCGCAGCAGTATTCTTTTGCCGTAAGTCACACAAATTAAATCGCGCTACCTTCCTTTGGATCTTTGATAGTTCTCGTATCAAGTAGTTCTGGTGAGGGTTTTAGCAGTCCTTTAGCTCTCCTTTGCATCCTTGCTATAACCCCAAAATGCCCTCATAACCACATGAAGAGACATTTTACATTTATTTACAACCTTGTTAATACGGTTGCCCCAACGAAGATCATTCCTTATACTAACACCTGGGAACTTGCATTGTTCCCCATGAGGTACTAGCATCCCATCAAGACAATAATTAAAACAGAGGTCTTTTGTGATAAAAATTAAAACTGTTCAGGTTTTATTTATTCGTATCAGATGCAATACATCATGTACTTTATTAGTTAAGAACGACAAATAATTAGATAGGCCTAACTGGTAGAAAAAAAAATAAAAACACTAGAGGTACATTCAAAGTAACAATTATATCATATCGGGCCAGAATTTGGCGAGATCTCGACCATTTGGTGTGGCCTTCACTAAATCTTGCATGGTGCAAACGAGAGGGCAGGAGTTGCAATGAAGGAGGTGCGCCATGGTTTGTTCTTCTCCGCAGGCACAGACGGTTGACTCTTCAGATAGACCCCACTTCTGCATATTGTTAAAGGATAACATGAATGTCCAATTATCAATGGCGTTTCCGTTGTTATAGATTATATTAATGGATTAAATATGAGCCCGCATATTTCACCCTCCCTCCCAATTTCTTTTACCGGATTATTCACATCACATGACCCCTAAGTGACCTCATAAACATATGAAGAGTTTGATCAGTCCCATACCAGAGGCATATCACCAATTTATTGATGCCATTAGTCTGTGTTCTAAAGAAGCCATTCCAAGAGGATGCAGAACTAATTGCATACACGGTCTCTCCCAGGAAACATCTGCGCTACTGAAAAAATACTTCAATTTGTACGAAGGGATCCTTTTATTGATGAAACTATTGCAAGCGGACAACAACTTCTCTCCGCTATTTCGGACACTAAACGAGAACAGTAGTTAAAATTGATGGTAGAGGTTAACACTGATAGGAGGCCTGGAGGCTACTCACATATCAGTAATGATCCTAATAAAGCATCATCTCTTTGTAACGTATCTGCAAACCAAATTGCTCACCAAGTCGTCCAACATGGCAAGTCTGTAAACGCCAGTTCTAAAACAAAAGTGGATGTTACTAAGACAAAATACATACCAGAAACCAGTATGTTTTCTAATCCCTTTACAATGGCAGAACTGAATGAGGCTATAAAAATGGAAAGGTTCCTGGTGTAGATGAAATCAAAAAATGAATTAATGCAATAAAAATACACGGAGGAAAAAGAGAAAGTCTGCAGAGAATTAAGCTTTTATTTTCATCAGTGAAATATGCACTTTAGCCATTTCAGTCACTTCATCCATTGTAATACTTTAAGTACGGTACTGTAATAATATAATATTTTAAAACTAAAGTACAGGAAATTAACAAACCATCGAAGGCAGTCCTAAAAATGGCAAGGCATTGTCGGCCACTCTCAATCCCTTGTTCCTTTCCACTACAAGAAAGTGATGAAAAACTTGTGTTTAATAATTGTTTTACTATGCTTTCACAAACCATACCGTCCCCACTCTAGCAAACTAAGGAATGCGCAAATTGTCAAAAAATTAGGAGAGCTGAAAGAAGTTGTGATTATTCATTACTCATGTCAAATGAGTTTTGATATTTAATGATCAGTGTTACGTGTTAGCCATACAGATGTAAGAGTGTAGACATTATAAAAATAATAAAATTTAGACCAAAACTGAAGGTTCCCTAGTTCGTCTCTTTCGCTAGTTTGCCATACTGGCGACGATATTAAAACCTTCAAACCTCCGACTTGATTGCATGAGCAATAATGCACTCGTGGGGAACTCGCGGACAAAAATTAACACAAAGCGTTGCAAACTGAAACAACGCCTTAGTCAGGTTTAGCGAGCATGAAGCAAGTGTACGGAGAGCCGTATGTGCGCATGCGCAATTCCAGGCAGTGAAGCTGCCAAGTCGTTCGGAACAGAACCTGCGTGCAGATTAGTCGAGGGTTCCAGATGGCGCTGGGAGTGACTACAATTTATTGATGGGTTTCTTTCAAATCCTCGTAAGTCACAATGTTCTTCCTGATCATTATATTCCTCACGACTAGTCACGCCTCTAAGCCACATATTTATATGAAAGAATGAAAATCCACAGCCTGTTTCCAGTCATTAGACCGCGTCAGGAATGGAATGAATGACATCCCGCATCTAGCGGCGAGGATAGGAATTGTGCCGGCTGCCGAAGCTTGTCGCACTCCTCTGAGGCAATGATTAATGGATGACAGATGAAATGAAATGATATTGCAGACTGTTGCTGGAATGAAATAGCCAATGACTGGGAAAACTGAAGTACCCGGAGAAAAACCTGTCCCGCCTCCGCTTTGTCCAGCACAAATCTCACATGGAGTGACCGGGATTTGGAGCACAGAGCCCAGCGGTGAGAGGCTGGTGCGCTGCCGCCTGAGCCACGGAGGCTCCATATTTATATGCAGTCCATCAAAATAATTTTCTTGTGTTCATTGTGTATTGTATTGTGTTGTGTATTGTAGGGATGCTGTTTGCGTGGCGAATTTACGCACTGCTACAGTACATTTTCTTCTTAAGCCGACTAAGGACCACGATATTCGACTGTTGCGCTTGGGGTGGGTTTCGAGGTTTGTCCAGTAATTGTGCATCCTCTGGCTATGTTGTTCCTTCCTCTCTGTTGTCCAGAGGGTACATGTCCTCCTTCTTGGTGGTTAATCCTAAAATCTCTTTTGTTTAAACATCCTTCTGAAAAATGTCCGGTCTTTTAAGTCTCTTTCTGTTCCTCCCAGTTACTTCCATCAACCATACTGATTTGCTCTTCCTCTTTTGCCAGTAAACGAGAAGCTGGTTGGTCAGTCTGGCATGATGCATCCTGTAGACGTGTCCATAAAATGCTGGGCGTCTCTTCCTGACCACGTCCGTGATTTTTTCACGGTATTTGTACAGCTCTTGGTTGGGTCGCCTAATGGATGCATTCCCTTCCTTGACTGGTACTAATAATTTCCTCAGTATTTTTCTCTCCTGAATTTCGAGTTTGCCCGTGAGTCCCTTCCTGTTGAATATTAGACATTCTGAAGCATATAAAGCTTCAGGGTGTATGACTGTTTGGTAGTGCTTCATTTTAGTGTTTCGGGAGAGACACTTTTTATTTTCCTACAGTACATTGTATTTAAAATTATATCCCTTACACATTAGCATAGGAAAGTGAACACAACGAATGTTATTCTGATGGACTGCATATCCGTACGTGGCCGGGAGACGTGACCAGTCTGTAGGAATGTGATGGGTGGGAAGAATATTTGGACATAGGGCCTACGAGGTTTTAAAGAAAGCCATCTACACGGAGCGGAAGAACGAACGATAATGAAGGAAAAATACACAATAATATAAAATTACATTTAAACAAATGAAATGATGTATTATTTTTCTTTAGATTTAACTCGGCCATTGACACACAACTTACACACCGTGAGAAAACGCCATTGCCTATTATTATTATTATTAGAACATTAAGAGAAAGCGGGCTTAGTACAGAACTTTGCTATCCTGGAACTTCATTGATGCGTGCCAGTGAACTTTATCTTTTGTAATATTCAAGCGTTGTTGGCACGGTTTTGTGACGCTACCCGAGCTTGCGCCGCGGCATACTTCATAGTGTCTTTACCCAGGAGGCCCTCTCCGGACAAACACTGCTAGATCGATATACTGTACTTCACGAGCGTAAAGGTGAATGTGTGGACCTGTTGCTTAGTCGATGAGCTCGAACCTGGTAATGGTAACATACAGTATTCACATTGGCACATGTGTGCGGGTGCTCGCCGTATGCACTCCAGCAAGCCCGTCTGGCGATCAGGATTAGCAAAGCTGGTTACCATTGAGTAGTCACGAATCGGAAAAAGGTTTCAAAGTCTCGAATAAAATATTTAAAATTGAGAAAGTTTTCTTATTTCTTGTCAGAAAAATTTGAACGGGGCTGTGTTGATGGTAACGGCCGCATGTTTTGACGTAGACTGTATATTCGAAATGAAGTTCCTAGAGAGTATGAGTTTCTAGTGAGCATGTGTTCGAAACTTTGTTGTTAACATTTTATTTATTAATTCTAAACACGTCCGCCTCGTAGGTGTAGTGGTTAGCGTGATTAGCTGCCACCCCCGGAGGTCTGGGTTCGACTCCCATCTCTGCAACGGAATTTGAAAAGCGGTAAGAGCGTTAGAACAGGGTTCACTCAGCCTCGGGAGATCAACTGAGTAGAGGGACGTTCGATTCCCTCCTCAGCTATCCTCCAAGCCACTTCTCCTTCAGGCAAATGCCGGAATGGTACCTAACATCAGGCCACGACTTCTTCCTTCCCTCTTCTTTGTCTATCACTTCAGTACTCCCATCCCCTCATAAGGCCTCTATTCAGCATAACAGGTGAGGCACTGGCTCTCTTCCCCAGTTGTACCCCCGACCCAACGACTCACGCTCTAGGACACTGTCCTTGAGGCAGTAGAGGTGGGATCCCTCGATGAGTCCGAGAGAGAAACCAATTCTGGAGATAAACGGGTTAAGAAATAAGAAAGAATTCTAAAGAACTGTACACATTTAAAGAGAATTTCAATGTACAGTAAGTCTATGGTGTGGGAAGTAACATCGAGATCGACATGAGCCTGGCTGAGTAGTTCAGGCGGTGGAGCTCTGACCTACTTAGCTCAAATCCGAGGGTTCGATCCCGGCTCAGTCCGGTGGTTTCTGAAGGTGTTTAATCACGTTAGTCTTGCTGTGCCAATAGATGTACAGGCACGAATAAGATCCTCTCCAAGATACCGGCATCTCGGTGTCTACAAAAGCCGTAAATATAGTTATCGGGACGTAAATAAAACAGTATTATTAGACGGACGTCATATTATGGGCTATAGTGCACAAACTGTACAAATGATGCAAGCAATCTACAAAAACTGCGCCAGCAGCTTACAGACTCTGTTTGGAAAGTCAGAATGGCTGAGAAACGAAACTGGACTAAGACATGTAAATGTGCTGTCACCTTTTTTGTTTTTAATGTTCGTGGGTGAAATTGCAAAGGAGACAAAGGAAGCGTATGGGAATAGGAAGATGAAATTATTACTGTTTGCCGACGATATCGTGGTGTAGGGAGAAAACAACAAAGAAGTGTGAGAACAACTTGTTGCACTGTGCAAGAGAATTTAAATTATGGTATGAAGATCAGTGCAGAGAAAAGCAAGAACATGGGGAGATCAAGCATAGAATGGCCAGGGATAGCACTGTGGACACTGGTGGTCAAAGCCTTGAAAATGTTGATAGTTTGAAAAACCCAGGCAGTGAATTAATCCAGAATGCTAGGCTGGACATGGACACTGGCAAGAGGGTACAACAGTGCAATGCATTCTACCAGAGTGTAAGAAACCTTGTCTGGAATGAGAAAGTACCAGGGAAGTGTAATGAGGTAATGTACGAAATGCGTTATATGGCCGAGTCCGACACATTGGCTGAATGGTCAGCGTTAAGGACCTTCGGTTCAGACCGGGTTCGATTCCCGGCCAGGTCGGGGATTTTAATCACCTCTGTTTAATTCTTCTGGCCTGGGGACAGAGTGTTTGTGTTTGCCCCAACACTTTCCTCTTCATATTCACACAACACACCGCACTACCAACCACCACAGTAACACGCAATAGTGATTACATCCGGCTGTAAAACAGGGCCAAATCCACATGTGCAAAACAGTTCGCACCCGCGACCCCACAGGTGTGGGAAAAGAGGTGGAAAAGGAAGAAGAAAAAGACTGACATATGTGGCCGAGACCTGCACAATGACAAGTAGGGACGAGAGTAGAATTTGAGGCAGTGAAATGAAATACCTAAGAAGTATGATTTAAAAGATGAGGAAAGGCAGAGTGAGAAACGAAGATATGAGAAAGGAAGAGAGTATTGATAGGACTAATCTAAGGTGGTTCAAGCATGTAAAGAGGATGGAGGAGGAAAGGATACCAAAACAGATAATGGAGATGAAGTTCGAGATAAAGAGGGCGAGAGGGAGACTAGAACGAGGTGGATCGATTCAATAAAGAGGAATGCAAGAAGAAGAAACATGGAATTTGACAAAATGGTGGAGGGAGAGGAAGGTGGAGAAGTGCCATACATGCAGGAGCTGGATGAGGAGGGGAAAGGAAGAGTTTGATGTTGATGATGAGAAATAAAATCTATATTTTTAGCATGTAAAGTCGCGGGAGATTGAAAATGTTTTTTGTGAAGCTTGGAACGTGTGAGCTCAGTTTGGAATCGATACTGATGGTCACATGTTCATCGACAATCGTAGAACTCGCCTAATGACGTTGCGCAGTCTAAAATTTGAGACGTTACTGATAAGCCATTTCATGCTCCGTATGGTGATTTGGGATCTTTTGTTGTTCTGAGAAGCTCTCTATTCTCGCAAGTGCGTTTTCGATCATTTTGAATCTATTTATTGTCTATATGTCGTGACATTTTCTCTAAAAGAGACTTTTTCGTGCTTCTTTACACCATCATTTTCTCAAAAGTTAACTGTTTGATTAGTTTTGGCCATTTACTTGTAGAATTCACTGAGACACCTCACACGGGACGCTACCTCGCTGCAATCCAGAGTTGCACTAATTTTAGCCGGGCAGTGCGTTGAGTTTAGAACCTGTAATTGACAGTGCCAGTACATCAACTGGTGCCATAGAGAGGATATTGAGGATATTGACAAACAGATATTGATCATTACCGTAGCATGTGTTCTACAGAAATGATTTAAAACCTTTCATGTTCCTTCTAAAGCTCAATAGCTCAGCTACACGTATTCTTCGCCAGAACATAAATTAAAATTTGCAGATGTATCAAAAGACAATTATTTCAAGCATAAAATATAGCTTTCTTCCATTTTATCCCACCCTGGTAGTCCGTGGGTGCGAAGTGTATAGCAACGTGGATTTGAGCCAGTTTTACGCTCAGATGCCCTTCCTGACGCCAAGCGGATTTGGAGGGATGTATTGGTAATGTGTGTATATGAAGATATGTTTATTGCCACGAACACCCACACCCAGAGCCAAAGAAATTAAGCAGAATCCCACGACTGCGCTTGGAATCCAACCTAGGACCCTCTGAAACTAAGACCGTGACGCTGACCGATCAGCCAAGGTGTCGGATTCAAACATTTGATACAAGCGTTCAACCTGTTTGCTTGGAGACACGTGTTCTACACGACATTCACAAACGATGAATTTAGAAGGAAGGCTCAACCACACAATTTTCAGCTAACACACTCCGAATCATAATCTATAACACTCGGGACGTAAGGCTATACACTAAAAGGCAAATGTCGCCGCCATATCCTTTTTTCAATGGCTCATCAGTGCTGCCACCTTCACTAGTTACATATTGAAATCAACAAACTAACCTCAACATCAGTATCAACAATGGATAATCCCTTACCCAAGTAAGTAAGTGATCAGTCAGGATATTCATAATTAAGTTGGTTTTCAAGCTCAATGAGGAATTAAGGAAACACACACCCCCTCTCACCCTCACTCAGTTTTAATGTTATATATTTCTGCCTTTGTTTTGATATACGCATTGCTATTACTTGTCGGACTTACATGAAACTACCCTGTAATAATACACACAAGCAAAATTTTTATATGCCCGTATGCTGTAAGTCAAGAAAAATACACAAAGGCTAAGTCTGCAAACTGTACCAAAGTCATGACAAGACAAGCTTAGATTTAGATTCATAACTAAATTTCCTTCCATTCCAACTGATCTCATTTTCATTGAATAGGTAACGTTGCGTTCCTTTTCGGAGGATGTCTTGCAGATTTTTCTTGCTTCTTGTACGTCCTAGTTGAATTCTAAACGTACGAAATGGACGAAACAAGACCGTACACTTTCTCCCCTGTTAATACTGAAGCTAGTGATTTATAGTTATTTACTACTTACAGTTTACGAACCCTAATTGCCGATACGACGTCTTTCATATTTTTCATTTATTCTTTACAATTTGTTTTGCGTCCCACCGACAGAGTTAGGTCTTATGGAGACGATGGAATAGGAAAGATCTAGGAGTGCGAAGGAAGCGGCTGTGGCCTTAATTAAGGTACAGCCATAGCATTTGTCTGGTGGGGAAATCGGAAACCAGATAATACCATCTTCAGGGTTGCCGAGAGTGCGGTTCGAACCCATTATTTCCGGGATGCAAGCTCACACCTGCGCGCCCCTAACAGCACGGCCAACTCGCCCGGCGATACGACGTCTTACAGTTACTCTTAATCTGGCAAACTGGCACTATATAGTCACTTGCGGGATTTACTTATTGTCACTGCCGAATTGTGAAAATCACTACATTTGCGGGTATGACTAAAGCATATTTTCTTGTTCTGCAGAATTGTAAATCTGTTTGGGTATTACCAGATAAGCAGAATTATGGCATGTTCGAATAATGAATTTAATGAAATTTGGTGTGAAATGATGAACACAGCATTTTAGTAATGTGAGTCGATGCATTGTTTCACTTAAGTACCATTACGAGCGCTAATGTGAGTCACTGCAGAGTTCAACTTAAGCCCTTATAACACATTTGGTGTGCACATTTTTCAAAAATCAAAAATCGCCTGAGGGTATTGAACAAAAGAACACATTACAGAAATAATTATGTAAATAAGTTATTTTGGCTATGATTTCAATAAAAAAGAAAAAGAGTAAAGAAAAGTGATTTTAGTGTTTAGTTTATTACCTTTCTTACATGGCGGAGCTCAGGCTATGAAGCCTGCTATTATGCCAAACCATATTGTACAACAGCTTTGTACAATTTATAGAATAATGAATATAAAATATTTTTTACACATATTTCTAAAATTAATTTACTTAATCTCTATAACTTTGTATCCTTATTGATAATTAAGAACTAAATATTACGTTTTTACGTTAGTGAGATCTACTTTTTACAGATTTAAATACCACATTAAACATTTCCTTTTAAATAGCGTTGGATTGCCGTTGTTCCGGAACTGCATTTAGGCTGGAAGTGATTTTTAAAATTTGTTTTTCTAATTTGATAGAGCTATCCATGACTCACTATTCAAAACCTTTGCGGACCCTTTAGCCCTTCATCTTTCGGCACAATTGAGTACACTGCTTAATTTTACGTTTTTCGTGGTATGGGCACTCCTAGTTTGCCTGCTAAGAAATATTTTCAACATTCAAAGTTCGACTGATTCATCCAGCAGCCATGAGTTTGCCCGAGGCTCTGTTCCCACTTTGCCTAGCACTGTGACGAGGAACATGTAATGGAATCAAGTCCGACAATGTTGAGCAATGAACTCTATTCGTCAGATACTTGATAAGTGTCAGTTAAAAGGATGCTATTTCCACCTTAATAAAGTTGTGGGAAAATCGCAAGAACGCACTTGGAACGTACCCAGGAACAACTTTTAAAGAATTATATCTTCTTGGTCTAGATTGCTCATAGCAATCAATAATATTCAACTAGTGTAATGCATGTTGACGAAATAGCGATTTACTTTTTGGAAGTGGAAATAGAACCTTTTGAACAGACAATCCTCACTTACGAAGAAAGTGGTCATTGACACCTCGTGAGTTGAGAAGACATTACAATAATTGTTCCGCTGTCGGCTGAGGGTTCATGTTTACTATAAACCCTAGTTTCAGCTTAATGTTATCACGGACGGTAATCCCGACCTGTTAATTTGGACAGAAGTCCAAGTGTTACTCGATATTCTAGCTTTCTGAGAGCAGTAACTACCTGTTATGTCGTCCTGGGAGCCACAGACCAGTATAATGTAACGTGACCGGAACATCGTAATCAATACAATGAGCGGACCACTCGACTCCCAGTGAAGGTGGCTCTTGACACTCACTGCGGCTTGATATTAACAGCTATCTAAACGCCCCCTATTGGTACAACTAGGTTCCATCACATGTGGTGCAACATGGCTAATTACGTCTGCGTTCAGAATTCTTCTGGGAAGTGTCAAGGCTCGTGCTGAAAACAGTGAAATGGAAGCTTCAAAAGAAGTGCAAAGGATGTAGAGCGTTACCTGACAGCAGAAGAAGGAGTGAGGGGAACGTAAAGGAATGTGATTAAATTAAGTTTTGAAATGTTTGAAAGGTTACAAACTTCCAGATGTCTTAGATGTCAAGTTTTAATTTCAACAAGTGGAAATATTCATCGTCCTGCTTCTTGACTGAAGCCTTGCATTCAGAGGGCTCTACATTCGATTCCCAAGCGGGCCGAAGGTTTTAGCCACATTAAGTTAATTCTTCGTGCTTGGGAGCTGGGTATTTGTGACCGTCTCAATATTTGAGGGCCATTCAGAGATTATAAAATGAAAATCGCTGAAAGGATCGTAATACAGTTGTGTGCGGAAGAAGGTGCGGTCCATATAAGAGCGCTGAGGTCCTAAACTCGCCACTGGAGGGATATGGGTGCACACCACGTGACGACAGAACAAGTAAGCGCATCCGTTGATCGTCCACTTGTATCCATTCGTGCTGAAAACAGTGAAATGGAAGCTTCAAAAGAAGTGCAAAGGATGTAGAGCGTTACCTGACAGCAGAAGAAGGAGTGAGGGGAACGAAAATTCATCAAAGAATGGCACAAATGTATGGAGAGCACTGCAAGGGTCAAGGCATGGCGCGCGATTGAGAGGACACATGTTATTGGCCGATGATGCACGGTCTGGAACGCCACACCGCCTCTTGAACATCTGCTGCGCTGTGCCAAGGAAGGGGATGAGTTTCTGTCACGAGTGGTCGCTGGAGACGAGACATGGTGTCATCACTTCGAAGCCGAGTCAAAACGACAAAGTCTCCAGTGGAAGCAGTCACGGTTGTCGCCAACCATAAAATCCAATATGAGCTAAAGAAGGCTCTGAGAGGCAAACGATTTACTTCGCACACCGACGTCAGGCACTGGTTCACAACGCAATCCCAGACGGTCATTCACCGCCTTGTGTCGCAGTGGAACAAGTGCTGGGCAATACCCTTGAAATAACGGTACAGGTTTTCATGTTATAGCGTCCGGCTCGTTTCTTTTTGAATGGCCTTTATACATCTGAATCTATCAACCGCCACAGAAACACGCAATAGTTAATATATCTCTCCACATAGAGTTGATGTCGGGAAAGGCATCTTACTTTGAAAGGGTCAGGAAGAAAATTTATAGAAAATGCCCATTATCAACCTAGGAGCTTGGTTAGAATCTTTCTCAAAGTGTATTATGGGGTCGAGGAATATCCCTTACACTTGTTGTGGGTTGATGGAGATTATGTCAGCTATTCACTTAGAGCGCAGGTAGGAAATGAGAGAGCGCCGCTACTTGAGCTAACGTCATGAGTGGGGGAAGAGCCGAGAGCAGATGACTTCTAATAGTTCGTGCTGTAAAGACTAGATGGCGATATGCGGAGTCCAGGAGCAAGGGAACCCTCAACAGTGTACCTGATATTTACGCAATACAATGGTGCAGTTCGTTTGTTGTTCATTGTTTATGCTGTATTCCTAAACAAGGTTTTACGTTGGTCTACAGTATACTTATGAGTACAGGTGAGTCTGCCATTACTTCCACTTATTTGTGCCAGCTACCTCACTTTATTATTTCCTATCTGACCTCCGCTGGTCAACTCTTGTTCTCTTTCGATCCCAACAGTGTTAGGATGTGAAGACCAGAGTCTTTTAAGAGCTTGTTGCTAAATTGCCTCAGGGCAGTATTTTAGGGCCTTTGCTCCTTATTTTGTACATAAACGATATTTCATCTAATTTAAAGAATTGTAGCTACTATCTTTATGGGGACGACTTACAAGACCTCTGATTTGCTTCAAACAATAACAGGCATCGTCGCTGAATAAATTCCCTCCTCCCTAACCCCTCCAAGACACAAGCCATCATTATTAGTTCTTAAGAATTGTTGATCACACTACGATACGAAACTATTCCTCCTATTATACTGAATGGCAGAGTTATTCCAACCAGACAAACTCTGAGAAATCTTGGAGTGACAATGAACGAAACTTTAAATTGGTCTGAATACGTTAAACGTGATTGTAAAGAAATATTTTCGATACTTCATTTTCTTAAAAGAAATTGCAACATTTTGCCATGTAATGTGACAGTCAATCTCATACAATTACTAGTGCTTCCCGTCCTTGACTACTGTGACGTCATTCATTTAGACGCAACAAGAGAGCAGACTTCGAACCTTGAGCGAGCGCTTAATTCTTGCCTTAGATTTATTTATATTCTGAGTTATTATACACATGTCACCCTGTACTATCACACGATATGTATTTCATGGCTGAAACCTGATAAACGAAGAACGAATCACATACTATTACAGATATACCAACTGCTCACTGAAGACAGACCTACTATCCGCGCACTTTTTAGTGATAGATTTTTGTACTCGTTGGAGAAGTAAGAAGGGTTCCGTTAATACTGCCAACTGAATGGAAATGAAATCTGAATTGAATCGATAATATGATCGATCGATATGAATTTTAAAAAACCTTTATTATTTTAAGCAAACAGCTGTGTCACACACAAAATATTTAATACTATATAACATTTCCCGTTGCGAAACGTGTTCCTAGCCTCAATTCTATAGTTTGGCTTTGCTGTGTAAACAACAACAGTATGAGTACTTAAAGTGTACGCCAGATGGCGCACAGCGATGATAAGCGATTCTTAGTTTGTGTTTCAAAGGTTGCCAATACGAATCTCGAAGATAACCGAAGTCGACCGCTTCAGCACTACGGTGTAAATCTATCACTAAAAAGTGCGCAGAAAGTATATACATTTCATCCCAGCTTAAGTATTTGTCCTCATTTCACGGCAGTAATACCCGCTCTGGCACTTTTCCTTTACAATAATGGCCTTTGGTTATACACCATTTATCCAGCTACAGTAGTAGTGAAAGGGATAGGGGTGATACCATATCTTCTCGCCATGAGGCCAGTTATGGCATTGCTACAGGGTGGGAAGGCCATGGTAGAGAGGTAGTAGTTAATGGGGTGTAACATTTACGACATTGTCTGTATTAACTATTTCAGTTGGTGGCGTCTGCATCAGGGTTTATATAGTTAGACTGGTGTCTTGTAGATTAGTGCTCTGTAGATGCTGCTATCGTTGTCTTGAAGAATAATATTGACATTTGTGGGAAATGGTATAGGTAGTGACCGAAGCTGTAACTTTGTTCGTTGTTGCTCATACCTGGAACAAGAAAATACTAAATGATTCAGATCCTCAACATCGTAATCGTCTTATGGGCAAACTTTCGAGGTAGTTACTCCGATGCGGTGGAGGTGATGAGGGTAGCATCCCTGTCCAAGCCTCATCCTGATGATGGTTGTTAGATGTCTCCTTGCAATATTATATTTCCAGAACCAGGGTTTTTGCGCATTGTTGTTTGCAGTGTTGTGTAATGTGTTCCTAGTTGGTGACTAGTTCTTGCCCATTTTTCTTTCCACTGGGTATAGGCTCTTTTTTTAACTGGCGGAAATAAAATCAGTATATGGAAGCTGTATCCCTTGAAACATATCACTGATTATTCTTCCTTTCGCGAGGTGATCTACAACTTCATTGTCCCTTATTCCACTGTGTCCTTTTATCCACCGAAAATGTGTTTGGGTACGGGATGTTGTAGCTTCTTTAATCTCTTGAAGTAGATCATAAATGCAAGGATTTGTGATACTATTTTGAGCTGGGTGTTACAGTTTTTCCAAGACATTGCTCGCGTCAGTGAGTATGAGTGCGTTGTGAAAATGGTAAGAGAGACTATATTTTATGGTAGCAATGATGGCTAGAGTTTCGGTGGTATAAATAGATGTTTCTGTAGGAAGTTTGAGTTGGCCATATTCTTCCGTGAGTGAGCAATAAAATGCACACCCTGTTCCTTCAGAGGTTTTTGAGCCCTCGGTGTAAATCTGGAAATAGGTATTGTAGACAAAATGTAAAACTGCATTGTTGAGGGTTTTAAACAGTTGCATATTTTGTGGAAGGTGATAAACCGAAGGCTTCAGAAGGGTAAGGTTATATTTATTATTTTTTTATTAGCTCACTACAGGACTTAATGTCCCAATTACAGTGGCGACTACGTTATGTAAACCAAAACAGTATACAAGTAAAATAAACAAACATACTTAAATCAGTAAAGTAGACCCTAAAGAATACCAGGTATTTGGCGTTTGCCATTAATTGCAAGACTGCTCACAATATTGACGGAATTTTGAAATAATAAGAGTAATACCTCCCGACAGTGGTGCTAACCGCTCCTGATCCTGAAAGTATGAGCAAACTAATGTCTGTTGCTTACTCATCTGTTCCCTGCACGGGGCCAGCCGACCTAGTATTACAATATACTACTATCGCTTGGCCCCGATAGAACATGACCTTGTGCTGAGTGCGCAAAATTTTTTCTTTATTTCTGCTCCTAGCCATTTAAATACCGATCTGTTTGATCACTTACATCATCACTATTTTATCGTTCTACGTTGCGATTTTATTTGACGTAAAGAAATATCACACGAGAACACGTTCACTTCCTTGTATAAACTACTTTATTTATACTGTACGTCACAACACACAACTATACACAGTAGCAAATTACACGATATACAACACTCAATAGCGGAGCCGTCTGAAGTCGATTCTGACAAGTACAGATATCAACGACACTGACGCACGCACTGTAACATACCCTCTCTTGAATCTGCCGCCTGACTCACTTGAGTCCAGTACTCAGACTCCACCTCGGAGCCCAACAGTCATTCCCAGTCCATCACTTGCCTGAGTCCCAAGAACCAAGATCTGCGAACTTAGAACTAAGAACTGCCTTCACTGACTGACAGCTCGATATTTATACCATTCGATCGACCATCTAGAATGATCGACTTCTGAAGAGTTCTTGCAACACTCTAATGAAACACACTCGAAACATCGAACGACTAGCTAGTCGAATGGGTACTCGAAATTTCCTTCCGTATTTCAAAATGTACATGGAAATATCTACAACATTCGTAATGTCTCTACATGTATCTGCATAATAGAACCTTACTGTAAGTTTCCAGAACCCTTCAGATATACAAAATATAGTACAATAAGTCTAATATACGAACATTATGGAATTTTCTACAGCTTTCGACTATAGATTTTTAGGTTATACAATACGTATTTGAGGTTATGCAATTTTATACTACATATTTACAGAGAAACCATATACTAGTCATGTTTAACACTTAATAAAAGATAATTTAGCCTTAAATAAACTCTAATTAAAATATATTAACCATACTAATTGAAGGTTTTACACCAATTACGATGTCGTACCTACGACAATTTACAACTACGCAATATTCCGAATTCACTTTCTTTTCATACAGATTCCTCACGGCAATTAAATAGATTATTTTCGCTGTTCCACTCCTTAACTATCCAAGCAATAACTCTTGGATTATCCTTTGGCCTACACAACACTATTCGTTTCTCACTTAAACTTCTTTCTCAAGTTCTCAGTTTTCTCACATTCCCCAATTAGATGCAGATCGTCCATCTTCTTTTCACATAAAATACACACTGTAGTGTCTTTTCTATTGATAGATCCCTTGTTGTTATGCAGACCCATTATCCACAAAATCAATCCCCCCTTACGTCTATTATTTCCAAATCTTATACTAATCTTAGAGACTTGGAGTACCTTGTAAAATAAACTCAAAGAAGCTCTCATGCCACATTCTTCGACCAACTTTTTGTGTTTGGATGTCCTTAACTCTGGCTATCATAGCTGTCTGGCCCATGTTCCCTTTCCTCTTCCATGTCTCCGCCCAATATATAACCCAATCCTATCCACGTAGGTTTTAGTTATTACTAACCAACTCTTTGTGTACATACACTTTTCCGGCTGTTTAAAGGCTTCCTGGACCACTAAGCCACCCTGTCCTCTCCTCAATCGCATCAAATAGTTCAGGACCCTAAAAGCGCAATCTACTTCTATATATTCTCCACATAATAATGCCACCCCCTCGTTGGCGGTGCACTAAGGTAGCCTCATATATGTTTTACTAAATTCATGTGTGATTTGGTTTAGCAAATCCCTTTTCTTATCTATCCCCCATATTTCTGCCCCATATAGTACCTTACTCAACACTATCGTCTTAAACACAGTTTCCAATATCCTATAGCTTATCCCCGGAAATTTTGAAATTAAGATTTTAACCATAGAAAGTGCCGCCACCCCTCTCCACTTTGCCCTCATGATATGATCTCCCCCCCCCCCTTCTCTTTAGTATCACTCCAAAGTATTCTATCTTGTCTACTTCTTCTATGCATTCTCCCTGTAACTTCCAATTCCTTTTCGCTTTTCGCCTCTTGACCTTGCTTATAGTTAGTAGAGGGTAAGGTTATAGTCATATTGGAAGGTAATATTGAGTGGACTTTCACAAATCAAAGTATCCTCATTTTGTTTTCACTGTAACTGATAAGGAGCAAGGAAAGTCGGCGTGGTTGGGACAATCGTCCGTCAGCGGTGGCCTGTGTCAGGCTCTCAAATTTGTTCTGTAATGGGTGTTCTGGCATGGAAGCTGTACGAAGTATGAAGACATCTGACGACGTAGATCTAGAGGCATTTCTGTGGCCCCAATCAGCTAAGCGTTTGTGGGAGTTGACATCATTGCACCTTTACATAGCTTGATGGATCGGTGATTACCCGCTCTGGTTCCTCCCTTTCTATCCCTGATCACCGATCCTCGATATATAATAATTAATTTGTTGTGACGGGATTAAGACTTTGAAATTCCCTGCCTGTCAGTTTCAGGAATATCACCTCATTACTTAAATTTAAGACTGCATTCCGCGACTACCTGCTGAATGCAGCCGACTAACTTGTATGGCTGGATGAGTGAAGGGCTGTGAGTTAGAAAAGTGTACTGCATCATTATATGTTGTTAAGCTCTGCTCCCAGTGATGTATCACTGGTGTAGTTAAGTGCAAGAGAGGGCCAAGAGCCCCAACTTTGCCACCTACAAAGGCATTATAAATAAATAAATAAATAAATAAATAAATAAATAAATAAATAGTACTTTCCTATTAAAACAATGATCACAACCACCACCTACGGAGGCTTTAATTTTCTTGCCCTTTATATCCATTCCATCTCCTTTCTCGATGCCTTTATTCTTCGAAGTATTGGACCTCTTTATTAGCATTAAGAAAGGATGGTTCCACGGTTTAAATTCCTCTTGCCGGGCTGAGTGGCTCAGACGGTTGAGGCGCTGGCTTTCAGATCCCGACGTGGCAGGTTTGATTGTGACTCAGTCCAGTGGTATCTGAAAGTGCTCAAATGCGTCAGCCTCGTGTCGATAGACTTACTGGCACGTAAAGATCTCCTACGAGACAAAATTTCAGCATCTCGGCGTCTCCGAAAACCGTCAAAGTCGGACGTATTAAAGTTCTCAGGGAAGCAATTTTGTTTTTAAACAACACGCAATCACCCATTCACCAAATGTTGTGAAACCATTCTGCTTTACATCTAATCTAATTTCGTGTGTCTATTTCTAGCCGAGTGCAGCCCTTGTACGACAGACCCTCCGATGAGGGTGGGCGGCATCTGCCATGCGTAGGTAACTGCGTGTTATTGTGGTGGAGGATAGTGTTATGTGTGGTGTGTGAGTTGCAGGGATGTTGGGGATAGCACAAACACCCAGCCCCCAGGCCATTGGAATTAACCAATAAAGGTTAAAATCCCGACCCGGACGGGAATCGAATCCGGGACCCTCTGAATCGAAGGCCAGTACGCTGACTATCCAGCCAACGAGTCGGACTCTGCTCTACACGAAAGAGTTTTATTTTAAATAAGGGGTTTGCTTGGGTTTTGTTTAATTCAAAAAATTAACGTAGTACCTGATTTAATCTATCTCTATAATTATAAAAGTAAGTGTCTGTCTGTCTGTCTGTCTGTCTGTCTGTCTGTCTGTCTGTCTGTGTGACTGTGCGCGATGCCCAGCAAAATCTACAGCACGCAGAGATCTGAAATTTTGAACATAGGTAGATGAAAGAGGGTCCGAATGCACCTCGAAGCCGGAATTTTCATTTTCGCTTTTGTTGGTGAGTTATGAAGGAAAAACCATCGGAAAATGTGCATTGGGATATGACAATCCAAGGCGCTGTCACCAAGATTAAATGCGTAGAGTCGCTGTCGCTAGGCAACGTACATAAGATAGGTAGAGAACACAATATTCAAGGAGCCATTTTACGTCCAGGACGTATGAAGCTGTTTTTGGTCTTATATGGTGTGAGGGCATATGACGGTGTTGATGATGATTCGTCCGTCGGATCGGGACGTTAAGTCTTGAGCTATTCGAGAGGAGTGGTGTATGTGCCGGCGCCGGGTTTCATCCTCTTCATTCTTGCTATCATATATCATGTCATTCATTTCTTTCAACAAGCAACTTTTACAAGAATTATCCGATGTTCTACACAGTTACAAGTCTATCGACTACACGGCAGAGCTTCAAAAAACTTGGAGTCGCCTGTAGTACCCTCAAACATCTTAGAGCGGACGATTGTGGGACCAATTATCCTTCTTAAGAATAAGAATCCTGCCCTCTGCAATGAACACGACTCTGAAACTGATGACTAATGTTATTGAAGCCATTCTCATGGTTGGGCATGCCGCGAGCGAAGTAATATTCATTCCTCGGATTCGAATAATTTCTTCGGATATACAGTGAAGTTTAGATGTCTGCAGTGTTCAAAATAAAATTTCTCTATGTAATAATAAAGCAAACATAATCTTCTTCTTCTTACTATATATAAAAATGGATGTATGCATGTATGTGTGTGTGTAAATGACGCATCTCCTCCTAAACCACTGGAGCAATTTCATCCAAACTTGGTACATTTATGACTTACTATCTGGAGACGAGCACTGTGGGGGTAACCCATCCGTAGCTCCCTTAGGGGTGGGGGGCCAGGGGGAACAAGGTATAAAAATAATCGAAACAAGTGACGAATCCACAGTTTTCGGAGTCGCTGAGATGAACAGTGACACTCCCGATTTTTCAAAAGTAAAAGTTCTGCTCCCTTTCGTATGGGGGGTGAGGGGGTGATATATACAATTAAACTAAAACAATGTCGAATACATTGTTTTCGGGGGTCGCCGAGGTGAATTGTATACTCTGGATTTTTAGTATCAGGAGACAAACCACGTGGGGGTGAGACAGCCCAGGAACCCTTAGGGGCGGGGGCGAGGGGGTCAGATAAACAAATTAACGAAAATACTGTCGAATCCGTACTTTTGGGGGTCACTGAGATGAGTAGTGACAGTCCGAATTTTTTGTAAAGTTCAAGTTCAGCCCCCTTTGGGGTGGGGACGAGGGGGAGTGATATATAAAATTAAACGAAAATAGTGTCGAATACATAGTTTTCGGGGCCGCCGAGGTGAATTCTACACTCCGGATATTTAGTATCAGGAGACAAACCACGTGGGGGTAAGACAGCCCAGGAACCCTTAGTGGCAGGTGGGGGCGAGTGGACTGAGATATAAAAATCATCGAAAATAGCGTCGAATCCATACTTCTCGGGGCCGCTGAGATGAACAGTAACACTCCGGAATTTTTTAAAGTCCAAATTCAGCCCCCTTCGTTGTGGGGGGCGATGGGAGAGTGATATATAGAAATAATAGAAAATAGTGTCGAATACATAGTTTTCGGGGTCGCTGAGATGAATAGTGACACTCCAAATTTTTAGTATCAGGAGACAAACCACATGGGGGTAAAACACCCCAGGAACCCTTAGGGGCGGGGGGGGGGGCAAAGGGACTGAGATATACAAATCACCGAAAATAGTGTCGAATCCGTACTTTTCGGGGTCGCTGAGATGAAATAGTGACATTCCGATTTTTTTTAAACTCAAAGTTTAGCCCCCTTTAGGGTGGGGGAGGGGTGAGTGAGATATAATATTAATCGAATACACTGCCGATTCCATAGTTTTCCGGGTCGCGGAGATGAATAGTAACATTCCGGATTTTTGAAGTCTAACTTCAGCCCCCTTTGGCATAGGGGGTGAGAAAGGGTGAAAAAATAAATTGTCAGAAATGACCAAGGTAATGGACGTGTGTGTTCCAGTATGACTTTTAAGTATAACATACTACCTGGAAAATGTACTGTGGGTGTAAGACGCCCCTAGAACCACTAGGAAAGCGGGTGAAATATAATCCACACTAATAAATGGAAGTCTGTTTGGCGCGATCTATATATACTGTATATATAAATTAAGGCATACAAATGAAAAGAGACGTGAATTAGTGAGACCATTCTAGGCATCTTAGAAAATTTAACACTTGGTACCAGACAAGCTGATGACTTCAAGGATCCCCAGAAAAATCTCAAATTCTCATAATTCTCTGAGGGGTACATGCTGGGAGATTCAAACCTGCATAAGAACACAGTCAGTGATATTTAAGCAGAACCTACAGGTTTCATGGGCTTAAAAGTCTCCTGGAAGTCCTGATTTTTAACCCACTCTCCCATATCAAGATCACGGCACAATCTCCCAGACGGGTTAGAAAATTAAAATTTTGCAAAATTATAGCTTTCAGCATGTAACCGACAGAAAATTTACGAAATATTTACAATTTTTACTTTACCCCCGAAAAATATCGAAATATGGAGGCAATTTTAATGACGGTGCAGTCCTTCCTTTCGATGTATTTCGTGGCTAAACGGTAAGTTGTATCACAAAACGGATGGCACAATCTGCGTTCAATTTGGAGTGATCTACAACTTCGGTCCTATGACCTTTTGTCGTATCTCTATCCCTTATTTCTGGATTTACCTAAATTTTTCACTTTGTACACATATAATTGATGGTTTGATTCACTTATAAGAAAGATAGGATCATTAAATTCCACACGAATATTGGCCCACCCAGTAGCCATATGTGAGCCAAATTCTATGTTTGAAGCTGTCGCATAAGTATCTGAAAAGCAATTCACTGTGTGAAAATCTTACACAAATTTCATCCTATTCAACGTTTCTAAGGCCTATATTACACTATCACATCTCTGTGTCACAGAAGTTTGATAATGTTTATGTGATAAAATATTTTACAGTGTAATACAGCATCTTTGATCACATCTAGCTGTGACACAGTTGTGTGATAAAAGTTATACTCACGATCATACCTTTGATCAAATCTGTGACAAGACAGAAAGAAAATGGCGGGTAATAAGTGCACATGGTCTGTGGTAACCACAACACTTCTTATTTCACATTATGAATCACATGAAATGTTGTACAATTCGAAGCATAAAGATTATAAAAACAGGAACAGAAGACTGAAAATTGACAAAAGCATTGTCTCTCTCTCTCTCTCTCTCTCTCTCTCGTTCTCCTCAACCTGATGATTGGTGGGTAGCATGACTTTCCTCGTCCAACGACCTTCTATCCTGAGCCAGCTGCTTGATTAGTTGATATGGACGTCACCCTTTAATGCCATCGAGGAACCCTGCTCTTGGTCGTCCTCTTCTAGTCTTTCCTTCCAGTTTCCCTTCAAGCAGTGTGGTGCACCATGATGAATGCCGGAGTAAATGATCTATCCAACTAGATCTTCTTTTCGCGATCATTTTCTCTAGACTGGTGGTTTCTTCAACTCTCTTGAGAACTTCTTCATTTGTTATCCTGCGAGTCCAGGGAATTCGTAACATTCGACGCCAGCACCACATTTCAAATGCATCTATTCTCTTCTTATCAGCCTTTAACAGAGTCCAGGTTTCAGAGCCATAGTTCGCAATGCTCCAAATGAAGCTCATAATGAAATGCTTTCTTACTGGTAGGGATATTGCCTTGCAGGTCAACAGACTTCTTTTTTATTGAAAGCTTCTTTAGGCTGGGCTATTCGAGAAGGGGCGTCCTTTCCACACCTCCGATCAGATGTAATGATGCTTCCCAAGTAACTGAACTGATTTACTTGAGTCAATTTTTCTCCTTCCAACCAAACATTAACATCCTATTTACCATCCGGATTACATTTCATTATCATGGTTTTTGTTTTGTTAACATTCATGTTACACTTCAGTATTAGTAGATCATTCAATTTTCGCGTTGATTTGCTCCTTTCCTATAAGCGCTGCCTGGTTCTTGTACAGCTGACAGATGATTTTCCGATCTCTGTAGTCCACTTTCAGCCTTCTAAGGGCTTTAAGCATAATATTCCAGTTAACATTATCAAACGCTTTCTCTATATCAATGAAAGCAATTAGGACATTCTTATTGATTCTTAGGGCTTGTTCAATAATTGTTCTAAGGCTCAGAATTGCTTCTCTTGTTCCTCTGTTTCTTCTAAACCCGAATTGATCCTCTGGGAAATTTTCTTCTATTCTTTTCGCCATGCGATGCTAAACAATTCTTGTAATAATTTTGGAGGTATGTGTTACCAAGCTTAACGTGCTATAATCTTGACATCTCTTTCTATGATTACTTTTTATAACGTCGAGTTCAGTTGCACCGTTCTTCTGATATATTTATCCAGAATTTTCTCCATTGCTTTCAGCGTGAAGGAGGTTAAACATAATGGTCTGTGTGCTTCGGTTTGGGCATAGTTTGCCCTTGCAGGTTTACGTATGAATACTGCTTTAGCTTCAGACCATGAAGCTACACTAGCTCTGAAGAGGTCCGTCAGGGTATTGACGAGTATCTCCCGACCTTCCTGTAGGAGTATCGGAGGTATCTCCTCTGGATTCATCATTACAGTACTGTGACATAACATATGATAAAAGCTTTGACATAGTGTAATATACTCAAGAAGTCTTTAATGAGCAAATTTGATCACATTCATGTAATCAAAGATTTTATCATATTCTGTGACACAGAAATGTGATAGTGTAATATAGGCCTAAAACATAATGAATTGTGGTAGACAAGTGCACCTGTCGTTATCATCACAACTCCACAAGTCGCACTTTACATTGAAAACATCGTCTGCGGACCTCCCTATGCTTTTTCTCGGATAACGCCAATTTACATGCAATTTAAAAATTATTATTCACTTCATGTACAGTAATTTACTTCGATATCCGTTTACAATCTGAAATACCGTAGCGAAGCACGGATACAATTGCTAGTATAATTATAAAAGGAAGTGTTTGTCTGTCTGTCTGTGCGCGATGCCCAGCAAAATCTACAGCACTCAGAGAACTGAAATTTTGAACATAGGTAGATGGAAAGGGGTCCGAATGCACCTCGAAGCCGGAATTTTCATTTTTGCTTTCGTTGGTGAGTTATGAACGAAAAACCATCGGAAACGTGCATTGTGATATGACAATCCAACGTGCTGTCACCAAGATTAAATGCATCGAGTCGCTGTCGCTAGGCAACGCACATAAAATAGGTAGAGAACACAATATTCAAGGAGCCATTTTACGTCCAGGACGTAGGAAAACGTTTTTGGTCTTATATGGTGTGAGGGCGTACGAGGCTGTTGATGCTCTGTTATGAACACGGCTCTGAAACTGATGACGAATATTAGTGAAGCCACCATCATGACTGAGCATGCTGCGGACGAAGTAGTATTCCTCGGACTGTAAGTCCATTGAGTAGGAAGCCATTTTCGGTCCGAGACACGAGAAGCCATCAGCCCGTAATATTCGAAAGTGTTTAGGTGTATGTGCGCGAAGCCCAGTCAAATCTACGACACACAGAGATCTGAAAATTTGACATAGGACAATCGCTTAAAGTTGTAGGACTCCATCCTCGAAAACGGTGCTTTTGCCATTGTCAACTGTACGTGGACTGTTCAAGAGTTCGAAAGGCAAACACACTACAGTATACATCTTACATCCAAATGGAAGGACATTAATATAGTTTATTCCTAAGCTCTATAAGGAAACAATGTATTTTGTATTATATAACATGGACTTTTACATGGTTTTAATGTTATTTGTACATCCATCAACCCGGTATCTTAAGCATTGAAAGTAACAATATAATAAAAATAAAATAATGTATTTCATGCAACTGACGTCAAAACGATGTGAGTTAATAAATATAATGTTTTAATTTGCTATTAAATAAATAGTTTATAAACATCTAACGGTTCAATTAATAAACGCGGGCAAAGCCGCGGGCACATGCTGGTTCAATATAAGACTTACGTGTGTGTCCAGGGGCGTATAACAGATTGCAAAGGCACTGACTTGCCATCGAGGAGACCGTGGTTCGAATTTCAGCGAATGAGAATAAAACTATTCTCTTGGTATTCGGATAAATCAATTGAAAAGTCCAAAATATGAGAGTTATAACTTTTTACCGCAGGTCTTCAATTATTATTCTCTGCTCGATATGGGACACTTCAGCTCAGCACACTGATGATAGAGGAACCCCCTAGCTCCAGGTTTTCTCGAGCAGGGGTACGTTGGGTGGCACGCATGCGTGGTTGTCGGCATCCCGATATGATAAGGGAAGAGGACGTGCCATCAGGTTCATAGTGGCTCTCCGTATGGAGTCTCGTTTCGCGGAAGTACTCTTCAGCTACTGGTCCTCCGTGGAGATTAAGTGGAAGGGAGAAGTTGTCCCTCCAAGTCGCTGGAGAGCCGCAGAGGGAGGGGTAAAGGGAGATGACACCCAGGCAAGCCTAAGCACAGTAGAACAAGACTTTTTCTTACAATCTGTTTTAAGTCGCACCGACACAGACAGTCTCATGGCGACGGTAGGATAGGATAGGCCTAGGAGTGGGAAGGAAGCGACCGTGGCCTTAATGAAGGTACAGTTCCATCGGTTGCCTGGTGTTGAAATGGGAAACCACGGGAAACTACCCTTAGGGTTGCGGACAGTGGGGCTCGAACCCACTGTCTCCCGAATGCACGGCCAACTCGCCCGGTAGAACAAGACTAGAGTAAGCAAATTTCCTTTGTATAGGGTGTTGTTTGTGTGTATTTTTGGAAGTAATCTAATCTATAAGGAGGCAGCTCTGTAAGATAATAAATTCAAATTCAATTATTATTCTCTATTCATTTCAAAATATTTTTCGACGTATAGAATCTACTGAAAATCAAGTCCTGACGGCCCCTATTCTTCTTCTAACACTTTTCCCACTCCTTGGTGGGTCGCGGGTGCGAACTATGTCGCCCATGAGGATTTGGCCCAGTTTTGCGGCTGAATGTCCTTTCTGACGCCAGCCGTAAGTGTGTGGAGGGGGTGTAGCTCTACCCCTTCGTTCCATTTCCTGTTACGGGATCGAGATGAGGTGAGATGAAAGATAAAGGTGACTATTATTATTATTGTTATTGTTATTATTATTATTATTATTATTATTATTATTATTATTATTATTATTATTATTATTATTATTATTATTATTATTATTATTATTATTATTATTATTGCTTAAAGGGGCCTTAAAGGGTCTTCGACCCTTATAATCACCACGTAATGGTAAAAAATAAAAATAAATGAAATTATGTTTTATAAACTGGCATTCAAAAATTAAGAAGAATCCAGTATATCAAGGCGTGATTCAAAAGTTTCCGTTTGAGGGCGTTGCTGCAGCGTACATACAACGTAGCGGACTCCGATGCGAGTGTATAAGCTCGGACATGTACAGTAGATAAAGGGATTCATGTGACTGTGGTGCCGTGCCGAGGTGCGTGCGTTAAATGCGGCCACGTGAATTATGGCGACGTTATTACAAATGCGTCCAAACAGGACCAACGTGCTGTTATTCTGTTCTTAGCTGCCGAAGGATAATTACCGATGGACATCCATCGGATAATGAAGACTATGTATGGGGCAGCATGCCTGTCGAAAACCACCGTTCTCGAATGGTGCACCAAGTTTCATCCGAGTCGCGTTTCGACACAAGACGCTGGTCGATCTGGGAGAACAGCCTCATCCATTACGCCAACACTCGAGCACCCGCCCTGTAGTCCTGATCTCTATCCATGCGATTATTACGCCTTCGGTACCCTCACAAAGGCCTTGAAGGGTCGACGTTTACTATAAGACAAGAATGTGCAGCAGGCAGTAACCGACTTCTTCACGCAGCAGGACACGGGTATATTCAACCTGGTGCGTCGGTAGGATGAGTACCTAAATACTCACCTGACTGGCGTCCCGATTAGGACTGTACTGCCGTCGAACGGAAACATTTTGATCGTCCCTTATAGGTTATAGACAGTTTGTCCAATATGGTACAAGATCCAAGCATCAGGTTAAGTTTTAAAAGTACAGACAATAGGTCTATTTTAGTTTCAATTAATTACTAATGCTAGGTAGCGTATAACTGGGTAAAATTGTCTTTGGAATCTCAGCAGGCAACCAGTAGTCAGTTCGAAGCAATTTATGTGGGATTTTCTTGAACCGAACCGTCACATCACTGCTCTTTACATTCAACTTAAGAGTACAAACACTACATCAACAAAAACGTATAAATACAAGGTAGCTTATTGAACTAAACATGCTTCCGTAATGTAATGGGAAGGAAATAGCTGTAGTTTCCACGGAAACAGTTCTTATTCTTTGAGTAATATTGTTATTGATATCGTGTTTATTTTTCGACTGTGAAGATTCTGAACTAATTAAATTTGCTTAGCCTTTCGTGGGACTTAATAATGTATGATTATATGACAATTATACTATGAGAAATAGTAACATAAGAAAAAAGACACTTAACAGTAAAATGCAAATAAATGCCGAATAGATTAACAGTAGATTCAGTTTCAATGAAAGTCCACAATGTTATGTATTTATTGATGGTATTTACTGCATAGTGGCATATATTTGTTCAGAAATAAAAGAAATGTCTGACAGACAAAATGAAGGAACCCTTGAAAGACTTCCTTCTCTGGGAACATTTTACGCCCGAACTAAATAATAAACTTATTACTGCCGTGCGGTTTGTTCACTATACGGTCCGCACCCTGGCTTTATAAGGAGTACGATTTTCAACAACGCAAGCCAATAATGTTATACGAAGTATTATACATACATTGAGTGCTTAGGGGCCTTCTCCATATCGGAAGTTACACTGCTGTTACGAGAAGAGCCATGTCAGAGAGGTAGTTTCATTTCTATAACCGAACTCCTTCGGTAGCAGGACTGCTGTATGCAACCAACGTCCTCGCAAGTTATGACCAAGATGGACGTAAACTTGACTGACTAAGGACATCATCAGAAGATCTTGAAGTCACCACCTGGCCATCAGAAGATTTTGGAGTCGACAGTTTAACAGTAAGAAGATTTCGGTGTCGCTAGATGACCATCATAAGATTTTGAAGTTGCCGGCATATCATCAGAAGGTACTGAAGTCATCAGCCGATCATCAGATTATTTTGCAGTCGCCAGCCGATCATCAGAAGATTTTGGAGTCGCCAGCGGAACATCGGAGGAATTCGGAGTCGCCAGCGGAACATCAGAAGTTTTGGAGTCGCCAGCTGTCCATCAGAAGATTGTGAATTAGGCTAAGATGTGTGTTTTTGTGTGTGGTGGGCGGTGGTTGTGTGTGTGTGTGTGTGTGTGTGTGTGTGTGGGTGTGGGTGTGGGTAGGTGGGTGTGGATGGGTTTGTGGGTGTGGGTGGGTTTGTGTTTGTGTGCGTTTGTGTGGGTATAGGTGTGTGTGTGTGTGTGTGTGTGTGTGTGGGTGGGTGGGTGGGTGTGTGGGTGTGTGCTGGGGTTTGCCGGTTGTAATGTACGAATGTCATTATGTAACAAATTTCATTTCATTATTGGGTAAGGGAGAATTTATTATTCGGTTAGAGTATCTGGCTGTTGTATGGGTGGTACTGAGTTCAATTACGAGCCCTGTACAGGGTTCTTCTCGGCTAAGGTGTTGCCTGCTGTGCAGGACTCACACAGCCCAGAATAAATAATTGAGGTACTGCTTGATACAATCGGTGCAGAGCTCCAGGGGCGAACAGTGTAGAAGGGTATATTTATTTGGGGCTGATGACCTAGATGTTAAGCCCCTTTAAACCACCACCATCATCATCATCATCATCATCATCATCATGAAGAATACCGGCGGAGGATAGCTGCAGTACAGCGGAGATCAGCTTTAAGAATTACCGAAGATGGCTTACGGCAGAGGAATGGAACGATGGCAGCAAGGATGGCAGGAAGATCCACGACGGAAATGGACTAAACGGCTGATACCACTGGGTAGCACGAGCACGCGTTACGCAGCTCTTGACAGACCACGGACATTTTCGAAAATTTCTACATAGAACAGGCAGAGCGAGCAATCCATTGTGTGTTTATTTTAATGATGCTGACGATATACTACTGCTGTACTAAACTATGAGTTGTCACACAGATCTTAGAAGACTTAAACGAAACGAAATGTAATATTGTCAATAAATCTAATGTTTTACATTGTGACAATAACATTGATTTCATAACTTTAACAAAATGTATTTTTATTTTGTGCGTAACAGATTTATGTGTAACTAATTCGTATAGAGAGGATCACATTTACAGTTTAAATAATGTGGTTGCTGACACACAATATAAATACAAACTTTGAAACCTTGAACGAATATCGATGGCCTACTTCTAATGACACGTATCTGAGAATTCACTTCCTATGTTTACGCTTCCTAACCATGTATAGCTATGCAGTCTATCAGAACAATTTTCGTTGTGTTCCTTTTTCTCTGCACTCGTGGAAATCCTTGAAATTGTACAGGTTGGGAACCACAAATCTATAGCACTCAAAGTAAAAACAGACGTAGTTCAGGGTTAAGTTACAGGACATTTTCTCTTCCTCGTGTATATAAATGCTTTGTGAATAATTTAACCTGCAGCTCAGCACTCTATGCAGATGATATCGCTGTCATAACAAATGGTAAGGAGTTAACAAATGTGGAAAACGAAAGGTTAGAGCTGCTACAGAAATCATTCAATCGGTAGCAGGCTGATAAACTATTTTTAAATAGTAACAAGACGGAAGTTATTTATTTTCACTTAATTAAGTGAACTTAAGATGAGAATGAGCATAGTTCTGTCAAGTTATTGGGAATACATTCGGATTATAAGTTTACCTGGTATACTCACGAATGTTATGTAAAAGACTGTCTAGAGGGTTATCCTTACTTCTAAGACTGAAAAAGTCATTTAATAGTAATCAGACGTTTTGTGGATGCTATGCTTTCTTCCATTCACATTTATCATACTGTACCATATTATGAGGAAATTCGACAGACGCACAAACATGAAGTGGCAAAAGATGACAATATGATGAAAGCTATAAAAGGGAAGGCCAACAGGGAGTCATGCAGGCCTATGTTTCAAGAACTTGCTATTATGACTCTCCCATCACTACACATATTTCATTGCATTCATTATTTTCAAATGAAATCTCGATGATCTGACATCCCGTAGAAATATTCACTCATAAGATACACGGAGAAAGAACGATTTAGATTTTCCACATGCTAAATTGATGAAGACACAATCAAATGATAGATATAATAGGATTAAATTGTTCAATAAGCTGCCTACCCAATGGAAAGATATACCCTAAAGTAACTACAAAAGAGGTCATGGGTTCAATATCTCAAAAATGGCTGTTATTGAACAGTTTCTATTCACTATGAGAATATGAAGAAAAAGTAACGGTATTGTCAAGCGGCGAATATGAAAGTCAACACCTCCTGTTAATAGATAGATAACACTGGTAGTTTTGATCAGCTCCAAGGTTACTATTCAATAGACAAATAGCCCAAAGTATCATGATAAGCTTTCATTTCACTTTCCATATTCGCCGCATGACAATGACATTACCGTTGCCATTGACGCTTTCACGGCCCGTACTTATAGATATGATGTAGGCTTTTGGGCTTATGCCGTGTCAAGAAAATAAGGTGAAATTCTTTACGTTTCGCAGGGAACTGTGCTCTGCGTCATCAGAAAGAAATCTCAACTGTCCGCGAGAAAGGCTTCTAAACATGAGCTTTTGAATTTAGACGATATAATAGAAATAATAGATGGCTTCCCGGACGCGGTACAGCGCTGGCGTTCAAAGCGGAAGCTGACGGAACAATCAGAATCAGTCTGAGAGGGTTACATAACATGTGTACGTAATATAGGCCATAGACAATTGTATGACATAGACACAAGCCTGGAATGGCCTTACATTCACAACACCACAGACCGAATTGCCAAGGTCCTCCGCAAACACAATATAAAAATCTTGTCTACATTATGTGTCAAAAACTTAACATATTAGAGACATGAAACTTGGTATTTGGAAAGTCCTTTAAAAATACAAGAACCTGAACCTTTTTGTTTTCGGAGAAGGCACTTAACAGGGGTGAAAAGAAGTGAAAAATAGTTGAATTATTTTTTATGAGGATACTTATATCTTAGAAACTGAAGATGTTTCAGTCGTAAAAATTCGTATTTGGAATCTCCTTTTAAAAATAAAGAAATATGTGTTTATTTTTTCGACATGGGAGAAGGCTGTTTCTCACATGTACAGTTCTATGTCGCATGGTCGTCTTAGCTCCAAAAGGTAATACCACAAACATGGTTTACAAAGAATTTCTGGTGTAAATTAAACTCAGTTTTTGGGTGAGTTTTTATACTTCAGGAAGTTTCAGGTAATGTCTTAGTACAATGCCGAGGAACGATTACTTTGATCAAATTACGAAATCCACGCAAGCGAAGCCGCGGGTAATTGCTAGTTGCTAGTCTATTAATATTATAAAAGGAAGTGTTTGTCTGTCTGTCTGTGTGTCTGTGCGCGATGCCCAGCAAAATCTACAGCATGTAGAGATCTGAAATTTTGAACATAGGTAGATGGAAAGGGGTCCGAATGCACCTCGAAGCCGGTATTTTCATTTTCGCTTTCGTTGGTGAGTTATGAACGAAAAACCATCGGAAAACGTGCATTGGGATGTGACAATCCAACGTGCTGTCACCAAGATTAAATGCATCGAGTCGCTGTCGCTAGGCAACGTACATAAGATAGGTAGATAACACAATATTCAAGGAGCCATTTTACGTCCAGGACTTAGGAAGCTGTTTTTGGTCTTATATGGTGTGAGGGCATATGACGGTGTTGATGATGATTCGTCCGTCGGATCGGGACGTTAAGTCTTGAGCTATTCGAGAGGAGTGGCATATGTGCCGGCGCCGGGTTTCATCCTCTTCATTCTTGCTATCATATATCATGTCATTCATTTCTTTCAACAAGCAACTTTTACCAGAATTATCCGATGTTCTACACAGTTACAAGTCTATCGACTACACGGCAGAGCTTCGAAAGACTTGGAGTCGCCTGTAGTACCCTCGAACATCTTAGAGCGGATGATTGTGGCATCAATTATCCTTCTTAAGAATAAGAATCCTGCCGTCTGCAATGAATACGACTCGGAAACTGATGACTAATATTATTGAAGCCATTCTCATGATTGAGCATGCCGCGAGCGAAGTAATATTCATTCCTCGGATTCGAATAATTTCTTCGGATATACAGTTTAAGTTTAGATGTCTGCAGTGTTCAAAATAAAATAAATAATGTAATAATAAAGCAAGCATAATCTTCTTCTTCTTACTCTCTTACTATATATAAAAATGGATGTATGCACGTATGTGTGTGTGTAAATGACACATCTGCTCCTAAACCACTGGAGCAATTTCAACCAAACTTGGTACACTTATGACCTACTATCTGGAGACGAGCACTGTGGGGATAAGCCATCCGTAGCTCCCTTAGGGGTGAGGGGTCAGGGGGAACAAGGTATAAAAATAATCAAAACAAGTGCCGAATCCGGGGTCACTGAGATGAACAGCTACACTCCCCATTTTTCAAATGTCAAATTTCAGCTCCCTTTCGCATCGGGGGCGAGGGGGGAGTGATATATAAAATTAAACGAAAGTAATGTCGAATACATCGTTTTCGGGGGTCGCCGAAGTGAATTGCATTCTCTGGATTTTTAGTATCAGGAGACAAACAACGTGGGGGTAAGAAAGCCCAGGAACCCCTAGGGCCGGGGGGGGGGGGCGAGGTGGTTCAGATAAACAAATTAACGAAAATACTGTCGAATCCATACTTTTGGGGTCGCTGAGATGAATAGTGACACTCCGGATTTTTTTAAGTTCAAGTTTAACCCCCTTTGGGGTGGGGCGAGGGGGGAGTGTTATATAAAATTAAATGAAAATAGGAAAATAGTGTCGAATACATAGTTTTCGGTGTTGCCGAGGTGAATTGTACACTCCGGATTTTTAGTATCAGGAGACAAACCACGTGGGGGTAAGACAGCCCAGGAACCCTTAGGGCAAGGGGGGGGGGGGGCGAGGGGACTGAGATATAAAAATAATCGAAAATAGTGTCGAACCCATACCCATACTTTTTGGGGTCGCTGAGATGAACAGTGACACTCCGGAATTTGTTAAAGTCCAAGTTCAGCCCCGTTCGTGGTGGCGGGCAATGGGAGAGTGCTATATAGAAATAATAATGATATATAGAAATAATAGTGTCGAATACATAGTCGCTGAGGTGAATAGTGACACTCCGAATTTTTACTATCAGGAGACAAACCACATGGGGGTAAAACACCCCAGGAACCCTTAGGGGCGTGGGGGGGGGCAAGGGGACTGAGATATACAAATCATCGAAAGTAGTGTCGAATCCATACCTTTCGGGGTCGCTGAGATGAATAGTAACATTCCGATTTTTTAAAACTCAAAATTTAGCTCCCTTTAGGGTGGGGGGAAGGGGGAGTGAGATGTAATAGTAATCGAATATACTGCCGAATCCATAGATTTCCGGGTCGCTGAGATGAATAGTAACATTCCGGATGTTTAAATTCTAACTTCAGCCCCCTTTGGCATAGGGGATGAGAAAGGTTGAAAAAATAAATTACCAGAAATGACCGAGATAATGGACGTGTGTATGTTCCAGTATGACTTTCAAGTATGACTTACTACCTGGACAACATACTGTGGGAGTAAGACGCCCCTAGAACCACTAGGGAAGCGGGTAAAATATTATCCACCCTAATAAATGGAAGTCTTTTTGGCGCGATCTATATATATATATATATATTAAGGCATAAAAATGAAAATTAGTGAGACAATTCTAGGCATCTTAGATATTTAAGACATGGTACCAGACAACCTGATGACATAAGGATCCCTAGAAAAATCTCAAATTCTCATAATTCTCTGAGGGGTACATGCTGGGAGTTTCAAACCTGCATAAGAACACAGTCGGTGATATTTATCTAGAACCTACAGGTTTTATGGGCTTAAAAGTTTCCTTAAAGTCCTGATTTTAACCCACTCCCCCATATCAAGATGGCAGCACAATCTCCCAAACAAATTAGAAAATTAAAATTTTGAAAAATTATAGCTTTTAGCATGAAACCGACGGAAAATTTACGAGATGTTTAAAAATTTAATTTTTTACCCCCGAAAAATATCGAAATATGGAGGCAATTTTAATGACGGTGCAGCCCTTCCTTTCGATGTATTTCGTGGCTAAACGGTAAGTCGTATCACAAAACGGATGGCACAATCTCCGTTCAATTTGGAGTGATCTACAACTTCGGTCCTATGACCTTTTGTCGTATCTCAATCCCGTGTACATTAATTTTTTTCTCTATTTCTGGATTTACCTGAATATTGCACTTTGTACACGTACAATTGATGGTTTGATTCACTTATAGGAAAGATGGGATCATCAAATTCTACACGAATATTGGCCCTCCCAGTAGCCATATATCAGCCAAATTCTATGTTTGAAGCTGTCGCATAAGTATCTGAAAAGTAATGCAATGTGTGAAAATCTTACACAAATTTCATCCTATTCAACGTTTCTAAAACATAATGAATTGTGGTAGACAAGTGCACCTGTCGTTATCATCACAACTCCACAACTCGCACTGTACGTTGGAAACATCGTCTGCGGACCTCCCTATGCTTTTTCTCGGACGACGCCAATTTACATGCAATTTTAAAATTATTATTAACTTCATGTACAGTAATTTACTTCGATATCCGTATACAATCTGGAATACCGTAGCGAAGCACGGGTACAATTGCTCGTTATAATAATATAATGTTATTCGCTTTACGTCACACTAAACACTTTTACAGTTTTCGGAGACGCTGAGGTGCCAGAATTTGTCCCGCATAGTTCTTTTACGTGCTAGTAAATCTACCGATACAAGGCTGACGTATTTGAACACCTTGAAATACCACCCGATGACTCAGGATCGAACTTGCCCTCAACCATCTGTGCCACTCAGCCCGGCGGTATCCGCTTGGGATCGTGAATGAAACAGACTTGTCCTGTATTGACCAGGCATTATTTTCTGATGCGGACCACTAAAAACTAACGTGTGTAAGTCACGTTTATGTGTTGTTAGCTGTAAGATTTAACTGTTCTCTTTAACAGAAACTACTGTGTAAATTCACCGCCAATAATTCATGTACAAGACGTCCACAATAACCACAGAAAAAGTATTACCCACAAGAAAAACTGCCCTATCTGGTTGAAACCACTCTTATTAACAATATTCAGAATATTAACAAGATAACTCAACTTACCTGCTTCTTACCGGGACTGTTTTGTATTCTTGAATAATATGGAAGAAACATTTAGTTATATCTTCAATATTATGACGAAATGACGTCTCTTGTTAGTGTCAAAGGATAGAGAGCATTGGCCGTAGTAGGTCACTGCAAAACTTTAAAAACTAAAATACATGACTTATCTGGTTTTCCTCGGGATGAGTGAATTATGGAGTCCCATATACAGTCGATGGCAATCGGATAGAACGTCTGGAACTTTAGTTCATGAGAAGACATCGTAATATCCTGAATAATGAACATGTCTGTAAATAAATTATCAGCGATAGAATGTCACTGTCTTGAAGTTCAAATCCAGCGAGAGTAACGACACTTCATTTGCTCTAGTTAATACCACCTCGCATGCATGCTCTGGATAAGAATTCAGCTCTCTTTATGAATGTTACGACTTGCCTTCGCCTTGTTCCGAAAACTTTTGTGATGTCATTCATTCTTCAAAGAATCTTCTGAAGGAATATAGAAGTTCTTTTCTATTATCTTCTTTTTTCTCTCCTCGAGGCGGCATCTGTTGTATTCTTTCTCCAATAACATCGCTCTGCTCGAAGCCTCCCGTAACATCAAAGTTCTGCTCGGATTTGACAGCTTCTGTATCTTGTCTCGCTCTCATTGCCACCTTATTGATTGTCGAACAAGGCGCTGAGACTTTCAGCAGGCCACAATGGCCGTGTAGCGTGTATTGCATGGTTATAGGTTAGAATATACAGTAACAGTCCCGAATTGCTAACTCCATTCTCTATTTTCAACTTCAGAATGATGTGAACGTTAGGAATATAGGAAAGATCGCAGTAAAGAGATGATTATATATGTCAAAAAAATCTGCAGCGTTTACAGGTTATAAAATAGCTCCCTGTATTAACAATGTGGAAGTTAATAACATGGATTATTGTGTTGGTAATACGCCACGCGTAGAGGCGGTAAACTATCGATAGTAATCGCTATCGATATTTTCTGATATTATGAGCGCTACTATCGATAGTCGATAGTTTTCAAAAAGTGGAACGAATCATAACATTATGCCTGAAAATGGAACATTTATTGAACACCATCCACAAAAAATCAGTAGAAAGTAGCCCACGACTATTTCATGCTATGTAATTTCTGAAATTCAAATCGGAATCAGTCATAAATCTCTTCAGTGGCACGTCCGACATTCTCGGGCTGCATACGCTTGTCCATAACGTAACCGCCAGAGAAATTCTCTTTCAGTTGCAGTATACATTTTGCGATCGCCCGACACAAGGATCATATAAGAGAAATAGATCCGTCACTCCTGTATAATATAGTTCACTGAGAAAACAGGTCATGGAAGCTATAGTGGCCCCTGTATCTCCGCCAACATAAGGAAATAAATACCACGATAATACCTCGTAATAAACTTGATAATAACAGTTGTTACTTTGTTAAAATTTTAATTGTGGTAGAGATAATGATTGCATTTCGGTAGGAAAGTTGTATCTAAAGCTTCTCTCGTGTCTTTTACTTGAAAAGCAAATTGCAATTACCGGATTTGTATGTTGACAATACTGCTATAATGCTAGCTTGTATCGTTGTTTCACCGTTCGCATTTTAATGTACATTTACATCTATTAAATAATAAATGCAACATTGATTACTGAAAATGTTAATGCAATTCATATAAAACCCCAAGACGCCCATTTTTGCCTAAATCACGATCTAACGTAACCTCATTCTTTCGCTCGTTCGTTGAACCCTTCCCACGACTTTTATGTATGGGAATGGAAAACAGGAGAAAGAAAGGAAGAAGTAAAACACAGCATAATGCACACAGTTTATATTTTGAATTTTATTCCAAACAGCAGGTAAGAAGCACAATCACACAGACGTTTACTCGCAACAGCTAGGTAGTTCAATGTGAAATACGTTCATGATCATAATACTATTTCTTCACACTAAGAACGCGTATAATTGTAATTTCACTCCATACTCTCAAAAAACTGGATCAAATATCTCGTTCAATGCGAAAGAATCTCAACAAATTTTCGTCTAACAAGCACTATTACATACCGTACGACCAAGTTCCCTTTACGCGCAACAATAACAGTGTTGTGTTTTGAATTTGCTGTACCGCGCAACTGAATGTGTAATGCCAACCACTGCCTTCTAAATTAACCCTCTATAAGAGAATTTTAGTTTTCACTAGTTGGCGGAGATTGAGGGGCCCATCTCGGAACTGCTTCGGACGCTCCCTTTTAAGTATCACCCCCTTGGCCCGACATTTTGTCGGGTATTGTATTATCTTTGGAAAAATGTTTTACTGCATTCCCAACAAATGGCAGCGGAGTTTTCAGTTGATTTCATGAAGACTTTGACCTAAAACGTGCCTTCTCTTCTCACGCCTACATACAGTTTCTGATAACTTGTAAATATCTTTTTTTTGGGTCCCGTTTTGGCATCAACTCAACTAAGGTTAGGTTGAATGGAGAATCCTACCTTCCAAAATGTCGGCACAGAATTCGCAGGTACATAGAGATACTTAAATGCACACCTATGAAAAGGAACAAACTCCTCACCAGTTAACTGCAAACAGCTGTGTAGTTTCTGTTAGCACGAAAAATAAGCCAACGAGGAAAAAAAAATATTACACAACAATCTATCGTTGACTATCAAAAATAAGCAAGTTACTATTGATGTCAAACGATAGTGCTCGCTATCGATAACTATCGATAGCAGTATTGATAGTTTTCCGTCTCTAGCCACGCGTGATTATGCGCAAAGGCTATGCAGGCAATCTCTGCATTCGAGAGATGAGAAGGTTCGAACACAGCTGTCGGCTGTCTTAGGAATGGTTTTATCGTAGACTTACGTTCCTTGACAACGCGAACATGGAAATAACAATTTTAAGACGCTTTTGATGTTTGGGTAGAACGCGGAAATCGCCCAGAGTATTTCACTGAATATTGTTTTAACAGGAAGTACAGTTGGGCAACCATCCTCTATATAACACTAATCACAGAGAAAAAAAGGAATGAAGCCGACACTTCGAAAAATGAAGGTATCCGCTAAGAAAGATAACGGCCAGGAAGGGCCTGAATATGAAAGACTCCCTAGGTCTCGGGGTCGGAAAATACCAAGTGAGGCCGCATAGGATAAGTGAAAGTGAGGAGCCGACACAAGTGAGTGGAAGCAATGCCAGAACTCACCTAAGTGCCCTGCGGTCGCCTACCCACACTCTCAAGGTAAGAGCCCCTGGTATCCCTTTCAGTTGCGATTTACAACAGGCAGGAACTACCGTGGGTGTTATTCTACTGACCCCACCCACAGTATGTCTATTGCTGCCATCAGATGCACCTCTTCATACACGTGAAGCAGCAAGCCAATAACGTTATTAATAATAATAATAATAATAATAATAATAATAATAATAATAATAATAATAATAATAATAACGCAGGCCGAGTTGGTCATGCGGTTAGGAGCACGCGACTATGACCTTGCATCCGGGAGATAGTGGGTTGGAATCCCACTGTCGACAGCCCTGAAGATGGTTTTCCGTGGTTTCCCATTTTCATACCAGGCAAATGCTGAGGCTGTGCCTTAATTAACGCCACGGCCACTTCCTTCAAACTCCTAGACCTTTCCTATACCATCGTCGCCATATGACCTATCTGCGTCGGTGCGACGTAAAGCCAGAGCAAGAAAAAATATAATAATAATAATAATAATAATAATAATAATAATAATAATAATAATAATAATAATAATAATAATAATAATAATAATAGTAACGGAGTTCTCCGTGGAAGGCAGAGGTAAAAGAAGGTGCGGGCTGGAATGGGTCTAACTACAAGTTCGAAAGATGAATTAAAATTTCAACAAAGGTTATATTTTCAAAATTTAACAATGGTAACATAGAATTTGAAAACTTAACAAGTCAACAACAAGCCAAAATCAGATACAAAGAAATTACAAATGTTAGGGGATTATTACAAGGTCTGGGCTTCGAGCCCCACAATCACAATCCTTGAGCTATTGGCCCAACTTTACCAAGGTACAAAATTGAGCAAAGGGGCAGAAAACCCCATCATGCCAAGGAGCACTTGCTCCTAATTACAATGGTAAGCCTCCTAGAGGCACGCACAGATCAAATTTAGGAAAGACCAGACCCGCTCTCAATAGTTCAATCGTATCACGAGGCCATAAGCAGACTTCACACTAACTGCTCTCAAGGCACACATATAATGGTACAGGGGTACCTCGTACCCAATCTACTGGGCCTTCTCAGGAAGGAAAACAAAACGAGTTAAATAAATGGCCCTAAATACATAATTGAATGGAGGCGATTACTTGCACTCCTACACTAAAGTTTTTTTTAAACCTATGTGGCGCTAGGCCGATAATACAGGGGCTAATCCCAAGCTAGGGAGGTGACCCGTATGAGAAAACTTTAATACATAAATGAAGAGAAGAAACGGTTACAAAAACGTAGCCACCTCAATTTCAAAATGAAGGGGAGTTCGAGAGGGTAAAGCACTCTCTATCACCGCTTTAAAGTGAAGGAGATTTGTAGTTTTCACATAGACAGAAACGGAATTTACCTTCTTAAAAAGATGGGTTACATATTAAAAGATTCGAACCCTCCCCGAGAGTTAGACTGCTGAGCTAGCAAGAAATAAAGATGTTAAAGGCCATTACCTTGTAGAAGAACTGCTGTCTGAAGAACGAGGCGCTTCCCGCCCCCTGCTACATATCCACACACTAAGCTAGATGTTACTGGAGTGGCACCGAGACAAGAAAATCAGCAGTTTTTATACTCTCGTGGAAAATTCGAGACCTTTCAGGAATGAGTAGACACACCCCCCTCCAATTTTATTGGATAGCTTAGAGCTACATATCCATATCGAAGAAGACATACATGATTGGCTGAGAATTAATTAACGAAATTCGGGATTGGCTAAGTTCAAACCAGGCTGATAGAAAGGATTAATATTGCCAACCCACAAACCACAGAACAAAATTTAGTAAAGACAAAACTCAGGAATACAACATTTCTTCAGGAGAGTACATTCCATTACACCAGAGTGTATTACCATAGTTTTTGGCAGAGACATCTGTTAGAGAATGTCCACACTTCTTGATCCATAAAAAACAAAAGCAAATCAAAAACACTCAGTGACATCTTCTGATAACCCGTAGAATTAGTTCAGTTGTAAAGTTCAGAGCTTCTCCTGTAGAGGACTTTCAATTGGCGCAATATTTGAACTAGCGGCGTGGAGGTGTACAATAATAATAATAATAATAATAATAATAATAATAATAATAATAATAATAATAATAACAAGAACAGGGATATAATCCACTTAATAGCCGCTCTTATTAGAAATCGAAAAGTGTCGAGGTGTCCATATGAACAATATTTCTTTTATCTGATGTTTGAATTAAAACTCAAGATAAAAATTGTCAACCACCTCGTTCGGATTTTTTTGGAAAAATGTACTTCAACCCGTGGTACAGTATTTGAGGTCAGGGAGTACAAATGGTGTTCAACAATTGCTAATGAACTTTTTCAACACGGAGCACGCTATGGTCAATATAATGGTGTCCAGGATTTTGTTTATTCTTAAGAAGTTCAGCATCTCTTTTGGAATTGTCCCTCTAGCGCCAATCATAGGCCCAAAAAGTTCCCATTTGTAATATCATGCTTCTTTCCGAGATCCTCCGTGAATGGTTCACATTATGGCCTTTTCCTCCTCACGCATTAATCGAAGCTGCTGTTCATTTTCCTCGAATCTTACAGTAGGATCACCCACCATACCCATACATTTAACCCGGTCGATTGTAACAATCGTCTTGGGGATTACATTTGTGGGAATATAGCCTACTTGTTCACAGATCTCCTAATGTTGTTGTTTACGGAGGCTTCCAGCAATCAATATGCGAACTGTATTCTGCCGAATGACACTCATCAGCTCTCCCTTGCGACGGAACCCTAATACATGAGGTAAGGTTTCGAGCTTGTCACATCTTCCGCAACGGGATGTGTTAAGGCTCTTTACAGGGAGAGATCGAACTGCGATGACATTAGAATTCATTTAAATTGCATCTGTCCATCTTCGTTACAAGTTACTTCTCTCATTATTGATCCAACGGTTACCTTTTCCTTTCTTCCGGTGGGAAAATAATATTACTCTCTTACCTTTGGATGGTCATGTGCACCAACTTCTGCAGTAATCTTAACGGAACACTTTTCGGATGAACTTGTAAAGAGGGTTTTCAAGACGTTCAACCTGTACCTTGCTAAGCGGAAACGTTCAAGGGAATGGACGATTTCAGTGCGGAGCTCGTATGGGCTTTTCACACACATCAGCCTTTTGCAAATATTTATATGTTGTTCTTTAAAAAACTGCGTGGTGCGCTCAATCATTGCACCTGGTGTGTCAGTAGGTGATCCAACAATTTCTTTAACTGAACTCCTTTATCATTTTATCAACGTCACCATGAAATTTCATCGTAAGGTTTTTAAGACGTGCGATAGATTAGCTGCGGTCAGATATATTGGTTGAGTATATTTAGCTTCTGATCGGGAATGAGAAGGAGTGAACTAACCAGCTCGTTCAAATCCTTCGTGAGTTGATTGATTACCGTACTGTTTCATCCGATTTCATGGGGAAGAAAAACACTAGTATGTATATATATATATATATAGAGAGAGAGAGAGAGAGAGAGAGGGGGGGAGAGATCAAATACTGTCTCTTCAGGCCGGTTTTCTTTAAAATAATTGGATAATATTCACATTTGACACTGTATTACTTCACTGCTGTTGACGCCAGGTTTTAGTGCGCACGTTGAGCCACCAGAGTGAGTCGCTGTTGCAAGTTTTCTCGCCTGCTTTTCGCTGGGAAGATCACCCAGAGCATCGCATTCTCCTACTGGGACACGGTATATGTCCTTTTGGCTCTAATATCGAGCTTCATTTGTCTTCTGTAATACACTGAAATAACTATGTTACTCTGATGAAGCCGACAGCCGACATATTTGTAGACCGTCACTCCAAGAGTTTAAATACAAAAATACAATGGCCTGCTGAATGTTTTATCTGTATAGCTTATAAATACATATGTATTTGATTTGTTTTATATTTTTATATTTATAATTTTTATATTTGTTGTCATTTTATTATCATTACTTATTTAATGTTGTTATTCACCAAACAGTCATAATAAACATATCTCAATCTCCTGATTTTCTCTAGATAGTTTCTGTAGCGCCCAGTGTAATATCTACACTGCTGTTTGGAGAAAGTGAAACACCAAGACCGATAGCTGTGATCACAATGCAATTTATTCCACAGATTAGGCATATGGCAAGAGACAAATTATTACAATTGCAGGCCTGTACATACACGGTGACTTTGGAACTTTGGTACTGCGTAGCGCTACCACACACAGCAATAAGAGCTGCTAAACGTCGTGGCATGAAAACAAAGATCGTCTGAATATGCTGCTGGGGAATACTCTCCACGCGGTTTGTAGGTGCGTCCACAAATCGTCAACAGTGGCTGCAGGATGATCGAACGAACAAGTTGCCGACCGACTGTTCCAGATATGTTCGATGGGCGACAAGTCAGGCGAACGAGCAGGCCAGGGAAGCAGTGGTACCCGTCGTTCTTCGAAGAAGGCTTGCAAATTGCTCGCCACATGCGACCGGGGATTGTCCTGCTCCAATATGATGTGTGGAACGGTCTGCAGGAGGGGCAGTGCCTCGGGCTGTAAAACCTCCCATTTGTTCAGATTGCCCTCAAGACCTAGGAGGCGAAATGGCATGTTGTAGGTAATAGCACCGCAAACCATCACACCTGGCGTTTGTCCGCTATGCCGCTCAACAATACAGTCTGCCCGACTGCGTTCACAACGGTGGCTCTAACGCGTATGTAGCGGGACTCGTCTGAAAACACTACATTTTGCCACACAGCACGCCAGTGTCGGTGTTCATGTGCCCATTGCAGTCTGCGACGTTGGTGGTTGCTGGTCAATGGAAGCCGACGCAATGGTATGTGTGCCACCTGTCCAGCCCTCAGAACACGACGTCGAACCGTCGATGCAGACATGGCCACACCCGTTGCAGTGTTCCAACGTCGAACCAACAATGTGGACGAAGTTGTTCTGTCCGTTACGGCCAAGCGGACAAGATGGTGGTCGTCTCGCGCTGTGGTCACATTGTGTCGTCCAGTATCCTATTGGCGCTGTGTACGGCCCTCTTCTCTCCATTGTTTCCACATTCGCCTCACTGTCGAAGCAGCCGTGCCCTGTACGGGCCGCAATGTCACGGAACAATAGACCTACCTCCCGGAGCCGAATCATCCTGCCCCGTTCGAACGCACTCACATGATGACATTCCACACTGTGATGTCGGTGAGGCATAGTGGCACTTGGGTACACTTTTCCATTTCGCATGACGGCTCCGTACCGACTGAGCGTTGCGGCACACTGACCTGGCCGGTCACACATAGGAGAGCACTGCTGGGCCTACGATTTTCTACACGTTCTCTGACTTTTAGCATGTTTCAGACCATTTCTTCTGAGTGTTTCACATTCTCCAAACAGCAGTGTACGATAAGTTGAAAATTATCGACTTTATTTAGAAAAGCTTGGAAGGTGATCCAAGGTGAATAATTATTCTTACCAATAGTGTTCAGATACGATTTTTAATTGTCTGATATAAACGCGGGAGGAACCGCCGACACTACTGGTGAAAAGTTAGTCATTAGTGATAGGGCTTCTATTATAATAGGACGAAGTAATGGTAAGATGAAAGAACGAATTTTCCGCCACTTATTATTAGTCACTTATCTGTTGTTGTTTGGATTATCAGTCCACAGACTGGTTTGATACAACTCTCCATGCCACCCTATCCTGTTTAATCGTTCCTTTTCAACGAAACTACTACTGTACATCCTACATCTCCTCTAATCTGCTTGTTATATTCATATCTTCCGACTCGTTGGCTGAATGGTCAGCGTACTGGCCTTTGGTTCAGAGGGTCCCGGGTTCGATTCCCGGCCGGGTCAGGGATTTTAACCTTCATTGGTTAATTCCAATGGCCCGGGGGCTGGGTGTTTGTGTTGTCCCCAACATCCCTGCAACTCACACACTATCCTCCACCACAATAACACGCAGTTACCTACACATGGCAGATGCCGCCCACCCTCATCGGAGGGTCTGCCTTACAAGGGCTGCACTCGGCTATAAATAGCCACACGAAATTATATAATATATTCATATCTTGGTGTACCTCTACCGTTTTTTACCTCATAAATAAACTCAACAAGTCCTGGATATCTTAAGATGTGTCCTGTGATTCTACCTCTTCTTCAGGTCAAATTTCGCCAACTTGTTTTCCTCTCACCAGTTCAAATCAGTATCTCTTCATTCGTGATTTGATCTGCCCATTTCACTTTCAGCATTCTTCTGCAACATCACATTTCAAAAGCCTCTATTCTCTTTCTTTCTGAGCTAGTTACCGTCCATGTTTCACTTCCATACAATGCAGCGATATCTAGAATACTTAAACGGTTACTATCAGAACTCTTTACACAAGTCTATTTTGTAATGTAATGTTGCTAATCTTTCTAAACATCGCCAAAGGAAATATCCATGGCAAGTCAGAATTAATAACAGCCAACTAGATTGAAACATGACATGTGCTATTTTCATATGTCAAATATATTCACATCACAACCATTCTGTATGAAAGGCTGTACTAATTACATTATCAAACGCTGTTTGAACTCAAAGGCCGAAAGCCACATTTATCCACAAAGTGAATGTTATGTTCACATATCGATGACATCATTTTGTATGTTTATTTTTTTTATGTCACAAAGTTAGTAATCCCTCTGGAATGAATGCAATTATAAGAAATATGATAGTGACTGAAACTCAGAATTTGTGACTTACGTCAAGTATAAATTACCCGGATTATGAGCCGTCAAAATTTTCTTCAAAGGGATGTACAAAATGATACTGATCTCTTAATTTTTGTAATTCGATCTGCAGTCAATACTGGTGAGATTTAAAAAAATTAAATGTCATCTCCGTACGAGTGAAAGTCCGCGTTATACTGGAGGTTCCATTGCTATAATCACTGCACAAAGAATTACAATATAGCTTCCTTTGTGATTTGGAAAAGTAAAATATTCGTGGGCTGCATTAAACTCGATGGATGAAGCTGTACGCATAAACGGGCTTCGGTGGTGGGATCATGTGAGGCGAATGGAAGAAGATAGGTTACCTAGGAGAATAATGGACTCTATTATGGAGGGTAAGAGGCGTAGAAGGAGACCAAGACGACCATGGTTATACTCAGTTTCTAACGATTTAAAGATACGAGATATAGAACTAAACGAAGTCACAAAACTAGTTACAAATTGAGGACTGTGGCGGCGACTAGTAAATTCACAGAGGTGTACAGACTAAACGTTGAAAGGCATAACGGTGTATAATGAAGATGCATGTATGTATTTATGTATGTACGTATGTAGGAATTAAGGTACTGTAGAAGTGATGGGGAAGTTTAAGAAATCTGCCTTTATTCTGACATTAGTGATGATGATATAACAATAATAATAATAATAATAATAATAATAATAATAATAATAATAATAATAATAATAGGAATTAGAAGACACTTTTACACAGGTTTCAAACCTGAAGGATTATATGCTTTAGAAGCCTTGACCATGGGTAGACAAAGGAAAGCCGACTAGCTGGAAGAGAGCGGAGGAAGTTAAGGAAGATTCTACGTAACCGATGGGTTGTGGGCAAATGTGATTGAGATCAAAGGAAGGCTCGCACAGTGAGTTAAAACCAGTCACAGGATCCATTAAGAAGGGACGATTGCCATTCTGCGGATACGTCTTCAAGATGACCTGTAAACAAATATAATATTGAGTTTGATTAAGCCTAAGACAGCAAGGCCGAGGGCTTTCAGGAATGCGAAAAGAATTTAAGGCAAATCGGACAGAGAAATTAGTGAATAACTAACAAGTTTTAAGATGGCTTGGAACTCCAGAAGGGACCTCTGCCCGAAGAACACAAAAAGAATCACTTGTTGATGGTCTCCGAAGTCAAAGGAAGTCGAAGCCAGAATAAGGACAAGACCTAGACACTAAGGTGAAATTGGTTATATGCTGCGCCGACAAAGAAGTATTAACTCGATAAAAATGACATAACATTAATGTACGCGCTGAGCTACAGTTAGCAGGCGTGTCAGTTTTCACGCCACATAGCAGCGAAATCAGAAATCTGCTGCGCGAACTAGGCCCGAATTTTAATTAATGTTTTCATGTAAACACCAAATGTGACGCCAGAGATCTCTTAAGACTCGTTCCCACCGAACAAGCGAAATTTCCACTCGACCGCTCACATCTAGCGGAACAGAATCGAACGGGAATCTACGGGCAACTGCAATGGGCAGTCTGATAGCAGGTGTCAAGAGGCAGAACATTTCGAGTTTTTTTTAACAATTAGCTTTACGTTGTACTAACACAGATGAGTCTTATGGCGACGGTGGGTTAGGAAAGTGCTAGGAGTGGGAAGGAAGCGACCGTGGTCTTACTTCAGGTACAGCCCCAGCAATTGCCTGGTGTGGAAATGGGAAACCACGGAAAACCATCTTCAGGGCTGCCGACGGTGGGGTTCGAACCCACTATCTCCCGGATGCAAGCTCACAGCTGCGCGCCCCTAACCGTACGGCCAACTCGCCCTGTTACGAGAGATCGGAGAAGTTTCTGCGTGCATGAAATTAACAAGAGAGCCGAAATTGAAGTTGAAACTTATTTGAATATTTATTACACGATGAAGCTAAGTCTCGACGGTACTTCAAAGTTACCGCATTGCAATTTCAGCAACTATTTCAGGCAGTAGAATTAACAAAGAAGTTCAATTTCACAGATGGAAATGCTACCTCAGATGCAATGGGAGTCCGTGATCTTTTTAAAACCACGTTAATGCAGTAGATTGCCTCACGTGGCAGGATGAAATCATTAATCGAGGTAACAACATTAATTCTTTTAATACAAAATGCTTTAAGCCTCATCGACACAGATAGGTCTTATGGCGACGATGGGATAGGAAAGGGTTGGAAAGGTAGCGGCCGTGGCGTTAATTAAGGCACAGCCCCAGTGTTTACCTGGTGTGAAGATGGGAAACCACGGTAAACCATCTACAGGGCTGCCGACAATGGGGGTCAAATCCACTATCTCCGGAATGAAAGCGCACAGCTGCGCGATCCTAACCGCACGGCCAACTCTCTCGGTAACATTGACGTGTATTTATTGTCCACGGCAGAGCAGTATCGTATACAGTAGCCTACTGTTTGTTAGGAACACGTACGCGACAGTTTGAGACCTAGGGAATGCCACTTACGAAATCGTTATCAATGATCAATTATCTTACTGATATACTGTGTGTGGACTCCAGCATAACATGATGTGATAAAGTCAACAATAATCATGAAATAAATTGGATATAGACTACAGTTACCTAGCACGAAATTAAATTCTAATAAGTTAGATTTTCCATAGCCTTGCTTGCTTATTTTCTTATTTCCTCCCAGGCATTATTTTTTACTTTGTTGTTAGGGTAATGCTCGTAGGTCTTGATGTAGAGGAAATTATATTTTTGAACTGAACTGATAAGTTTCTCCGTGCCTAGTATTAATACGTTGAATAAACTCTCAGAAAACAAAACGTTCCCGAATGTATCCAAGAAACAGCTGACTTTCCAGCTGAAGCTGATACAAATTAGCACCCGAATAGTCGTCCGAAAGATCTCGACCCGACTGTCTACGAATTTGCACGAATCTTCATAATTCTGTTCGATACCGCCCCCCTAGTCGAAAAATATTCTCGCCAGAGAATCCTGTTCCGTTCGGTTCGATTCGATTCGATTTGTGGCCATCGCCTTCTCTATCTCCCGTATAAACACATACATACATACATACATACATACATACATACATATATACATACGTACATATATACATACATTATCATTATAGACTGTTATGCCTTTTTAGCGTTCAGTCTGCAAGCCTCTGTGAATTTACTAAATGTCGCCACAATCCTCGATTTGCAACTAATGGCGTGGCCTCTTTTCGTTCTATACCTCTTATCTTCAAATCGTTAGAAACTGAGTCTAACCATCGTCGTCTTGGTCTCCCTCTACTTCTCTTACCCTCCATAACAGAGTCCATTATTCTCCTAGGTAACCTATCGTCCTCCATTGGCCTCACATGACCCCACCACCGAAGCCGATTTATGCGTACAGCTTCATCCATCGAGTTCATTCCTAAATTAGCCTTCATCTCCTCATTCCGAGTACCCTCCTGCCATTGTTCCCACCTGTTTGTACTAGCAATCATTCTCGCTTCTTTCATGTCTGTTACTTCCAACTTGTGAATAAGATATCCTGAGTCCACCCAGCTTTCGCTCCCGTAAAGCAAAGTTGGTCTGAAAACAGACCAATGTAAAGATAGTTTCGTCTGGGAGCTGACTTCCTTCTTACAGAATACTGTTGATCGCAACTGCTTGCTCACTGCATTAGCTTCACGACACCTTGATTCAATCTCACTTACAATATTGCCATCCTGAGACAACACACAACCTAAATACTTGAAATTATCGATCTGTTCTAGCTTTGTATAACCAATCTGACATTCAATTCTGTTGAATTTCTTACCTACTGACATAAATTTAGTCTTCGAGAGGCTAATCGTATAAACACATATTAAATAAAATTGTATTCGGTTTGATTTAATTCCATTCCACTAGATGGGAGCGGGCCTTTACATGCCGGTGTCGTATGACATGGAGAGTCAGTTGTGTTTTTTCCACCCCCTTAAAAGCGGAATCTTTAAATGTTTTGTCAATCTTCCGTAAGGTAGAGGTAATATAACCTTCAAGTTTTCATTCTGTCGAAACACGAAACACAAAATACCTAAAACTGTCACTTACCTGTAAAATAACACATTAAATTACATGTTCCGTTCTATCAGATCGCTTTCAAACAAGCCTACACATGTTCAATATTGTTTGCGTAGCGTCAAATTTTCTATGATAACGAATGGGTGATATTATGAGTAATCATGATAAACTATATGAATATTAAATTCGTTGTCGACACTTTAGGAGCTTAGAAGTAATGTAAACTGTACTTAATACAGCTAAGCCGCCTGGTGACCATGAAGGTGTGAGGTCTGAACGGCCTGGCACCGTGATTAGCCGGCTCGAGTCCTGTTGGTCGAAATAAATTTTACCATCAGAATGTTGGCCGGCAGGATAGGAGAGGTGGTGGTATACAATTTATAAACACGAGATTGTGTTCAAAAATCCTGGATTAAATTCCAAACCTCTCCACAGCGCTCATATGGAGTGACGACATATGACGCTGTTGATGGTGATTCGTCCGTCGGATGGAGGCGTTAAGCCTTGAGCAGACCCCCTGGTGCTATTCAACAGGAGTAGGCTATGTGCCGGCATTGGGTTTCACTCTCCCTTCCTGATATCATATATTACGTCTTTCATTACTTCTTCTGATGAGGTTGACGTCAGGAAGGGCATCCGGTCGAAAAGGCCGCCACGAGAGATTCATGTCACCTCATACCCGATTCTGCAGAGAAACTGGACAAGGTTGGACAAACAAACTTAATACACTCTTGTTCTGCACGCCTGTTACCTCCAGTGTCAGTGCCTGGACTGAGTTCACTGGCTTCGCTGGCGTCGCTTGTAGCTCGCCAAAGACGAGCCAGTTGGTACGGGACGTAGGGGAAAGGCAGGGGAGAGTAGCAGTGTTAAAAATGTCACTGTTGTGACCAAAAGAATCCACAATAACACCACAAGCTGAGAAATTAATGATCCGTACTTCTTATGAACAAAGGAAGTAGAATGTAAATACTAAAATGAAATGATTTTGATTTGTGGTGGGATGAATGTCAATGGCGTCCCAATTACTGATGTATCCGTTCAGTGCTGTGCACAAGATCTTTGTTGATTCTCAGTCTGTTGGAAGAGTCGACGAACAAGGGCATAATGTATCAGGCTGCGACCATAGGTCTCACTACTTCAAAGTTGTTTAGGTAATATTTATTGGAATTTTAGGGGATGCACGCGCTGAACGTAGTTTCCTCTCCATCCCTGCTATTGATCATACGTCGCACCGATTCGGACAGGTCTTATGAAGATGAAGGGAGAGTACAGATATAGGACTGGGAGGGATTTGACCTTGAGCTTATGGAAGATACTGACCCAGCACTTGTCTGGCATGTAATGGGAAACATTCTGTATGTTTGTCACCAACGGAGTTGAAATCCACCATCTTCCGAATCAAGGCTAACAGCTACACTCGCCACAGCTATTGCGTCCTCAGTCGGCATCAAAGCGAGCGGACGTGAAGGGCGATATTTTCCGTCCTCTACAAAGGGCACTAGGAAAGTTATGCAATACGCAAAAACGGTTGGCTGCACACCCCTGTTATGGTGAGGAATGAAAAGAGGGGTGAAAACCGGTCTAGTAGACAGCAAGGCGCGACCTTCACACCAGTTGTTACCAAGGAGTGGGATTGAAAGCAAGTTAAGATGTCAGTGTGGTTTAAAGGTGAATATCACACAATTATCCGCTACAGTTTTGCTCGTGGATTAACTGTTGACCAGTGCCTGGAGGAAATGACTCCTGTGATGGGGAAAGACTTTCCACATCGGACAACAATTTTCCGCTGGTACAAAGAGTTCCAGAGGGGAAATTTTGGAGTTGAAGACGATCCTCGTTCTGGGCGACCTTCTGAATAAGTGACTGAGGAAAACATTGAAGCTGTGAGGTAAATGTTGCAGCAAGAGAGGCTGTTGATATATCGGCAGGCAGAAGAGACCCTCCGCATCCCTGCACCAGCTATTCATTCAATTCTACATGACCATCTCCATGTTAGAAAGGTTTGTTCCCTTTCAGAGGAACAAAGATGACATCGAGCGAAATGGTGCCGAAAAATGCTAAAACAGTTTGAAAATGGGACTTCGCGTAACGTCAATAGCACCGTTACAGGTGACGAAACTTGGCTTATTATTACGATGTGCCAACAAAATCCCAGAACAAGGTGTGGCTGTTTGAAGATGAGGTACTCCTGTGACTGTGCGAAAGTCAAGGTCAGTGAAGAAAAGGATGATTGCATTATTCTTCACTAAACGCGGCATCCTAACTCGGGTTGTGCTAGAAACACAAAGGACAGTTACTGCGAAGTGGTAGAGTGAGACCTTCTGCCTCAGGTCATCCAGGATCTGAAGCAGTTCCGTCCAAGGTCACGGCTCAACACTTGGCTCTTGCATCACGACAATGCTCCAGCACATAATACTAATGTAACAATGGCTTTTCTTGCCAGATCAGGGTCGGCTGTGCTTGATCACCCTCCATACATTCCTGATCTTGCCCCATGTGACTTCGCACTCTTCCCAGAAGTGAAGATGAAGCTGAAAGGGCGGCGTTTTTCATCCGACGAGGAGCTTCTGGCAGCATGAGATCAAGAGTGTGAAAATGTAACCGAAGAAAAGTGGCAGAGTTGGTTCAATGACTGGTTTCGACGTATGGAGAAGAGTACTGAGTGTGGTGGAAATTATTTTGAAAAAGCCTAAAGCGTTCACTCACATTGCAAAACTTTCCTAGTGTCCTTTATAAGTATCCCAGGTGGGCTTCCTTGAAACAAACACTGCTGCCAAAGGACTTTACTCTTCCATAACGATATCAGTGTATCCTGGTGTCTAAAGCAGTACGCGAGTGTTTTAGTTCTCTTTAGTACTCTTGCATCTTACATACCGCCGGGCTGAGTGGCTCAGACGGTTCAGGTGCTGGCCTTCTGACCCCAACTTGGCAGGTTCGATCCTGGCTCAGTCCGGTGGTATTTGAAGGTGCTCAAATACGTCAGCCTCGTGTCGGTAGATTTACTGGCACGTAAAAGAACTCCTGCGGGACAAAATTCCGGCACCTATGCGTCTCCGAAAACCGTAAAAGAGCAGTTAGTGAGACGTAAAGCAAATAAAATTATTATTATTATTATTATTATTATTATTATTATTATTATTATTATTATTATTATTATTATTATTATTGTACCGGGCGATACACCTCCACACCGCTAATTTAAAATTTGCGCCAGTTGAAACTCCTCTGCTGGAGAAAGTCTGAACTTTATTGACGGTATTAATTTTTAAGTTTCTCAGAAGATGTCGCTACTTGGAAATTTTGGAGTTTTTGAACTGTGCCACTTTTGATGTATTTTTGTTTTACCGATAGTAAGAAGTGTGAACTTTCTCTTCTAGAGGACACTACTGAAAAACTACTATGGTGCACCCTAGTGCGATGTGAAAGAACTATTTTTTGGAGAAATTTTTATTTCAAAAGTTTGTTTCTTGTTAAATTTTTTTTCTGTTATTGTTTAAGTTGGCTGTATACCCCTCTCTTTCCCCTTGTTTTGTATTTAGCCAATCCCGAATTTCTTTAATTAATTTCTGACCAATCTGATGTATCTTCCCCCAACTTGAATATGCTGCTTATCCCTAACCAATAAAGTGATTGTGGGCGGGTGTTTTCTTCCCTGAAACGCCTCGAACTTTCCGCGAGAGTATATAAACTGCTGATTTTTGGGTCTCTGCGCCACTTCTGTTCCATCTTTTAGTGTGTAAAGTACATAGCAGGGGGCGGGAAGCGCCTCTTTCTTCGGGCAGCAGCTCAATAACCAGGTAATGGCCTTTTAATATCTTCTTTTCTTGCTAGCTCAGCAGTTTAACTCTCGGGGCGGGTCCGAAGAGTTTCCACCATGTAACCCTTTTCCTAATATCTAACTACTCTTAGCGTCTATTCTCCTTTAAAGCTACATATTGGGATAGAGAGTGCTTAACCCTCTCGAGCTCCCACTCATATTGCTTTGAGGTGAACTTATTTGTCACAACCGATTCTTCCTTAACGTAATGTAAATTGTTCTTTTCTAAAGTCACCTCTGTAGTATGGGATTAGCCCTTGCATCAGTGGCCTAGAGCCAAATTAGGTTTTGAAACAAATACATTAGGAGTGCAGATTGCCTCCTCTCAAATTGTTATTTTAGAGGTCATGTAATTAATCCTTTTCTCACTTAATAGACCTCAGTAGGTTGGGTATTTTACCCCTGTGTCTATGTCCTGAGAGGACAACTTGAAGGTGGAGTTTGGTGTGGCCTTTGAGAGGCTTAAAGTTTGAGAGCGTGTAGCTCTTTCTTGAAAATTGAGTGTTGTATGCCTCGAGGAGGTTTTTCTGTGTAATTTGGAGCAAGTGCTCCTGAGCATGGATGGGGTTTTCTGCCCCTTTGTTAAAACTTATTTTGGAGTAAGGTTGGGCTGATTGCCCAAGAAGTGTGAATTCGGGGCTCGAAGCCCAAATACTGTAAATATTGTAACTATACTTTGTTGCCTTGCTACTCTGTACCTGCCATGCTTGTTATTTCTTTATTTTGAAAAGAAAATATAACCTTGTTAATTTTACATGAACTCTAATTTCGTAGCTTGAGACCCGTTCACACCCGCACCTTCTTTCACCTCTAACTACCGCAAAAACACGGTAACAAGTGGTAGCAGAGCGTGGTTGAATGGGTCTCAATTTAGCCCCTTTTGACGGCTAAACATTGCTTTGATTCAAACTCTAACAATTTTCTCAGTTGCTGGAATTTTTTGATCTTTCCTGTTTCAAAATTGTTCTGTCATCATGCCCGGCCCTCGCGATGTTCTCCATCTTAATTATTTGCGCAAGGAGGAGTTGATCTATGAGTTAACTATCAGAAATGTGCAATCTGGAGGCACAGTTGCGATAGACACCAACAAGCTTAGAGAGTCCCTTGATTTGCCCATTTCCATCCCCACTTTGGGAGAGAAAGAAATTGACGACTCTCTTTCCACGATCACCGAGAATACTACTGGGCTAGCATCTGTAGTTAGTTTTTTTGATGAAAATGATCCTTCTCCTAATCAAATTAAGCGTGTGCAAGCCAGGCTATATCATTTTTCAAATAGAGTTAACGATCTGTTGTCTCTGAAGTTGAATGACGTTCAGAGGAAGGAAGCTAGTACGTTGCTTGAAAGTATTTCTGAATTATCTAGCAAGGTCACTCAATTGTTAACTGGGGAAGTTCCTCCCAAAATCGATCAACCCACCCCGATGAATGCAGGTAGCGAGGAAGAGCCTCCTAAGGGAGAAGTCAATAGGATAACCGTTGCTGCTCAAACTATCTCTGCCCCATTGGACAACGAGTCTGAACGCCGTAACTCATTGAATAATGTACGTTCTGAATTAACTTCTTTGCCACTTAAACCTTTACCGACTATGTCACCTGGGTTCAGCAGTTTGCCTCATCCATTGGCAATGTTGCTCAGAGGTATCTCTAAGTTTTCCGTTAATACCACCAGTGAAGTAATTTCATTTTTAAGATTTTTAGTTGAATTTCAGGATCATGCCCTTGTGTTTTCTCTTTCCCCATGTCAGATTTTGCAAATCATCTATCCCTATGCAATTGGTATTCTCTCAGACAAAATAGTAAGAGCCATTGCCGAGCAATCATCTATTGAGGATTTCCACGCCCACTTGCTAGCTAACTTCATCCCGGCTAGGGCCAGGTCCTCCCTTATTCAGAAGTACTATTATCGGGTACAGCGTTTGGATGAAAACTTAGCAGACTTCATCCAAGATATTAAATTCTATACTAGGGTGTTTGCCCTTCATTTTCCTGAAGATCAGATTGTACAGGCTATTGTAGAAGGAATTTCACCATCCTATAGGTCATATTTGTGTTTCGCGGCGTGCCCGCAAACCTTCTCTGAACTTGAAGCATTGGCCGTCTCAGCGGAAGGAGTTAGATACGCCGATTCTTTGCGTGTCGCGAAAGAACCCCCTCCTTCGTTTAGTAATCCTCGGCCTCCACCTCGCCGACCAGTCACACCCCGTAAATGTTATGCTTGCGGGTCGCCTGACCATCTTCGCAATAAGTGTCCATTGATCAAAGCTAGTAGGGCAAATAATGGAGCTGGCTCATCACAAGGCTGTTTTAAATGTGGGGCTTTCTCACATATCGCCAAGAATTGTCCCAATTCGAATAGCACCCCCTCCTGCTCAACTTCAGGTGCAACTTCCAACAACAATCAAAAGTGACTAGCGGCTTCGGCTGAGTCGACTAATCCATCTTCCCGAGGCTCAGCCCCTGGCAAACAGGTCGTAAATTCAGGGAATGTTCAATCTGCAAATCTATCTTTTGAATGCCCCAAAGAGTGTCTTAGGATTGCGGCGGATACCCCCGCACCGGTCCCTTTTCTCAAACTTGAGTTAAATAATGAACCTGTAACAGCTCTTTTAGATTCAGGCAGTGTTTGTTCGATTATTTCGGCTGAATGGTATTCTAAATTGAAATCTGTTTGTAAACTACCTGACTATGTCTCATCTCCTGTTCAATATGTTTCGGCTAATTCATCTCCATTGGAAATCCTAGGTTCTGTAAATGTCAAAATTCGTATTTTTAAATTTACATGGAAAATCAAATTGTTTGTGGCTAAGCACCTGTCTTGCCCCATCATATTGGGAGCTGACTTCATTTCTCACACTGGTCTTGTGCTCGATCTTCAGAGTAAGTCGTGCACGTTCAAATTTGCGTCCAATTGTAAAATCCCCTTGTTAAAGTGTAATTCTGTATCATGTTCATCTATTTCGCCTACCCAGGATGAGATGTTGTTAGACCTTAGACATCTACCTGAGGAGCAGGCTGATAGTATTCATAAATTATGTCAGTCATTTCCAGAGGTGTTCTCGGATACTCTTGGTGTTACTGACCTTATTGAATACAAAATTGAGGTCACGGATTCAATTCCTGTCCGTTTTCCACCTTATAGGCTATCTCCACCTAAAATGAAGGCTCTGAAAGAAATCATCGATCAGATGTTGAAAGATGGTATTATTAGGCCCTCTAAGTCGGCGTATTCGTCACCTATTTTTCTAGTCCCAAAACCCCAAGGGGGCTTCAGGCCTGTCATTGATTATAAGGCTCTCAATCGGAAGGTGGTGTTACAATCTGTGCCCCTTCCCGACCTTCATTCTTGTTTTTCATGGTTCCGTAAGGCCAAGTTCTTCACCATCTTGGATTTGAATCAAGCCTACAATCAAATTCCCCTTGCGGAAGAGTCTAAACATCTTACAGCGTTTGCCACGGACTGGAATTTATACGAATACAACCGCGTGCCTTTCGGGCTCCCCACGGGAGCAGCGGTACTCACTAGGCTGCTAGATAGGGTCTTCTCCGATATCAAATTTGAGTACTTGTATCACTACTTGGATGATGTCGTCGTATTTTCGGAGACCTTTGAAGAACATCTAGATCATCTGCGAGAAGTCCTCAATCGCCTTCGTAAGGCTGGGTTAACTGTTAAGTTATCCAAGGTTGCCTTTGCTAAGCCCTTTATGTCATTCCTAGGGCATATTGTGTCACCTGATGGTGTTGCAGTAGATCATTCGAGAACACAGGCCATCCGTGATTTTAAACCCCCTAAGGATATCAAAGGTATCGCCAGGTTCATTGGTATGGTGAATTTCTTCAGGAAGTTTATTCCTAACTTCGCTAATAGAGCGGCGCCATTGAACCTTCTTCGTAGGAAGAGCATCAAATTCGAGTGGGGACCTTCTCAACAAGCCGCTTTTGAAGATCTTAAATTAGCTCTCTGTAACGCCCCTGTACTTGCTATGCCTGATTTCTCGAAGAAATTCATCGTCCAAACTGACGCGTCGTCGTCAGCAGTTGCTGCAGTCCTTCTTCAAGAGACTGAACTAGGGAGGCGACCCATCGCCTATGCATCTAGGACTCTATCGGCTCAAGAAGCCAAGTATTCTATCTATGAGCTCGAAGGGTTGGCAGTCTTATTTGCCTTTGAGAAGTTCCGTCTCTATCTGGAACATGTCAAATTCGACCTGGAGACAGATAATCAAGCCTTAAGCTGGGTCTTAGGTAGGCCGCGTCGTACTGGTCGTATAGCCCGTTGGGCCATCCGTATTTCTGCCTTCCAATTTGATGTCCGGCATATCAGAGGTACCGAAAATGTTGTTGCTGATGGACTCAGCCGTATGTTTTCCAACGACATCGAGACCCATGAACCGGTCGACAGTTCATCACCTCCCGAGTCCATACTATCTGGTGTTAATGCCATCTTAACAGATGCTCCCATGCTCTTTAGGGATATCGAGAAATACCAACGTGAAGATCCGACGCTGGCTCCGATAATGGAAACCCTTTCTTCTGGGGAACATGTTGTCCCTTATGTTCTGAGGAATGGTGTTCTATGTTGCCCTTCGAGGCATGATAAGATGATGAAGGTTGTCGTTCCAGCTATTCTTGTGCCTATGATCTTCAAGTACTATCATGAGACCCCATTAGGGGGGCATCTTGGAATCTTTAAAACTCGTGAAAAGATTCGTGAAAGGTTCATCTGGAAGGGTATGGACGGTGAAATCCGTGAACTAGTAAAAGCTTGTAAATCTTGTTTGCTCAGTAAACCCACCATGTCCACCAAGGTAGGCATGTTATCTTCTCATCAAGCGTCGCGCCCCATGGAACGCCTGTATATTGATTATGTAGGACCCTTCCCCCAGTCGAAGGGAAATGCCAACAAGTTCATCTTTGTATGTGTAGATGGTTTTACAAGATGTTCCTGGTTATTTCCGACTAAGCTGGCTACCGCTCAGTCCACCATTACTTGTCTAAATTCTATCTTTGCTTCTTTTGGTCCGTGTCAATATATTGTATCTGATAATGCTAAGGCTTTTACATCTAATCTATTTCGTAAATTCTGCTTTGACCTGTCCATCTCTCATGTGACTACTTCTGCTTATTACCCTCAACCATCTCTGGCTGAACGGGTTAACCGTAATCTCAGGTCCGCGCTTATTGCCTATCATCATGAAGATCATTCCAGGTGGGACACGTCCCTGCATTGGTTAGCTTTTGCTTTGAATTCGGCGGTTCATGAATCACATAAATTTACTCCAGCTTCTTTGATGTTCAAGTTCGTCCCCAACACGCCGCTCTCTAACCTCTGGTCTCTGAGTGACATTCTGCCTGAGACAATAGATCCGGACATCATTAACGATCTTTGGAAGAAGGCTAAAGCCAATTTTAAAGTGTCTCATGAAAAGGTTAGGGAAAGGTATGATCGTGGACGGAGACCCACCCATTTGAAGGTAGGTGACCAGGTAATGGTCAAGAATTTTGTCCCCGCGGGCAAGCTTGCCCCCAGATTTCATGGGCCGTGTGTCATTCTCGATTTCCTTACGCCGGTTACGTTGTTACTAAGCAATCCAGCCACCGAGAGGATATTTAGGGTTCACCTGTCGCAGGTGAAACCTGTATAATTTCTGTGCTAACTTGCCTCATATTATCTTGAAAGGAATATGAAGGTTATATTTTTTTTTTGAGTTTCACCTTTAAGGCTTTCTGCCCCTTCTATAATATTTTGTTTTATATGTAAGCATGTTGGTAAAACCTGCCCCGAACCGTTAAACTGCCATCCTGTCCTTGCCACGGCCATTACCACGCTCCCGTCTCCTGCTCCACTACACCCAGTGGCTCGCATCTGAAATGAATTGCTGCACGCTGCTGGCCCCTCAACCTCTCCACAATGAATGTACCCTACTATTATTCTGGTCCAACAGAAATTCTGCCGCCTAAATTTAATGTTTCAGTGCCCCCGCAGCCGCGCGGCACTGTGCCGCGACTGGGGTAGAGGAAGGGCCCCCTCGATCCCAGCGAGGACGACATGTGCACGGCGAGCCGGAGCTCTCCTCCCGGCCAAGGCTGATGTGCGGCTCACGACCTGCTACTGGCCCGCAGCCTGTATATGTTCACCGCGGGCGCGGCGTGCTTCAACACCTCTGCTCCCCTCATAGTGCGGACGAGCGGTATCTCAGGGTACTTGAGGGGCCCGGGCGGCCTCCTCTGAACGCAAGCAGTGGCGGCTGGTCTGGCCGTTAAAATCATCAACGTTTGAAGTACATATCCAGCTATATGGACATTCCAGCTCAACTTTACCACCTTTTCTTGGGTATTCTACTGCAATATTTGGTGGACTTAGAAAATTTTCCTCAACTTTAAAAACTAAAGTTTTCCTTCTGAATTCAACTTCTACAAATATAAAGACTTTACTTCACCAGTAACTACAAAGATTTTGAAACTGAATCAAACCAAATTAAGAAAATCTTATAAATACTCTCCATATCAACATCAAAACTTGGACCTTGTTTCCAAACAAATTGCATGTGTCACCCCTGGAGGAACTTTTTTGGGGGGGGGGGGGGGGAGGTCTGTACCGGGCGGTACACCTCCACACCGCTAATTTAAAATTTGCGCCAGTTGAAACTCCTCTGCTGGAGGAAGTCTGAACTTTATTGACGGTATTAATTTTTAAGTTTCTCAGAAGATGTCGCTACTTGGAAATTTGGGAGTTTTTGAACTGTGCCACTTTTGATGTATTTTTGTTTTACCGATAGTAAGAAGTGTGAACTTTCTCTTCTAGAGGACACTACTGAAAAACTACTATGGTGCACCCTAGTGCGATGTGAAAGAACTATTTTTTGGAGAAATTTTTATTTCAAAAGTTTGTTTCTTGTTAAATTTTTTTTCTGTTATTGTTTAAGTTGGCTGTATACCCCTCTCTTTCCCCTTGTTTTGTATTTAGCCAATCCCGAATTTCTTTAATTAATTTCTGACCAATCTGATGTATCTTCCCCCAACTTGAATATGCTGCTTATCCCTAACCAATAAAGTGATTGTGGGCAGGTGTTTTCTTCCCTGAAACGCCTCGAACTTTCCGCGAGTGTATATAAACTGCTGATTTTTGGGTCTCTGCGCCACTTCTGTTCCATCTTTTAGTGTGTAAAGTACATAGCAGGGGGCGGGAAGCGCCTCTTTCTTCGGGCAGCAGCTCAATAACCAGGTAATGGCCTTTTAATATCTTCTTTTCTTGCTAGCTCAGCAGTTTAACTCGCGGGGCGGGTCCGAAGAGTTTCCACCATGTAACCCTTTTCCTAATATGTAACTACTCTTAGCGTCTATTCTCCTTTAAAGCTACATATTGGGATAGAGAGTGCTTAACCCTCTCGAGCTCCCACTCATATTGCTTTGAGGTGAACTTATTTCTCACAACCGATTCTTCCTTAACGTAATGTAAATTGTTCTTTTCTAAAGTCACCTCTGTAGTATGGGATTAGCCCTTGCATCAGTGGCCTAGAGCCAAATTAGGTTTTGAAACAAATACATTAGGAGTGCAGATCGCCTCCTCTCAAATTGTTATTTTAGAGGTCATGTAATTAATCCTTTTCTCACTTAATAGACCTCAGTAGGTTGGGTATTTTACCCCTATGTCTACATCCTGAGAGGACAACTTGAAGGTGGAGTTTGGTGTGGCCTTTGAGAGGCTTAAAGTTTGAGAGCGAGTAGCTCTTTCTTGAAAATTGAGTGTTGTATGCCTCGAGGAGGTTTTTCTGTGTAATTTGGAGCAAGTGCTCCTGAGCATGGATGGGGTTTTCTGCCCCTTTGTTAAAACTTATTTTGGAGTAAGGTTGGGCTGATTGCCCAAGAAGTGTGAATTCGGGGCTCGAAGCCCAAATACTGTAAATATTGTAACTATACTTTGTTGCCTTGCTACTCTGTACCTGCCATGCTTGTTATTTCTTTATTTTGAAAAGAAAATATAACCTTGTTTATTTTACATGAACTCTAATTTCGTAGCTTGAGACCCGTTCACACCCGCACCTTCTTTCACCTCTAACTACCGCAAAAACACGGTAACAATTATTATTATTATTATTATTATTATTATTATTATTATTATTATTATTATTATTATTATTATCTTACCTACCTTTGTCCAAGATTATTATAGAAGTCCGATTCTTTAAAACGCACCTATAATGAGATGTATTTCTGTGGAAATGGGCGGTTAAGGGTCAGCTGTAAGCCCAGGCATGCGTCTTTAGTGTCGTACAACGATGTTAAGAGGCAAGACCAAGTGTTTCGCTTCAGCTCGCAGGATACGGGTTGAATGACCGTGCCGAAATTACAGAGCGCACACCGTGCAACCAACTCACTCGATCTGTCTGCATGAATCGCATCTGAAGGTTGGGTCCATTTTAAACCTACTTCTGTTTATCATACATACGTATTTGGGTTGGGGGTCTATCTGGAATTACGATAATCAATTTCCCGACAGTATTGTAACCACGACAACCATCTGTGTACACTAGGTCAGTAGTGTCATCTTTTCACTGTGTGCTTACTTCTTGTAGCTACTGCTTGAGAAACTCTCGTATCAAGTGAACCGCGTTACACGCCTCAGTCAATCACTGCTAATAAATCTTGGGTGGTTTCGAGCCCACTTATTAACTTGAAGGGTGTGCCAAAATCTGAATGCCTATAACAATAGTAATAATAAAGTTTTTTTCTTTATGTCCTGCGAAATATTTTTCCGGTTTTTCGGAGACGCCGAAGTGCCGCAGTTTAGGCCCGCAGGAGTTCTTTTACGTGTCAGTAAATCTGCCAGCACGAGGCTGACGTATTTGAGCACCTTCAAATACCGCCGGGCTGAGCCAGGTTGGGATCAGAAGGCCAGCTTCTCAACCGTCTGAGCCACTCAACCCGGCTGACTGCCGATCAGGCTTGAAGGTAGAATCTTGGAATTCGGAGTGCGACCCTCGACAATTGATCACGAAGGGAGCTGATACTAAAGCACTACAAGTTTGGCCTACCAGGCAATCGCTGCTCAGTTCGGAGATTACGAGATTTCGCGTGGTCGGCGCGGCGAATCCTCTGGGTAATTATTCCTGAATTTCTAAACTAGCGCCGCTATGTCACCGTCAATTGTTCTCATGTAAGCTGAGTGGACCTCGAACCAGTGCTCACTTCTTCTTCTTCTTCTTCTTCTTCTTCTTCTTCTTCTTCTTCATCTCAGCCTTTCCAGAAGTCACGTAGGGTCAGCGTTGCTTTGGTGGATTCTTCTCTTTCATAAATATCTGTCCGATGCTTCTTCCCTCCTCCAATATTTTTCTCTTAGTTCTCCTTCTGCCTTGCCTTTCCATCTGATTTTTGGCCTTTCTCTCTTCCTTCAGCCTCCAGTTCCTATATTTCCAACTCTTTTCCGCACGTAGTCTCCCCTCTCATTTGCATATGCCCATACTACCTTACAAGGAGAGGCCAGACCCTGTGTCCAACCGATTTCAAAGAGCTTCGATGTACCTGTTTGAAAACACTCAACAGTAACAACTCGTGTAGAATGGTGTAGGTCAATAGGCTTTCGTTTTCGGAAAAAATGAGGTGAAACATCATGACGCAGCTCCAGACAATGTGGAGGTGATAGAACACTAAAAGGTGAACAAATTTTACTTAAACATTTCAGGTCCGCAACCTAATAATTTCCGAAGAATTGATGGATCGAGTTTCACTGAAGTTAACCGGACCGGTGGCTAGTTGGTTACCGTAGGCCTACTTGTCTGCGAACTTCGACGACGTGAGTTCTTCTCTTGTCGTAACTGCATTGTTTGTAGAGTATATATATATTAGTAATAATTTGCTTTACTGAAACCGTTCAGTACATCGTAATGGGTACGTGCCGGGCTGAGTGGCTCAGACGTTTGAGACGATGGCCTTCTGACTCCAACTTGGCAGGTTCGATCCTGGTTCAGTCCGGTGGTATTTGAAGGTGCTCAAATACGTCAGCCTCTTGTCGATAGATTTACTGACACGTAAAAGAACGCCTGCGGAACTACATTCCAGCACCTCGGCGTCTCCAAAAACCGGAAAAGTAGTTAGTGGGACGTAAAAGCCAATAACACTATTTATTATTAATGCGTACGTCATAATATCCTGCTAATGCAATATGCCGTTTTCCGCGACATTCTACGATAAATAGTGTCATATTCAGAATGTTTTGCCCCAACCGGGACACGAGTGACACTCTGCTGGCTGGGAGACCTGCTGTCTGTTTGGGCGTAACGAGACAAAAGAGAGCTCGTACCAGCAGGTACTTGAAAGGTGCTCTCACTCTGCGAGAGAGAGCAGAGAATACCCACGCTACGCATGAGAGCAGATGTACTGTAGGTCAAAAGAAGGGACTTATTACGGAGTATCAATGCTTCAAATAGTAATTCTCTGTGATTTTCCCTACAAATCCAATGATGCCAACCTACCGTCTTCAGCTGTTAATAATAACAATAATAAGGGAAATGCCAAAATATGTCACGGATATTAATGAATAGGGACTCATACGAATCAGGGAATTTTATATTGAGTTCTGGTATCGAGATATGTCTTACATAATTAATGTGTCACTAATGACGCAATTTATGTGGGTGCAATTGATGACAAGCTGATGTTTGGGTCTTGACCGTGAAACAGAAATTCAGAACTCCCCACGGCTTGGCGTCCCCAACTGAAAATTATCTAATGATGCTTTAGCGATCAGAATGAAATTTGATCAGTAGAAAGGAGAACATATGAGCTTTCATTTGAGACCTCAATCAACGTTAGGAAGCAGGTATTAGCGGACCGAAGTTTGGCAAGTAGGCATGGTCTGCCACCTCCCTTAGTGCCAAGCCAGATCCACTACAAAAGAAAGTGCTACTTGAAGTCAAACACTCATTCTGTTCAGGCATTCAATGTCAGTTTATTCTACGTCTTGTGCGTGTACGCAGTGAATTATATACAGCGTGTTCATCATCCTGTGGGGCATGTACTTTGTTACCCAGTGATATGTAAGCACGGTATTAATTACTGACCTGTGTAATTACTTGCCCGAGTATTACGGAGCTATGAATTTAATCACTTACTGTGAAATTTAGTGACATGAGTGAAACAACTTAATTCTATTGAAGCGAGTGCTATTTACTTACATTGAACAGTGTGGTAGTTGGTGATGTTTTATTATGTACAGATTGATATGTACATAACTTAATTAATACATGAGTCAGACAAAGAAAGGGAAGCGCTTTAGGAATCTTGATAACATCACAATAGTTATATCCGGAAAGTGGAAATTTGCTAGACCAAATAGCGGCTCATATGTGTGAAACGGACGGAACGGGCAGTGTCGGCTAATTACCATACAACCCATGAGTAGTATGTCCTACCAATAGTAAATTCTATGAATCGGGCAAGTGTAACATCAATAATACGCAAGGTGTTACACTAATCAGAAGCGTTCTTGTATCCAGAGACAGTGTTCAAGTGAACGTGTGATGCTTCAATACTTAACTGATTATTATTAACTGTGTTGGACAAATGATAGGAAATAGGTAACGGGCTAAAGGAACAATATCGTTACCAGGCTAGTACACTTGTGTCTATGAGTGATCCTAGTCGCCGCAAGTTATAGTACGCTGCATAAAATTACTATAGAAGTAATAGAATAATTTTCTCATTTGCATATATGAACGAGCGAGATCGTCGGAGCCAGGAGGAGTCTCGAGCTGTTTGCCTTGTGTCAACTACTAGTACACCAGAGAACTTCTAGATCGTCCCACGCCAGTTGAAGTTCCAGACAGCATGAACGGGACCCAGAAGCAGACGAACCCAGGTTTCCACACTACTGAAGCCGCCGTGATGACAGCCTAAACGCTATGGATGTACCGGCCTGATGACAACTGATCACAAAGCAGAAGCGATAAGTACATTTCCAAATTTCTAGGCCTGAAAGTTGTATCACCCCCATAACTGTAATTAGATAACTCTATGCATGTAAATGAATTATAGTATAGGTAACTGTCTCAAGCTGTTTCAAAGGGATTGGAGTTTTCTTAGTTCTATTTTATTTTTATAGGGAATTTATCTTCAATGGTTGGGTAACCATTCATCAAGATGATCAAGAGGATGTGTAGACATGACAGTGGGGTGCGAACCATGATTAATTTAGTACGCGATTGCTACAGTTATTTTAAATTCCCGAAGGATAGAGTCTTCTATATAAATATGCATGTGTTTGAGGTATCGGGGTGAGAGTGGGAGTCCATCTCGCAGGTCAATATCCGGAAGGCTGGACCGTGGATAGAAATGTGAATTTCCAAATGATTATATGTTAGTGCGAAGTAACATGCCGCAGCAGGGATAATGGTACTGAAGCTCATAGAAGCCAGAAATCATGTTATTGAGGCTTATGGAAGCCGGGTTATTAAAGAAGAGAGATATTATTATGTGAGAATAATAATAATAATAGTCATGGAAACTGTCACGTTGTGTGCGGGAGGTGAGAGTGAAAGTGACCCACCAGCCGGGAGCGTGTTGACAGACTTATGACACCTTGTCTGTGAAGAGGGAACGACTCGAGCGAAGTCTTGCCTTACCACTGTTTGGGACATTATGCGAGCTGTTCATGTACCTTACCATGATGTAATATTCACATGCAGAATCATAGATTACCTCCGTCGTTGAAGAATCAATATTTCACGAGATGCAAGTATTCCTCCAATTTTCTTTATTTAATTAAATCGATATAGGGAATTTTAGGAAAATGCAACCCGGATGTCTGAATAGCATGGCTTCGATTTCCATGCGGCAGTGATGGCCATGGTAAATGTCAGTGATCCTGGATGGACCATACCTTCCATATACCTTATTGTATATAAAATGTGGTATCCCTTGTGTTTCTTCTTCAGATAATTGCTGGTGTTTATGTCTTATATTGTGTGCTTACTTTGTTCATTGAATGTATTGCCCTACAGGGAACAATGTTGCTTGAAATCTGTTTTGTCAGATAGAGTTCAAGAATATCCTGGTGAGACAAGCGTAATGCGACAGTTTGATAATTCATAAATATATTTAGATATGACTTAATAGGCTAATGCTGTGATATGACTTTCACGTGTCTTGGAAGTGTGCTTAATATAGCTTTATTAACACATTGGAGACGGCCATATTTGAATGTGCTACCCTCCAGAAATCGCAGGATTTTTAATGGTTTTAGAAAATTTTTCAATGCTAGGGTAAGCCATGATTATAACAACTTTTGGAATGCATAGAAATATCACACTTTCCTCTACACAAAAATGAGTTTTAATTATCACAATAGTGCAGCAATTTTTAAATATAAATTTATTATTATAATATGTTTTACAAACGAAAAATATCTGACGCAGCTATGGATGCCAGTTTGGTTAATACTTCGAAATTTGACTTTATGGGCACATCTACTGAAACACACTAATACGTATTCTAACCTAATTGGTCAATTGGCAACGGTATCCTTGTTTACAACCAGGAATTTGCATTCCCACTGTTCTTTGTTTGACGACGGGGTTGCATCGAGTTGCTGCATGCACTGTACATGGGAAACACCCACATTTTTAGGAAGCCTTATAAAACAGTATTACGGAACCCACTTCACGGAAGCGATATAAAACTACGTTACACTTCACACCAATTTGAAATTAGCTCATTTTCTGCATTTACTAGCCTGAAGCGCCAGAATCATCGTGTTTACTCAGTGTGTAATTGTTATCCTCATCCTCATTTTCAAAAGTCGTGTCTTCTATAAGAACATCCATTATGGATTCGTTGTCGAAATTTCGTACATTTGAATTAGACATGCTAAATATTCACAAGAATTACACAACAAGCCCGCCTCTAGAACACACACTCTTCCTGTCTGCATGTACCGTACGTACTTTCCCGCCCATTCAACGATGACGCAGCCTTAGGTTATGTAGGAACGTGGCAGTGTTATCAATGCCTTGAAAGTAGAGCGCGTGACTTATGCTCATAACTAGTATATTTTACGCGTATGGAAGCATTCAACAGTATCCTAGTGACGTCACAGCTCTCTGAAACGGCACCTACAATTTTTTAGCTACAGTGAAATCGTGCCCGTAGATTCTCCGAGCTCTGTCAGCAGCAGTGAATTAGCGCTCCCGTAGTTTCTACGAGCGGCGTCTCCAATGTGTTAAACGCCTCAACCATCATGAACCATAAAATTGTGAAACTGTGAAACCATGATTCCGGAATAGTGAATAGCTGCATTTATTCTACGAAATGTGCCTTTTTATTATGTGTACTTTTTTAACAAATCAGTGTGTAATAATATAGTGAGTGTCAACGATCATTTATTAGTTAGAAGGGGACGCTTCTTCGATATCGTTAAGAGTATGAAGTGCAAAGCTGCAAATCAGATACAGACTGAAATACATTTAAGTCACTGCTCGTAAATCACACACATATATACTTTTTATGTAAAACTTCATGGCATATCTTCTCGTATATATGTTTTTCTCAGTTCGTTAATATTGTGTTTTTAAAGTAAGAGGGGCTGCCTGGCCGAGGCGGTAAAGGCGTGCTCGGTTCGCTCGGAAGGACGTGGGTTCTAATCCCCGTCAGGAAGTCGTAAAATTTAAGAAACGAGATTTCCACTTCCGGAGGTGCATACGGCCCTGAGGTTCACTCAGCCTACACCAAAAAGAGTACCAGGTTAATTCCTAGGGGCAAAGGCGGCCGGGCGTAAAGCTAACCACTCTACGCCATCACGTGCCGAGGTTAACAATGGTGGAAGACTTTACCTTCCACTCTTCCAAGAGCCTTCATGCCTGTACGGAGGTGACTTTGCTATTTTTTGCTTTTAAAGTGAGGAACACCATTCTTCCCATTTGGTAGTGAAAGTCGTATTCCTCTCATATTTAGATTCCCTACTTTCTAGACAATCAATTTAGTGCACATTTTATAGGGAACAGACCATCGACCCGCATGCTCTTGAGTTTAGCCGTGGTTGCTGTGAAAGTAGGGGTGATGGGACTTCGATGCCGGGGTTGTTTTGCGAAGGTCTCATTCAACAGATTCCATTCAGCCATCGTATTCGTGAACTGAAATAATTAATTTTGCCCTGGAGCCCTGGACGCATCGAGACAGGTAGGTATTATGGTGACAATGGGATAGAAACTAGCTAGGAGTGGGAAGGAAGCGTCGATGGCCTTAATTAAGGTATCACCCCAGAATTTGCCTTGTGTGGAAATGGAAAACCACGGAAAACCATTTTTCAGGGCTGCCGACAGTGGGGTTCGAACCCGCTATTTCTCGAATGCAAGCTCACAACTGCGCGCTCTGAACCGCGCGGCCAACTTGTTCGGTAAAATAATTTCTTATTTGAGGGAGCGAGAAGATAAAAATGTAACTATTACGCAAATTGCAACACACTTTATTTTATACCTGATATTATAGGCCTAAATGTTATTATAAGACTATAAAACCTTTCTGTGTCGTTGCAACGAAAAGTAACTTGTACAAAAAACGTAACTGCAACGAGACACGAACTCAGGTTTTCGATGCTAGCAGACAAGTACGGTAACCACCCAGTCACCGATCCGGTTAACTGCGGTGTAACTCTCCAAGTTTATATATGCGTTGCATTGGAATCGGAGGTTCATCAATTTTTCACATATTATTAGGTTGCGGACCTGATATGCTTAAGTAAAATTTGTTCGTCTTTTAGTGTTGTATCACCTCCACTTAGTCCGAAGTGGACCTTGGGTCATGATATTTGACCTCAAGTTTTTCGAAAACGAAAGCATGTTGACCCAAATCCTTCTGCTCGAGTTGTTAACTGTTGTGTTTCCCCCCAACAGGTAGGTCGAAGCTCGTTGAAATCGGTAGTACGCAGGGACTGGCCTCTCCTTGTTAGCCTACTTCCTTGAACCTTCTTTCCTACGGCCCCACTTTCACTGATCCTCTGGTGTAGTCATTTCTTGTTCTACCCTTTCTCTACTCATCCATCTTAACATCCTCATTTCTGCCACTTCCATCTTTCTCTCTTGGCCTGTGTGATCGGTCCTGTTTATGCACTATAAGGCATCGCAGGTCTCACCATACACTTATAGAGCTTTCCTTTCATCCTCCAACTGACCTTCGTATCGCACAGAATTCCACTCAATTTATTCCAGTTCATCCATCCATTATTTACACTGTGCTGTATTTCGGCATCCAGTGCTCACATAGAGATAATATCCCCTAGCTTGGCCAGGAACCGAACCCAGTGTCTCTTGGTAAGGGTCAGGCTCCCTACCCTTAACACGAGGCAAAGTGAGATTTGATTCCAACAAAAATATTTTCTAAAGAATGTTTGGCGGTTCCAGAAATCCCACAGACCGTCAGTAAACATGTACGCAGAGATTGCAGCCACATTGTCCCTGGCCCGTGAAATAATAAACCAGCACCACCAAAATTAGCTTCGGTAAAATGTTTTTCACTAAATTCGTGTTTTATTGAACTGTTTGTTAATCTGCTTGTGGAACGACTGTAATTATTATAAATCAACCAGAGTCGTAATTATTAATGTGAAACTGGTTTCCAATGAGCCGCAACAATCGTTCGCTTCCTGGATCGTAATGAATAATTATAAATCACAGTCATTTAAAATTGTAATAAATGTCCTGGCGATTAGATAGATTCGTTCATAGCATTTTAGGCTTTGTAGTCCAACAGATAATAATATAGTTTAAAACTCTGTCCATCGCAGTGACGCTACACGGCTGCGTTATCGTTCATAATGAGTTTAGTGCGACGGATGTTCCGAAGAATACAGTACGATATCATGTTAGGTAATCTATAAGAGGAACTTTTAACAAGACTTGGGGGACTACAAGTCCGCCTCTGTGGTGTAGTGGTTAGTGTGATTAGCTGCCACCCCGGGAGTCCCGGGTTCGATTCCCGGCTCTGACACGAAAATTTGAAAATTGGTACGATGGCTGCAACGGGGTTCACTCAGCCTCGGGAGGTCAAGTGAGTAGAGGGGACTTCGATTCCCACCTCAGCCGCCCTCGAAGATGTTTTCCTTGGTGTCCCACTTCTCCTCCAGGAAAATGCCGGGATGGTACCAAACTTAAGGCCACGGCCGCTTCCTTCCCTCTTCCTTGTCTATCCCTTCCAATCTTCCCATCCCCAAGCAAGGCCCCTGTTCAGCAGAGCAGGTGAGGCCGCCTTGGCGTGGTGCTGGTCGTCCTCCCCACTTGTATCCCCACCCAGAGTCTGAAGCCCCAGGACATTCCCCTTGAGGCGGTAAAGGTAGGATCCCTCGCTGAGTCCGAGGAAGAATCCAACCCTGAAGGTAAACGGATTAAGAAAGAAGAAAATGGTAATACGTAAGAGATATTTCACACAACATGAAGAATGCTTTAAAACCAAAGCAACGTTTGTTAAAACGACAGTAATATCTGATGATAAAGAAATTACGTTGGGTTGCCGTGCGTTACATTGTGCATCACAGCCTTCATCTTACGAAGAGGCACAGCTTCGTCGCCCATTAATGTAACACTTTTCGAAGTCATCTTTTTAGGTGCTGGAGTAAATGTACCACTCCGGTCTTGTACCGCTCCAATGTGCCCTTTCAAATAATCGCGTTTGCGCTCTTCTTCAGGTTTTTTATTTGTTTCACATTTCAGTGTCTATTGAATTAATTATCTCATTCAACGCCGTTTCTTTTCCCGTTAGGGTTACACCATCTCTCCATTTTTCATTGCATAACGCTCGTACACTTAAAAAGTAAATTGACAATTTTTTCTCTAGTGAAGTAAAATTACTGCCCGAAAGATATTTTTCTCATCACTTCCATTATGACATTCTTCTGTGCACAATCTAATTTACTATCTCATCCCATCACCAAATGAGTTCAGTTTCAAATGGGGCATAGTGTTCGGGGCAGATGATTGTGAAAGGTGACAAATGAACAACATTATGCCCGGCACCGTTCAGAAGAGCGAAATAATGTTAATGCTACACACTGCTGACTTGATCGTTAACGTTAACGCCACGTTAACATCTTAATCAGGTGTTAACTAAGTCTCCTTTAGGGTATTTTTAACAGTGGTTGATGAAGCTGGCCCTTAATGAGTTAAAGGTGAAAGCTCTTGGAACTTGTCTTCTTTTAGATGTGACTTTACGTCGTACCGACACAGATAGGTCTTATGGCGACCATAGAATAGGAATGGGGTAGGAGTGGGAAGGAAGCGGCCGTGGCCTTAATTAAGGTAGAGCCCCAGCATTTGCCTGGTGTGAAAATGGGAAACTATAGAAAACCTTTCTTGGAACTAGACAAGGCCACTGTGCAAATTACAACTAGAGGTTTGAAGATTGATCGCTGTAAGGAAAAATAACCTATACTGTAGATTCGTTTGTCTAGATTTGTTCTGACATGAGAGAAAGGCTTTTAGCTGAGAACGTTACGATTAGGAGGCCTGGCAGATGTGGAGTTCGAATCCCGGTGATGTTTCCTGAAGACGCCAGTCCTCCTACAATGACGATCTTTTATTTCAAAGCATGCGATACTTCCCCAATCAAACAGACCAGCCGAATTCGTGATTCAAGAACCTGGGACTTGTATGACGATTTATTGAAGATTTTGAAGTGTACGTGGATCGTGTAAAGACTCCTCAAGTGAATTACTCTACTGTTAGTTTTCCAATTTTACGTGCCTGATATCAAACTCTACACCTCCAGATAATAGGTGTAATCAACGCTGGCCTTCGGAGCCCAATTTCATGGTTCCGATGGTATTTGAAGGTGCTAAAATTCGCCAGCCTCGAGTCGGTAAATTTAATTGCACATAAAAGAACTCCTTCGGGAATAAATTCCGGAAAATTGTCGTCTCCGAAAATGCGGTACATAAGATAAATAAGATTATTAATAGGCAGGTAAAATACATCCCCTATACCAACCCCATACCCAATTACTACAAGCCCTCATGAAACAGACATACCTAAAATGTTCTCAAAATAAATTCACAATTACGATAGATACAAAATAAGAGTCAAATGTTGCTACGACTGTACTCGCTAACAATAGCCATAATCCTGAATGTCATTTCGAGTATCACGAGTCCACTTCACGGAATGTCAGTTCAATTTTGATCAAACGCGTGCTATATTCAATTACATCTAATGTCATACTTAATTACGACATCCCTCTATCACACATTCATATACCATGAGGGCAGGGCGGGTATAATGTCAGTATTGTATGTGTTAATCAGATTTAGCCTTTAATGATGACATCGTACATCCTTGGCTCTGGAAGGCAGGTCGTCCAAGGTAACGGCACCTGGACAAGTTGAGTGTCAATTGCAATATTCTAATGCTTCTGCATTACTCGTTTCGTATATAGAATCTTTCGTATCGTCACTGTAGTGTACCTTGAAAGAACCAAGGAACTCTACGTATCTTATGGGCTGCTTGCCAAGAACCCCTGCGTAATAATAATAAACTGCAAGTAATGTTCGAAAAGAGTTAGCAAACGAAAAAATAACATAGCGGAAATTACCGGTATAATAGGCAGTCCACTAGAGCCCCTCCATTTTTATATTTAAAAAATATAATACGATAATAATTAAAATAATGATACTGGTGACAACAGCAATAATGATATAATAATAATAATAATAATAATAATAATAATAATAATAACAATAATAATAATAATAATAATAATAATAATTGTACCGGGCGGTACACCTCCACTCCGCTAATTTAAAATGTGCGCCTGTGGAAACTCCTCTGCTGGAGGAAGTCTGAACTTTATTTACCCTATTAATTTTCTAGTTTCTCAGAAGATGTCACCACCTGGAAATTTTTGAGTTTGTGAACTGTGTCATTTTCGACGTACTTTTGTTTTGCTTGAAGTAAGAAGTGTGAACTTTCTCTTCTAGAGGACACCACTGAAAAACTACAATAGTGCACCCTAGTGCGGAGTCAAAGAACTATTTTGTTGGAGAAATTTTTATTTCAAATGTTTGGTCTTTGCTAAATTTTTTTTTCAGTCTTTGGTTAAGTTGGCTGTATACCCCTCTCTTTCCCCTTGTTTTGCATTTAACCAATCCTGAATTTCTTTGAGTTATTTCCGACCAATCCGATGTATCTTCCCCCAACTTGGATATGTTTCTGTACCCGAGCCAATAAAAAGTTTGTGGGAAGGTGTTTTCTTTCCCCTAACGCCTAGAAACTTCCGCGAGAGGATTTAAACTGCTGATTTTAGGGTCTCCGGGCCACTTCTGTTCCATCTTTCAGTGTATTAAGTACATAGCAGGAGGCGGGAAGCGCCTCTTTCCTCGGCAGCGGTCATCAATAAGGTAATGGCCGATTAATAAATTCTTTCTTTGCTAGCACAGCAGTTTAACTCTCGGGGCGGGTGCGAAGCGTTCCTCCATGTAACCTTTTCCTAAAATGTAACGATCTTTTCTTCTATTCTCTTTTAAGCTGCATATTGGGATAGAGAGTGCTAACCCTCTCGAGCTCCCACTCACATTGTCTTGAGGTGAACTTATTTTCTTAACCTATTCTTCGTTAATGTAAAACAAATTGTTCTCTTCTTAAGTCACCTCTTTAGTATGGGATTAGCCCTTGTATTAACGGCCTAGCGCCAAGTAGGTCTTAATCTAGTGCATTAGGAGTGCAAGTTCGCCTCCTCTCAAATTGTTATTTTAGAGGTCATTTAATTAACATTCTTTTCGTTTAATAGACCTCAGTAGATTGGGTATTTTACCCCCTGTGTTTATGTCCGTTGAGGACAGCTTGAAGGTGGAGTTTGGTGTGGCCTGGGAGAGGCTTAAATTTGAGAGCGAGTGGCTCTTTTGAAAATTGTATGTTGTATGCCTCGAGGAGGCTTTTCAGTGTAATTTGGAGCAAGGGCTCCTAGGTATGAATGGGGTTTTCTGCCCCTCTGTTAAAACTTGTGTTTGGGGTAAAACTGAGCTGATTGCCCAAGCATTGTGAACTCGGGGCGCGAAGCCCAAATTCTGTAAATATTGTAACTACCTTATTTTGACTTGCTATTCTGTACCTGCCATGCTTGTTACTTATTTATTTTGAAAAGAAAATATAACCATATTAAATTTTAAATTTACTTTACAGGCACTATAATTTCGTAGCTTGAGATCCATTCACACCCGCACCTTCTTTCACCTCTACCTACCGCTAAAACACGGTAACAATAATAATAATAATAATAATAATAATAATAATAATAATAATAATAATAATAATAATAATAATAATAATAATAATAATAATAATAATAATATTAAGAAACACACGTTAGTTGTTACGTCCACCTTCTCAACATAATCTCCTTGTAACTGTTTGCACTTTTACCATCAATGTGTCAGTCTCTCCTGACCTTCCTGAAACCATTTTTTCGGAGTGCTGCGTACATATGCCTTGTCCAGTTCTGTAAAATCCGTAAAACGGCGATCACTCACAGGTTTCTTCATGTTCCCGAGCAGGTGATAATCATTTGGTGCCAAGTCGGAAGAGTCTGGAGGGTGTGGCAACACCGTGAATCCCATTTGATCAATGGCAGCTGTGGTCTCTCGGCTAGTGCGGGGCCGAGCACGAAGCCATGAAGTCGGCTGGACGATGCAAAAGTTCTCTGCATACGTCCACACGTCTCTGCTTTTCGTCTGCAGACAAGAGTCTAGGCACCCACGTGGATGATACCTTGGCCAACTGTAAGTGGCCGTGCACGATCCGCTGCAGGGTGTCTCGGCTAATTCCCATGGCTGCCTCCATTTCCGTAGATGTGATGCATTTGTTTCCTTGGATGGCCTGTTAGACCCGGGCAATGTTGGCTGGTGTTGACACTGTCACATTCCTTCCAGAACTGGTTCCCTTGTCGGCCGATGTGCGCCCTGTTTTCCAAACTTCCACCCAGTTGTAAACTATTTTCCGTGACAGCGAATGTTCTCCACAGACTGCCACCAAGCGCCAATGAATTTCCATAGAAACCAAGTCGTATAGCGCTGCCCCTGACGGCTGCTTTCCATGTCGTCTGCTCCTATGCTGACAGTGTTGTTATGAAATGGCTATGACGAGTGCATTCGTTTGCCCCTGTGCGTGTGCTGCTACCAAACGCTGAAACAAGACACTAGTTACACGTCACCACCTTCAAAAGTGAAATGTGAACCATACCGGGACGTACAAAAAGTATAGTGTAAAACAATATTTAATGGAAATTATTTAATGGAAATTTGCTCTACTTTGCCATATAATATTGGTGTATAACATGAACCCGGTGAGGTTAGTTTTCCTATTTCTACAGACTGCTGCTACAAGTATACAAGTGTAGGTATCCTAGTTATTTAGAATGATCTTAATTTCCTCTCAGACACTCTATACGATTGTTATTAGTTAAATGAAATATTTCTTGAAGCAGTTCTTTCTTGTATATGCTGTATGATGACGGACCCCTCTCGGGTGAAGCGGAAAATCATTATGAGCTTCCACATTTTAGACGAATACTCCTACAATTCCATCAAAATGGTATGATTAGATTTTACTTAATAATCTTTCTTATTCGGAGATCATCTTTGGGTTTATCGCCTCTCTTTTTGGGTATTTACGATATTGTCAATTGAAGTTTCTAGAATTACCATCCTCGGTATTAATCTTCTACTGGCATACTTAGGTTTATAAACGCATTTGTTTTTATATTCATTGTTAAGGTACCCATGGTCGCGTTGTAGCGAAGCCACACGAAGTCCTCATGGTACAATTATCTACTTATTCTCTTGTGTGCATGTCTCCATCTCACCTATCAATCATGATAATATGAGTTGTTCCTTGTTCAAGTCCACTAACCTACTACGGTGGCGTAGCAGGGGGAGAGGTGATACTCCGATGTGGCGCGTCCCAGGTGGCGGATAGGGGTTCCTAACCGGCTTGCCGGCGGACTTGATGGAAATAACGTACCTCTGGCGGACCAAACACACAACCCCCTGTGGATGGGGGACGCAGACTAAGAATACACCCACGATATCCCCTGCCTGTCGTAAGAGCCGACTAAAAGGTGCGACCTAGGGATGGTTGTATTAGAACCATGAAACTGCTTGTGATTAGTACCACCTCGCAGGGAACACCATGGGTCGCTTTTACTTGCGCGTAGTACCACTATGTTAGGTACCAAATAGGTTTGTGATTAGTAGCACTATATGCACGACACCATGGTTCTGGCTTGCCTATGATTAGTACCCACTATATGAGGAACACCACGGGATAGTACGAGTCCCTGTAGTTCGTACACGTATGTGATGAACACCATAGGTTTGCGTTGCCTGTTATTGGCGCCACAATGTGCGAAACACCATAGGTCTGTATTACCTGTGCGAATTTCATTACCTGTGAGTAGTACCATAATGTGTGGAATACCGCGGGTCAACGCTACTTTTGATTAGTACCGCACCATGGCTAATACCATGGTTCTACTTTACTAGCGATAAGTACCAATATGAGGGGCCGTTGACTTAGATTTTGGACTTCTTTAGACTACAAGCATCATCGATTGAGTAAGTGCTTTAGAAGCAGCCCCATGGTCAGTAATACTATTGTTTTACGCCAGTTTCTGTGAATGTGAGGCACTGCGGGTTGGATCCACTGATTGTTTTAAATTCATATCCATCCATTCATTCTTCGTCCTCACGTTTTGAATTCTGGTCAGTGAAGGATATGAGACTTTTAATTTGTCATTACATTTCGTCTCATTTCGTACCATTAGGGGCCGATGACCTAGATGTTAGGCCCCTTTAAACAACAAGCATCATTAACATCATCATCATCATCATCATCATCATCACTTTCTTCAAGTATGATATTGTTACCATGTGTTTTCCTTTTTCAGGTAGTGTGTACATTTAGTATTCAAAGTAAGTTTAGGCAAACTTAAGAACCTAACTGTTAAACAAAGAAATACCATTTTTTAAAATCTTATTTTATCTTGTGTAACCGCACATTGCAAACAGAAATGGTGAATGACATATTAAACTTGAAACTTTATTTGTTAATTTCAGGTGAGTCACGCGCCTTAAATTACGTCATTAGCCAAGATTGTGCTGAACACACAGAAGCGAGTTACATTTGCACCGTGGACTCGAAAATGGTGGGACGTCGCACCATGGAGGTAAGGAGGTCCTGCACCATGTACCTAATTCTCCGCACGTGAGTTCCTCTGACTTCTGTCTGTTCGTAGGATGCCAAAGTGTTTATTGAGTCACCTATTCAATACACTATATTTTAAACATTTAGGAATTTATTACCATTTCATTTGAGACATGTTTCGTCCTTCCTTGAGGGCATCTTCAGTCATAGTACCACCTCAAGGAATAAATAAGGCACCTGATTAGTAATTAAATTGTAAATACTAAGATACAAACTTAACATATTACAATGAAATAAACAAAGCAATGTTCAGTGATGATACAGATAAAGAATATATGTTTATAGATACAGTAGTCGGCACTAAGGCGTAAAACCACAGGGTATTTTAATGCTGTCCAGCAGTGGTGGTCCGAAGAATAACTGACGCTAATCTATTAGAAAAGCATAGGAAATTGTAAAGTTTATATATATTTACATGGAAGCAGTTTGGGGAGAAAGGGTATAAAGTGTCTGGCGTCAGTGTTCATGACACTAATTACTGCCGTTGGTTGAACGATCACAGTTTGACAGGGTAATTATACAGTAATTTTACAACATTCCATTGAACAGTTCGTAAGTTACAATCTTATAATACATATTTACAAGAGAGCAGCTTGGGGAGAAAGGATACAAAATATCTGACACCAAGTGCGTCTCGTTGTTTCAGCCGTTGGTTGACGATTGCAGCATTAACACTATACAGTGTTCCCTAAATTAAAGTAACCACCACGGGGGGGGGGGGCGGAGCGTTTCCATACACGAGACGCCATATTATAAGCGGTATGATGCTCCGTTACGGATATCAGCCAAGGTGGCACTGGTACTGGTATCCTGCACATTCCACATACATGACAAGGGTAAAAATGTTGCTGGGGGTTACATGAAACGGCTGCAGAAGTATGGTGGCTATGGTTCAGTGTATGTTGTCACTGCTTTCTTTCGAACCCACTGCATCATAAGTAGCCCGCGAGAATTGATATTTGCGGCACAGTTGCGACAATTTGGACAAGGTCTTGAGTGACGGCAAATGGTTTAGGCTGGCGATGAACAAGCTCCTAGAAGAAGCTGATTAACAATGGAGCAGGCACCCACAATGATCCGGAATTGGAAACTACTTGTATCTTCTGCCAGCCTATAAAATATGCGCACAACTGGCGCTCCCCAGTCAGTCTTTAGTCCATATGTGACGAGTCGTTCATGGAGAGTGAGTCCGTCGGACGGCTGCTTGCAGCGCGGCACTGGGCTGTGACGACTAGCGATGTTGCGATATTATCGATATGAGTAAACATCGATACCTATTGCCGATATTCGGTATTTCAGTATTGTTACTACATTATGATATTATCGATATCGAAATGATCGTTAGAAAATGTTCCGAGGTATCTGTGGAACAGCAGAGGTGAAAGAAGGTGCGGGCTGGAATGGGTCTAACTACAAATCTTAAAGATGAATTTAAAATTTAAATAAAGGTTATATTTTCAACAGATAACAACGGTTAACAATTCTCACTAGGTGAAATAACAAAGAACAGTCAGGTACAAAGCAACTTTACAAATTCTGGGCTACGAGCCCCAAAGTCTGAGCTCTCAGCTCACAACCACAAATTACCAAAGGGCAGAAAACCCCTTCATTACAGGGAGCGTTAGCTCCAAAGACACATATTGGGCCTCCTAGAGGCACATCTATCACCTCAGAAAGAGCTAACCTGCTCTCAATTACTCACGCCTGTTAAAGGCAACAACAAACATTCCTCTAAACTGCCTCTCAAGGCACAATTATAACGACACAGGGGTATCTAGCACCCAACCTACGAGGCCTGAATAACAAATTGAAGGTTAATTAAATGGCCCAAACACAAGGATGAATGGAGACGAGTACTTGCACTCCTACACTAAAGTTTGTTAAAACCTATGTGGCGCTAGGCCGATAATACAGGGGCTAATCCCAATCTATGGAGGTGACTAGTCTGCGAAATAAATTTAACACATTAAGAAGGAAGAGGAAAACGGTTATGAAAACGTAGTCACCTCAAATTCCAAAAATGAAGGGGAGCTCGAGAGGGTAAAGCACTCTCTACCCCTGAATTACAGTTCCAGTTAAGTGGAGTATTTACAAAGATTGAAAAGGCTTACATATTTAAAGATATAGGTTACATATTAAAGGTTTCGAACCTTCCCCGGGAGTTAAACTGCTGAGCTAGCAAGAAATAAAGATGTTACGAGGCCATTACCTTGTTGAAGAGCTGCTGCCTGAAGAACGAGGCGCTTTCTGCCCCCTGCTACATATTCACACACAGAGCAAGATGTTATAAGAGTGGCCCGGAGACAAGAAAATCAGCAGTTTTTATACCCTCGTGGAAAATTCGAGACCTTTCAGGAATGAGAAGACACGCCCACTCAGTTTTTATTGGTTGGCCGCAAAAGTTACATACAAATCGATAATGAAACACCTTATTGGTGGAAAATTAATTACAGAATTTTATGATTGGTGAAATTCAAAACAGGCGCAAAGGAAACTTAATATTGCCAACCCACAAAAGACAGAGAAAAATTTAGTAAAGACAAAACTTATGAATACAACATTTCTCCAAGAAGGTTCATTCCTTTACACCAGAGTGCGTTATCATAGTTTTTGGTAGAGACATCTGTTAGAGACTGTCCACACTTCTTGATCAATGAAAAACAAAAGCAAATCAAAAACACACAGTGACATCTTCTGATACCCAGTAGAGTTAGTTCAGTTGTTAAAGTTCAGGGTTTCTCCAGTAGAGAAGATTCAATTGGCGCAAGATTTGAACTTGCGTCGTAGAGGTGTACCGCCCGGTACAGAAAATATTAAAGGAATGGTGTTATTAATGGAAGAATGGGTGCAAAATTATAACTAAAGAGTAAACTTAACGAGTTGACTAATACGCCAAAGGAAAGAAATAAAAGAAACACACACAGTACTTTAATATAAAAAGGGCGTAACCAACGACAAAGACATTTGTTCTTATATAGACGGCTATGCATTGAGTTCTCTATGTTTTGTGTGCCTGTCTTAAACTAGGTGCTCTTGGCTTGATGCATGTTACAGGCATTTTTATTTTGCGGGTATATCAGAATGTTGCATGGTAGGAGAGGTAGTGGTATGCAATTTCTAATGACTAGACTACAACATGCCACAAGTCTAGATTTAATTCGAAACCGCTCTACAGTGCTCATATGAAGTGAAGGGATATGACAATGTTCATCATCATCATCATCATCATCATCATTATCATCATTATCTTCATCATCATCATCATTATCATCATAATCATTTTGGAACTCCCTCTGCGGATCAGGCGTAGAGTGTTAGCCTCTAGATCCCAAGCAAGAGTTAGTCGGATTCTGAACGGCGGAACAAAGTCCATTCTGAACTTGGTGTTGTATGACGTTGGCATGTAAAGCATCTCTGGTGACATAATTTCGTGTTTACCCGACAAAATTCATTGAAACTCAACCACAGACGCCCGGGAGAGATTCGGTTCACTCTGCTATCTAGTGGGCCTAGAATGAAACGAAACGTCGAAATTGACGAGCCACACAGCCAGATGGCGTGAATTAAAATATCCGTACACGGCAGCAGGTCACACACCTTGCCCAAGGCCTCGACGGAGGGCCCAATGAATGAATGAATGAATGAATGAATGAATCAATGAATCAATCAATCAATCAATCAATCAATCAATCAATCAATCAATCAATCAAATTGTGTCCCCTATGGGTGGAGATGGTAGAATACATTCATGGTATCCCGTGCCTGTTGTAGGAGGTAACTAAAAGGGGCCTCGGAGCTTTGAACTTGTGATAATGTGAATTTTCGACTACGGGAATTCCAGCTGAGTCTTTGATTCGTTCCACTCGCTTGTACCTGGTTCGATATATCCACACTTTCATTTTTCCTATCCGACCTCACTTGGTCAACTCTTGCTCTCTTGAGACCCCGGCGGTAGTAAATAGTTAGAGTTCTTCCAGGTCTTACCCTTTCTTTGGCTGATACCTTCATTTTTCGAAATGTCGGAACCCTTCCGTTTTCGTTCTGATTAGTGTTAATAGAGGATTGTTGCTGTAAAAAGAATAATCACGACCATAATATATGTATGTAATGATCATTCTTTAGCCCGAAGGCCGGTAGGATCCTCAACAACTCCAGCATTAGCTGTCATAGATGACCTAGGCATCACTGAAGAGGCGTACTAGGGAAATGAGGAGTGAGATAGTTTCCCGTTGCTTTCCTCACCGAGCCAGAATTTGCTATTACATATCACTCTGCCCAGGACACAGGGACTGGCTATGTAAGGAATAGTATTACTACCATCGCTCATACCTCTGTCACTGTCATATTGTCAAATCCAAGGATTAGACTGAAACAGGACAATGAAAGTAAGACATTACAATTCGGGTACCTCTGCTGCGTCAGAATCGGCGATAACCCATAACTCGATTTGGATACCAGTCTACTATTGCAGGGCTGTGACATCATTAACACCCGCCCCCGCCACCCAAGCTACCGCTGCTCAGCCCGAATGCCGGCGGTGACGCAGAGTCAGTGATACGAATCGGCCGTTATTCTTGGTTTTCTAGACCGGGATCACAATCTCACTGCCAGATAGCTCCTCAATTGCGAGACATCGGACCAACCCTCAGGTCCAGGTAAAGTCACTGGAATAGCTGGGAATCTAACCTGGGGTGGGGCTTCCGGGCGAGAGGCAGTCTCACTACTCCTAGACGGCAGGGCCGGCAACTAATAATAACCCAGAACCTGTTTCTTGTTGAGGATTATTTATCGCTATTTTTGGCACTAGCTATTACTACTACAATCCTAAGGTTGGTTGGCAGCAGCTCTCCAAAGGTTCCGTTTTGTTGTGACATTCTCTTCAGTTCTGCATAAGATTGGCATCCCAGCTCCTGCACCAGTTGACCAATATACTGTATTCCAGTCTAGGCCTTCCCCTACACTTTCTTCTTTCCTTCCACAGAGCCTTCCAGGAAGCAGGCTAGAAAACTCTCATGTCTGATTGTCCGCCTCCATGGCTAAATGGTTAGCGTGCTGGCCTTTGGTCACACGGGTCCCGGATTCGATTCCAGGCAGGGTCGGGAACTCAAATCATAATTGGTTAATTTCGCTAACATGGGTCTGGGTGTATATGTCGTCTTCATCATAATTGCATCCTCATCACGACGCGCAGGTCAGCTACGGGTGTCAAATCAAAACACGTGCATCTGGCGAGCGGAACTTGTCCTCGGGCACTCCTGGCACTACAAGCCATATGCCATTTCATTTTTTAAATGTCTGATTATATGTCCAATCAATGTATTTCTTCTTCTCTTCATATTCATTGACAAGCTCAGGGTTTCTCCAACTCTTTCCATTACTTCCTCATTACCAAAGGAATGGAATAGACATTTAGATACGAATAAGCTTAGTTATCAGATGGTATACTTAGTGGGAAACTACACGTGACTGTTCATCGTTATATTCCGAACGAGTTAGTCCAAATGGTTGAGATCGTGGAGAGCGGAGCACAAGTTCCCGAGTTCGGCACCTATTTCAGAAGGTGCTGAAATACATCACCCTCGCATCGGTAAGTTTAGCGAAACTTAAAATGACTCCTGCCGGAAAAATTTCCAGCACATCGACGTCTCCAAAAAATCATGAAATAAGTAACTATACTTACGGGCCTTAAAGCGGAATTACCTCATCATCATCTTTCAATACGGCGTCAAGTTTAGATCTGATATTGTGAGTGACAGACTCACCCAATCGTAGCAGCACTACCACTGTTACACCTCCACAGAGCCTTTGACACTATCATCCCGCGGCTACCAAAGCACAAACTTCGAAACCTCAGTTGTAATTTAGCATCCCTGTAACTTTTGAACTTTACTTGGCTAGCAGTCAATAGCGGGATGTATTAGCTGAGTGGTACAAAGTACTCCACAGCAATGAAGTTCTTCTCTTCCTATTTTTAATCTACGTAATGACGCAGTACGTATGGTAATTATGTACCTCTGGTATGTAAGGTTGTGTTAATAAACTATCCAAAATGGTTAGAGTTCAACTAGAGACTAGTAAGACTAATATTATATGAAATAACCAGCTGTTACCCACGCCATCGCTCGCGAAGATTTCGTAATTTGATAAAATTAATCGTTCCTTGGTACAGCACTAAGCCATTATTTGAAAATCCCTAAAGTATAAGAACTTACCGAAAAAATAGGTTTCGTTTACCCCAAAATCTCTTTGTAAACCACGTTTGTGGTATTGGCTACTGGCAGAGCTAACTCTGGAACATGCGATATGGAATTCTACAGGTGAGAAACAATCCTCACTGAAGTGAAAAAATAATGATATGTGTTTATTTTTAAAGGAAATCCCAGATATCAATGTTCACGTCTTTAAACTGTTCAGTTTTTGAGATATAGATATACTCATTTTAAAAATTCACCCCTTAGCGAGTGTATATCCAAAAAAACCTCCTTAGTGAGCACATACACACTAATATAAATGTATCCCCAAAATTTCATTTCTTTATGTCCAGTAGTTTTGGCTCGACGATTATTTAATTTAATTTATTGCTTGCTACACGATTTTCATCCCAATTACAGCAGAATTATTTGTGATACACAGAGAAATTACAAACAATTATTACTTAATATTACGTAGCCTAACTTAAATCTATTCTAAACTAACATTAATCTAATCCATTTTGCTGAAAAACTCAACGACTTTCTAGACGTTATGCATTGCCATAAGAACAAAGTTTAATTACAAAAATAAATAACACAGTATACAGCATTAACATTTGGAAACACATAAAAGCAATCGAAGAAGAATACATTGCTTATTATGATGTTAACGGGAATATAAAGGCTGGCCGGTGTGATGCTCCATGCTGACTGTGGGAATAATTACATGGCCTTTCTTGCTGTTATGAATTCTTTTAAAGATATTGTAATGTTTGTACTGAAATCAAGAGCATTATTTTTCCGAGATGCACGGTTATAGATACTGCATAATCTGTAAAGTGGTGAATTTCGATGGGCAGATGTTCTAAATGAAATCAAGAATTTGGGCGTGGAACATAGAAATTCAGGATGATCAATCAGTCAGTCAGTCAGTCAGGACATATTATTTCATATAGAAAGATAGGCCATCGTAGCTCAATTGGTAGAGAGATTATTGAATTATTGATTATTGAATTAATTTTTTCATTAATTACCTGGAACATACAGTATTTAAACAATTATTTAGTGTCTGAAAATTACTACTAATGATGTCTACGGAGGATTCTGAAAATCACCTAGATAGATAAGCTAAATGACTTGCAATATAAGGGAACAAATGTCCTAGTTGTAGAAGAGGCTAACTTTACTAGTATGGAGTCTACGATCATTCAGCATCAGATGCTGGGGACTCGGTATGCGATTAGAATGTCCAACTGACGTCGTCTGAAACAATGCTGTTCTTAGAATTAAGTGATGACAAAAGAAACGTGGGGGGAACCAACACATTACAGAATAGTTTTAAATACATATTTGAACCAAAACATCACAATTTGTGACAGTCCGCAGAACATTGGAGAAGTTTGATCGCACTGTTTGGAGGAAAGCCATTTACAGGCTATTTCAGTAGGAATAGCCATTTTCTATGGCTATTTCTTTTGTGTCGTTAAGCCCGCTTGGTGGCCATGATCGCTAAGGCGTTGACGTTTATATGGTCTGACATTCAGGTTCGAGTCCCGTTGGTCGAATACATTTTTACCATCAGAATATTGGCCAGCAGGGTAGGGGTCGTAGTGGTATACAGTTTCTAATCACTAGATTGCGTGCCTAAAGCGTGGATTCAATTCCAAACCCTCTTCGCAGTGCTCATATTATAACTCTGTTTGTGGATATTCGTCCGGCAGTTGGGGACGTTAAGCTTTGAGCAGACCCCTTGGTGTTATTCGACAGGAGTAGGCTACGTGTTGGCACCGACTTTCACCCTCTCCCTGCCTACTATCACATATCGTATCATTCATTTCATCTCATTAAACTCTCTGATGAGGTTGACGTGAGGAAGGGCATCCGATCGTAAAAACTGCGTACGGGGATTCACCTCACTTCACACCCGACGTCGTTGAGATATTGGACAAGGGTTCGACATATATTTGTTTTAAGTCGCACCCACTTATGGCGACAGTGGGATAGGAAAGGGCTTTGAAAACATATGACATTGTCAAGGTCACTGATCCACTCACGGAAAATCAATAACACAGCGCATGCGCTCTGTGCTCTGTTCATTACACTCAACTGTCAAGCGACATCTCGACAGAAATGTATGAATATTTTAAAATATCAGTTATAATTATCTTCGAGCATAAACAGTCGTATGCGACTCACTTATAATGGTAATTATAAACATACTCGTGTCTCCATTATAGGATTGTTGTATAATGTACTGTTATCAAACTGTGGTTTTTTATTACGAGTTTATTTTTCTTCTTCATTACACTCTAGTGGAGCTGAATAATTTCAAAACCTCCCCCGTCAACTTGAAGAAGGAAACAACGTACAAGATAGGCCCGACAAAGTGTCCAAAAAAGGGACGTCTTCAAGCCGGGAAAGCCTGCTGGTACTGTGGAACAATATGTGGTTCAAGGATTGGTCTTTTCAGCTGTATGAAGAGAAACCCTTAGAAGTGTCTTGCAAAGGAAGACCATGATAATCGTTAACCAGTGATCGCCCCAAGACGACGATCTACTTATCTGTTTACTATCGATGAGAACTTGTGCTTCAGAGATTGTACCAACGCAACTTTGAAATGGATCTAGCGAGTCGGCTCCGCAGTCTGGGTCACGTAGCTGCAAGCTTGTATTCGGGAGGTGGTGGGTTTGAGACATGAAGGTGATTTTCAGCAGTATCCCAATTTTAATTGCTGAGGCTGTACCTTTCTGTCCCTATCCCATCTCATTGTCACCACAAGACTTGATCAGTGTACGTCTAGATGAATTCTTATGCTATAAACTTCAGGTTAAACACCGTAAGGATAACACAAATAGGACTCCTGGAGTAGAAGGAAATCTAGAGCAAGTCGCCAGAAAACGAATGACTGAGACCCTTTAAAATACTTGGCATTCCTAAACTGAATTATTTCAATTATTCACCCGTGGCATTCTGTAGGCTTAATGTGCCCTTTGGTGTGTAAACATCTAGGTTTCGCAAACCAAAATTACGTCATCATTGGAAAGGAGTAAGAGTAGGTTAAGAAAATTCGGAGACAGGAGTCTGGCACATGAAAGAGGCAGAAGTGCCGGAATCATCTCCACAAGTCAGAAAATATGCATTTATAAATAGGACAGAGTTCTACGGGCGGATTCCTAATTACATTGCTCTAATAAATCAGATAATGCCATGCGGTAGTGGCTATAGGGTTCTGCCTGTGTCCTGAAAGACTCCGTGTGGTGTTCCAGCGCTGTGGGCAGTTACTGGCTATCTACACATCGATCCTTCCTCAACCCACTCATATTTAGAACAACATGTACTTTGCTGGGGAGAGCTCTTACGTAGTTAAATATTTACTTTCTAAATACCTATTGAACTCTGTCCGATGTGTCTTGGAAGTCTCACACTATTCTCAGCTGTTGCTTCGCACGAGCTCATTTGCTTCGACGAGCAGAATAATGTTTGTATTAAAATCCTTTTGATTCACGTTTTTCGCCCTGTATTTAGTACGTAACAATTTTGTGGATCACATTTTCAGTGTGCCCCAGCTAATTGAAAAATGTTAGGAGAGGAAGAGACAGTCTTGTTCATGGTTTTTTGTTCTAGAGAAGATATATGATTGAGTATCAAGGGAAAATACTTTAGCCGTACTGGGGGACTATGGAATTAAGGACAGATTATAAAGCATTCAGAGGCATTTACGTTGACAATTGGACTGCAGAGAAAATTGATTGTAGAATGAGTTCTTGTTTCAAGGTAGTTATAGGGATAAACAAGAAAGTGATATTTCACTTCTGTTGTTCATATTTACAGGGATCATCTGCTGAAAGTTATAAAGTGGGAGGGAGTGATTCAGTTAGGTGGAAATTTATAGTAAACAGTTTGCCCTATGCTGACGACTTGGTCTTAATGGCAGATTATGCTGAAAGCCTGCATTCTTGGAACTTGAAAACAGGTGCAATGAGTATGATATGAAAATTTGTCTTTCTTGACCAAACTAGTGTCAGTAGGGAAGAACCCTGTGAGTGGGGGAGGTAGAATAACACCCATGGTATCCCCTGCCTATCGTAAGAGGCAACTAAATCGGCCCCAGAGTCTCTCAACTTGGGACCGTGGGTTAGCGACCACGGGGCTAACTTCTGCCAGGCTCCACACTTTCATCCATCATATCCAATCTCCCTTGGTCAACTCTTTTCACGCCCTTCTTGACTCCTGTCTTTGTCTTTCCCTTTCATTTTTGATGGTTGCCCAGTTGTAAAATGTAGTCACCACCACCTCAATAGGGAAGGGAATTGAATGTGAGACCGCGGATACAAATCTGGAACAAGTAAACCATTTTAAGTGTTGAGGATGTGTTCTCTTCCAAGATGGCAGCACAGTGAGTGAGACTTGATGAAGCTAAAGCTGCGAGTTCGCGGTTCTGATCAACAGTATTCTGTAAGAAAGTTTTCTTGAAGGTGACGTCTACTTTTTTATTGCTTTTTTACAATGTGCTTAATGTCGCACCGATACATATAGGTCCTATGGCGATGATGGGATAGGAAAGGGCTGGGAGTGGAAAGGAAGTGACCGTGGGTTTAAATACTGTACAGCCCCAGCATTTGTCTGATGTTAAAATGGAAAACAACGGAAAACCATCTTCACGGCTGCCGAGAGTAGAGTTTGAACCCACTACCTAACGAATGCAAGCTGACAGCTATGTAAACTAGACACCGCAGGCAATCGCTCTGTGAAACCATCTTTACATCGTTCCGTTTTTTAGATCGACTTTGCTTTACGGGAGTGAAAGCTGGGTGGAATGAGGATATCCGAAGTAACAGACATGAAAGCAGCGAGAAGAATTGCTGGCACAAACAGGTGGGAGCAATGATAGGAAGGTACTCGGATGAGTTAGAATGAACCCGGTGAGTGAAGCTGTGCGCACAAACCTGCTTCAGTGGTGGGGTGATGTGAGGCGAATGGAGGAGGATACTTTACCTAGAAGAAGAATAATGGATTCGGTCATGGAGGGTATGAGAAGTAGAGGGAGACCAAGACGACGACGATGGTTAGACTCATTTTCTAACGATTCTAATGGAAGTAAACGAGGTCAGAGTGCTAGTTACATGTCGAGGATTGTAATGGCATTTACTAAATTCATAGAAGATTGCAGACTGAACGCTGAAAGGCATAACAGTCTATAATGAAGATGATGTATTTTATCAATGACTACATTCAGGTCATTCTGAAAACTGCATTTATGTTATAAAAGCATCTCATTTGATGGACAGGGAATGACTGTTCGGCTTATTGTATGGTAAGTGGAGCGGCCTTTGGTTCACAGGGTCGCAGTCTTGATCGGGAACTTTATCTGGTTAATTTACCTGTGCGATGTGTGTTTGACTTGATAAATTAATTTCCATTCACACACCACATGCCTATTAATCACCACAGAAACACGCAATTGTTAATACATCACTTTGTACAGAATGAGCATCCGGTCATACAACGAGGTCAAATCTATATGTAGCCTTGCGTGCAGAAATTGTGGTCCATATAGAGCGTCCCTTGCACCCTCCCCTGGTTATTCTCCCTGTAGCATATTTCTATCAGCATTACTGACAAGTTCTTACCCCCTTCCCCCCACCCCCCACCCCCACTTCACACTCCTCTTTCTAGAAGGTCGAATCTCTAATCACATTATAGTAGCCTTGCCTATTTCTCCAGATTTACTCCAATCATGGCAAATTTCTTAAAAAAGACATTTCAGTCTCTCCTTCATCACAGACCGGGAAATAACATCGTTCCCCCCGCCCAATGTACAACCGGCATACTCATCATGAGTCCTGTCCGCGCCTAACCTTACAACAATGTTCTATCTTCTTCTTCCTTCGCTATTTGCTTTACGTCGCACTGACACAGATAAGTCTTATGGCGACGATGGGATAGGAGAGGCCTGCGAAGTGGAAGGAAGCGGCCGTGTCCTTTATTAAGGTACAGCCCCAGCATTTGCCTGGTGTGAAAATGGGAAACCACGGAAAATCATCTTCAGGGCTGCCGACAGTGGGGCTCGAACCCACTATCTCCCGATTACTGGATACTGGCCGCACTTAAGCGACTGCAGCTATCGAGCTCCGTCATTCTATTTTCCACCGTCTCCCTACTCTTGCTAACTCACTACCCGATATCGACATATTCACACCCCTCGCATCCTTCAAACACATAATTAAAAGTTTCGTCTGAAGTCCTCTCCAGATTTCCACCTTCTTACGTCCTTCCAACTCTGCAACCGACCATTCATTGTTACATTCTTACTGTTGTTAATTTATTGTTGATACTAAATATTGTTAGAAGCCTGCGTGGCTCAGGCGGCAGCGCGTCGGCCTCTCATCGCTGCGTTCCGTGATTCAAATCCCGGTCATTCCATGTAAGACTTGTGCTGGACAAAGCGGAGGCGGGACAGAATTTTCTCCGGGTATTCCGGTTTTCCCTGCCATCTTTCATTCCAAAAACATTCTCCAACATCATTTCATTTCATCTGTCAGGCATTAATCATTGCCACAAAAGGAGTGCGACATGCTTTGGCAGCCGGCACAGTTCCTATCCTCGCCGCAAGATGGGGGCAACATTCATTCCATCCCTGATCTGATCAATGACTGGAAAACAGGTTGTAGGTCTTCATTCACTAAATATCGTTGTTTATACCGATTTTCACCTTAATATTCTTATTTAAATGAGTTTTATTATTAGTGTGAAATGACGCTCCTTGGACTGAATATAATAATGAAATGAATAAATAAGCAAGTTTATATATTTACCTGAGTTTACTAAAGGATCGTTTCCTCTTGGGCGATATCTGAAGCCATTCCATTTCAGTATAGCTGACCTCTCTTCTAACAATACACGTAAAATGAGAGTCCTGTCTGTACATTGCTCAGAATGTGAAAAGAATATTCTTTTTTTTCTGTGTCGGTCGTATCCTCAACAACAAGGAAATGCACTGTTTAATTTTCTGTCATTTCTGTATGTAGGCCTATGTATGTGCGGGCATCACGAGAAAATGCCTGAAGAGAATTTAGTGAAAATCGGTGCGCAAAGTCTACAAATAAGGCACTACAGTCTAGACTATAAATACGTGTAGGGCTATTCAGGTTGAGTGAAATGGTAGTTTCATTTTTGGGGGCCTGTTATTAGTGCTCCTATCGATAAATACTACTTAAATGAAGTCACATAGAATTACATTTCCGATTATTTATGTCTTATACATTTTTTTTTTACTAGTTGCTTTACGTCGCACCGACACAGATAGGTCGTATGGCAACGATGGGACAGGAAAGTGTTAGAATTGGGAAGGAAGCGGCCGTGGCCTTATTTAAGGTTCAACCCCAACATTTTCTGTTGTGAAAATGGGAAAACATGGAGAACTATCTTTAGGGCTGCCGACAGTGGGGTTAGAACCTACTATCTTCCGAATACTGGACGCTGGCCGCACTTTAGCGACTGCAGCTATCGAGCTCGGTTTATACATATTTTATTGTACCAGCTATGATAATAGAATTGATGAATTTAGACTTTTGTTGCTTAGTCCCTAACAACGCCGAGCATTGCTAACAAGGAAATATAGTTTAATCGTGCTAACTGGCGATGGTTTATTTCGTGATTGTCTTAAGGTGCAAAACCGCGCGCTCGTCGGTCCGTATCGACAAGAATAACATTACCTTGGCCATTGTTGTGATTTGTGCACTGCCTGCTCGATATGCACCTGATGGCAGCCATTGGATGCAGATCGAGCAGGCATTGGATTTGTGTCTTTTGCTGCCACTCATCTCCGATAGATGGGGTTACTGCTGCGTCCCGAGTAAAACACGCCTGAATATTGACAGAATGTAGCCGGGGAGTTAGTCCCGTCAACGGCGGGAAATACAACTACCTCTAAAGCAGAGGTGCTCACGCTGGCGGGCGATGAGCGCAGTGTGTGCTACTCACAGGCGGTGAAAGTTGGGCGAAATTCTCCCGGTCACTCTCGATCACCGCGGCGACCCACGAGTTTGAAGCAGAGGGGAAAAATAATGAAAGAAAGAGGGTAGAAATCTTCCAATTTATGTTGTAAGAAATAAGTTATGTTCATTGCTGTTCACGTGTATTGACCGGATACAATAAAGAGGCCCACAACCTTGAATATATTATGGTAAAGTACGTAATAAATTGTCCGCCTCTGTGGTGTAGTGGTTAGTGTGATTAGCTCCCACCCCCGGAGGCCTGGGTTCGATTCCCGGCTCTGCTACGAAATTTGAAAAGTGTTACGAGGGCTGGAACGGGGTGCACTCAGCCTCGGGATGTCAACTGAGTAGAGGTGGGTGCGATTCTCACCTCAACCATCCTGGAAGTGGTTTTCCGTGGTTTCCCACTTCTCCTCCAGGCAAATACCGGGATGGTACCTAACTTGAGGCCACGGCCGCTTCCTTCCCTCTTCCTTGTCCATCCCTTTCAATCTCCCTATCCCCCACCAAGGCCCCTCTTCAGCATAGCAGGTGAGGCTGCCTGGGCGAGTTACTGGTCATCCTACCCAATTGTATCCACCGACCCAATGTCTCACGCTCCAGGTAGAGGTGGGATTCCTCGCTGAGTCCGAGGAAAAAACCAACCCTGGAGGGAAAGCAGATTAAGAAAGAAAGAAAGACATAATAAATTACAACTTTCACTGTTAATAGTTGCTTTAGAAGCATGTCTAATATAATACAGAGTTAAGGTGGATAAGCTATGGATTGTAGTTGCTTGGGTTTAAATTACCTCATAAACTCACAACAATCCAATCATGATTACCGGGAAGGCGTACTGTACATCTATTTGGTAGATGCACTTACATTGTTCTTGTGCTTTAATCTTCGATAGTAAATATCTACTGTATGTCCCCACTCGATATGAAATTTCCTCGCCATTTGGAGACTAGCTATTATCATTGGGTGCCTGATTTTTAAATACTAATTTCAAATTCAGTGAACAGAGAACTTCAAACAATATAACAACACTGTGCAAAATCCAGCAGTACTCTTGTTGAATTGTGTAAATATATTACTTTTTTCTGAATGAATACCGGGAATTTTACTTCTTAAGAAACGGAAGTACTATCATTCCCATCCAAGGAATTGTAAATCGTAGCTTGTACGTTTAAATATGTAACGCACAAATTATAACGTTTTAGTTTTCTGTGAATGTATAAGAAAATTGAACTGACTGTTTGTATCGAGCGCAATATAAATCAAACCAGAATATCTTCGAAATGTCTGTTTGCTTGCGATTGTGCTGTTTTTTCCTGAAATAATGTAGGTACTCCACTTAGCGTTTCACTGAGTACTAGAGGAGAGCCTCGTAATGACACTCGAACGTCACTGCTCTCTTCCCTTCCTTGCAAAGTGTGTTCGCTCTCCCACTTCACTGTGACGTATGCTTGCTACGTAAGCTGCCCACATTAACGTCACGCCGGCCCGGCCGCACTCAGCTGGCCACAACGGGCGCCCGGCTAAGCACCTCTGCTCTACAAGAAACAGGGGTAATTAAAATAGAAGGACTTGGTTCGTTCTTGAAAGATCATCATCAGATAATATCAAATGAAATTCAGAGATATTTTGAAAAGCATACAAGCAAACAAGAAGCATACTAAAGAACTGTTGAAATTGAGCAGAGAAAATATAAGATTGGTAGTAGGATTGTTGACAGGACACTGCCATCTGAAAAACACCTACATAGAATAGGAGTACAAAGAGACAACTAAACCAAACCAATCGCCATGGCACTACAGCCCATGAAGGGCCTTGGCCTTCCAAGCGACCGCTGCTCAGCCCGAAGGCCTGCAGATTACGAGGTGTCGTGTGGTCAGCACGACGAATCTTCTCGGCCGTTATTCTTGGCTTTCGAGACGGGTCCGCCATCTCACCGTCAGATAGCTCCTCAATTCTAATCACGTAGGTTGAGTGGACCTCGAACCAGCCCTCAGGTCCAGGTAAAAATCCTTGACCTGGCTGGGAATAGAACCCGGGGCCTCCGACTAAGAGGCAGGCACGCTACCCCTACACCACGGGGCCGACACAATAAGAGACAGCATATGTAGGAAATGTAATGAGGAATCAGCTGAACACATATTTTTCGAATGTGAGGCGCTGGTTGGAATCAGACTCTCCACTCTACGACTACCAGGTGAAGAGAGAGAGAAAAACCAAGAAGACCCATTAAAACATGCATATTTGTGAAGGAATCAGGTATGTCTAGGTGGGAATGAAGGAAAGACATGGTAGCAAAAGATGTTAGAGTTCGATGCTAATTAGGAACTAACATTTAGAGGCCCCATGTAGAAAAGAAGAAGAAGAATATTTCTCCTTGTACACTCTTGTTACCTCATTCTTCGAATCTGCCTTGTAGCTTCTACCTTTGCTGGTTGTAGTCGAACAGGAGAATTTTGATATTCTTCAGTATTATTCTATACACAGCATGACTTCCCATTTGTCATAATTTTATGAAGTAACAGCTTCCGTATTTCGCTGTATACAAAGTATCAGCATACAAAACATCTCCGGTATATCATTACATATTCCAGGGGATATAATATGTTGTTTTGATCAATGTACACTGCAGAGAGAAACACCATTTATTATGCATGTCTCCGTATCCCTTTCTGTGCACTCTACTCCATTATACAGCATATCGCAGTAAAATTATAACCGTGACGGATTCACAGAACAGTGCTCAGAAATAACAGAAATGACTTTAAGCTCCAGTTCATTTATATTTTAAGTTCGTTTATGACTTTCGATCTGGTGATGACCATACAGCCAGCGCTGATACATAGATTGTAACACATAAAAATACATATAAAATGAGCAGAACAGGTGAAAATCACATAGGGATACCAGGTTTTTTGAAATTCCAATAAGAGACAGGCAATGTCAACATGACATACCGACATTTGTTCAAGAAGACACTAAGATATAATTTACTGTACAGTAGTTTACTGTTTCATTTTCTACATAAGATGTTTAAATCCCTTATTATTTTTCATTTTTAAACAGATAATGCTGAATCTTGCTTCTTCTTCTTATTATTATTATTAATATTATTATTTGCTATTTTGCATTACGTCGCACCGACACAGATAGGTCTTATGACGACGATGAGACGGGAACGGCCTAGAAATGGGAAGGATGCGGCCGTAACTTGATTAAGGTACAAACCCAGCATTTGCCTGGTGTGAAAATGGGAAACCACCGAAAACCATATTCAGGGCTGCCGACAGTGGGATTCGAACCTACTATCTCCTGGATGCGAGCTCACAGCCTCGCGCTCCTAACCGCACGGCCAACTCACCCGGTATTATTATTATTATTATTTTATTCTTTTCGTTTCAGCCATATATGGGCTGCGATTACGCAACTTCCATTGCTTTTCCTCAAGTTCTCTCTCCTTCCTCTTTCGCCAGTATTCCTTCATCCGTTGGCTTGCTCGTGCTCGTCCTTCTGCCGAGAATACTCTATTATTATTATTATTATTATTATTATTATTATTATTATTATTATTATTATTATTATTATTATCGTCATACTGGCAGACTACGGGATTACGGGTAAATTAATAAAATCAATCAAAGACATTTATCTTGACAGCTGGGCTGCAGTGAGAATTGGTGGCAGAATAAGCTCTCAGTTCAGGGTACTTACAGAGGTTAGACAAGGCAGTACTCTATCACCCTTGTTGTTCGTAGCTTACATGGATAATCTTCTGAAAGGCATAAGGTGGCAAGGAGGGATTCAGTTAGGTGGAAATGTAGTAAGCAGTCTGGCCTATCCTGGCGAGTTGCTCTTAATGGCAGATTGTGCCGAAAGCCTGCAGTCTAATATCATGGAACTTGAAAATAGGTGCAATGAGTATCGTATGAAAATTACCCTTTCCAAAACTAAATTGTTGTCAGTAGGTAAGAAATCCAAGAGAATTGAATGTCAGATTGGTGATACAAAGCTGGGACAGGTGGATCGTTTAAAGTATTTAGGATGTGTGTTCTCCCAGGATGGTAATATAGTAAGTGAGATTGAATCAAGGTGCAGTAAAGCTAATGCAGTGAGCTCGCAGTAGTGATCAACAGTATTCTGTAAGGAAGTCACCTCCCGGACGAAACTATCTTTATATCGGTCTGTTTTCAGACCAACTTTGCTTTATGGGAGCGAAAGCTGGGTGGACTCAGGATATCTTATTCATGAGTTAGAAGTAAGAGAAGTAAAGTTCAGTGTTCCAAACACTAGTTAGAAAAACGTAACTCATCGCACATCGGGGATTTTATTAGGTAAGACGTAACCCCTAGGTTCCATTCCTTGTTCTGAACATAAAACCATTTACCAATAAAGATTAATTTTCTACACTTAACAAAGTACAAGCGTTCTTGCTGATAGCGATCGATGAGGTTGTTGCCCCTTTAGCCCATTAGCCCTTTAGCCCATTAGCCCTTTAGCCCATTAGCCCTTTTGCCCATTAGCCCTTTTGCCCATTAGCCCTTTAGCCAATTAGCCCTACAAGGAATGTGCGGTAAGGAGGAGGAAGGGTCCTCTCATCCTTTTTACCCTTCTGATAAGATGTAACCCCTGGGTTCCATACCCTATCACGATTTTTTTTTCGGCTCAGCATTTTGCATAGTAGCCCTCGCCTGCACAAGCTACATGCTTGTAATCCATGTCAACAGATTGAAACAATATGTTTCCGAACCGATATTTCATGTTACATATTTATGTAATAACTTGTTCAACAGCTAGGGACTTAAATGTAAGCAGAGTATTTCTTATAGCACTAGCGTTCTGTTTAATTTTACTTCCCGCATAAGCTACATGCTTGTAACCCATGCCAACAGATTGACTGATATTTCATGTTACATGTTTATGCGATAACTTGTTCGACTGATTTTCACACAAGACGAATGATGGAAGGTAAATAATTTGAAGTTGTACTTTTGCTATATCATTTACCGAGCGAGTTAGCTGCGCAGTATGGGTACAGTGTGTTTTTTATTTTTACACTAGGCAAATCATTGAAGTTGTAGTTTTGCAATATTGCTTACTGAGCGAGTTAGCTACGCGATATGTGCACAGTGTGTTTCCATAGTTTTTGATTTTACACTAAGCAAATCATCAAAATTACTTTTGCTCTGAACACATCAAACAATGTTCTGATCATATGTTGAAGTTAACAACATCGATTACAGTGTTCGATTCTAGTCTTGTTATGTTTCATTCTGATCTTCTTAGAACAAGGGTACTCCCTAACTTGTTCTAAACACATGTTGTATTGAGTACAGTGTTCGATTCTAGTCTCGATCACTTATTTTGTGTTCTGAACACATCGATCAATGTTCTGATCACATGTTGTATCGAGTACAGCGTTCGATTCTAGTCATGATCACTTATTTTGTGTTCTGAACACATCAATCAATGTTCTGATCACATGTTGAAGTTAACAACATCGATTACAGTGTTCTAGTCTTGTTATGTTTCAATCTGATCTTCTTAGAACAAGGGTATCCCCTGACATATTCTAAACACATGATGTATTGAGTACAGTGTTCGATTCTAGTCTTGATCACTTATTTTGTTTTCTGAACACATCAATCAATGTTCTGATCACATGTTGTATCGAGTACAGCGTTTGATTCTACTCTTCTTATGTTTCGAAAGTCTAAACATGCACAATAATGTTATCGCTGCACACGCTTGCCTTCGCGATGCAGGTTTATACTTGTTCGATATAAAGCTATGCCTTGACATAAGAGGAGGAGGAGGAGGAGGAGGAAGAGGAGGAGGAGAATGATAAGGCTTTAACAGCCTATGTATAGTCGCCATTGTTTAAAGATGACAGCTGTTAAAAGAATTTTCAAATTATCCGCCACCACATTTCAGCTAAAGAGGGCAGCAGGGTGCTCTGTTGATTAAGCACATAGAATTTCAAATTGCCCTCCACCGCATGCATAACAGCAGCTGTTATCTTGCCGAGTAGCCTCTAAGCTAGCTTTCTTCATAAGAGTAGCCGCCATCTTGTGTGAGCACCCCTAGGCTGTCTCATAAGGAGCTATGTATAGTCACCACTTTGTGTCCGCCATCTTGCGTAAGCATCCCTAGGACGTCTCAAGCCATCTTGTGTCTCATAAGAGTAGCCACCATCTTGTAGAAATAGATAGCTGCCAATGCCAAAGGTCTTAAGTAGGAATCGAGCCGTTGATCTCATCATTAGACTATGTTTTTTCTTGTTCCTGATACTACGAACCTACATATTAGGAGGAAAAAATTTGTCCGTTTTGCTCTACGATGCACCGTTTTCGAGATATTTATCATTTTGCATTTAAGCCTCCAAATTTAATAAATCGAACCAGCACGGTACGTTATACTCTCTACCATAGCTAGACCTGATCATGTTACGAAGACTCACTTCAATACAAGCTAAAACAGAGCAAATGCCAAAGGGCCTAAGTAGGAACCGAACCGTTAATCCCATCATTAGACTATGTTTTTTTCTTGTTCCTCATACTGCGAACCTAGGTATTAGGCGGAAAAATTTTGTCCGTTTTGCTCTACGGTGCACCGTTTTCGAGATAATTAACATTTTGCATTTAAGCCCTAAATTTAATGAATCGAACTAGCACGACACGTTAGCCTCTAAGCTAGCTTTCTTCATAAGAGTGGCAGCCATCTTGCGCAAGCACCCTTAAAGCGTCTCATAACGAGTTGTGTATAGCCGCCATCTTGTGTCCGCCATCTTGCGCAAGCATCCTTAGGGCGTCTCAAGCCATCTTGTGCAAGGACCCTTAAGCCGTCCTATAAGAGCAGCCGCTATCTTGAGCAAGCATCCCTAGGGCATCTCATAAGGAGTCATGTATAACTGCCATCTTGTGCAAGCATCCCAAGGGCGTCTCATAAGAACCTATGTATAGCAGCCATCTTGCGTAAGCACCCTTAAGGAGTCATGAATAGCCACCATCTTATGCAATTAGCGTCGAGAGATGGCTGCTGTAGAATTTTTCTTTTTAAATTATCCACCACCACATTTCAAATGTATCTAGCTAAAGATGGCAGCACGGTGCTCTCTTGATTAAAGATGGCGGATGACAGCTAACAGAACTTTTCAAATAGCCCGCTACTACAGAGGGCAGCACGGTGCTCTGTAGATTAAAGATGGCGTATGACAGCTGACGAAATTACCCGCATGATAGGAGCACGGTGCTCTGTTGATTAAAGATGGCAGATGACACCTGTCAAAAAAGCACATGGCTTTGTTTCCAAACAAGAGCACGTGGAATTTGCCGCCACCACATTTCAACTACAGGGGGCAGCACGGTGCTCTCTTGATTAAAGATGGCGGATGGTAGGTGTCAAAAAAGCACGTGAGTTTGTTTCCAAACAAGAGCACGTGGAATTTTTCAATTTGCCGCCACCACATTTCAAAGGTATCTAGCTAAAGATGGCAGTACGGTGCTCTCTTGATTAAAGATGGCGGATGATAGCTAACAGAACTTTTCAAATTGCCCGCTACTACGTGCTTAAGGTAGTAGCCATAAAGAGGGCAGCACGGTGTTCTGTGGATTAAAGATGGCGGATGACAGCTGACGAAATTGCCCGCATGATAGTAGCACGGTGCTCTGTTGATTAAAGATGGCGGATGACAACTGTCAAAAAAGCACATGGCTTTGTTTCCAAACAAGAGCACGTGGAATTTGCCGCCACCACATTTCAAAGGTATCTACCTAAAGAGGGCAGCACTGTGCTCTGTTGATTAAAGATGGCGGATGACGGCTGTCAAAAAAGCGCGTGAGTTTGTTTCCAAACAAGAGCATGTAGAATTTTTCAAATTGCCGCCACCACATAGAGGGCAGCACGGTGCTCTCTTGATTAAAGATGGCTGCTGTCATGTAGAATTGCCTGCCACCACATTTCAAAGGTATCTAGCTAAAGAGGGCAGCACGATGCTCTCTACATTAAAGATGGCTGCTGTCAAAAAGCATTTTTCCAATTATCCGCCACCACATTTCAAAGGTAAGTAGCTAAAGAGGGCAGCACTGTGCTCTATAGATTAAAGATGGCGGATGACAGCTGTCAAAAAAGCACGTGGATTTGTTTACCGATTCAAATCTCGCGCTAGTGAGGTTTAGTTGGTAGCACTAAGGTTTAGGCCGGTTAAGATGGCAGCACTGCGGATGACAGGTGACGAATTTGCAGCTACTGCGAGATAGAGTGCAGCACAGTGCTCTGTGGTTTAAAGATGGTGGATGACAGCTGTAAAAAAAAACGTGTATTTGTTTACCTATTCAAATCTCACGCTAGTTAGGTTAAGTTGGTACTACTGAGGTTTAGGCCCGTCAAGATCGCAGTACTGAGGTTTGCGATGCGTTGTTGTCTGTCAAAAAGCACGTGGCTGTCAAAAAACACGTGGATTTGTTTCCAAAATCAAATCTCGCGCTTGTGAGGTTAAGTTGGTACTACTGAGGTTTAGGCCCGTCAGGATGGCAGTACCGAGGTTAGCGATGCGTTGTTTTCGATGATAGCTGTCAAAAAGGACGTGGCTTTGTTTACAAATTCAAATTTCCCGCGGGTGGTGGAGGAGACCTCGCGGAGGCCTCTGGCTGTGGTGGTGGTGGAGGAAGCCTCTAGGAGGCCTCTGGCTGTGGTGGTGGTGGAGGTGGCCTCTGGGAGCCTGCGGTGGTGGTGGCCGCCGAATCCCTGTATTATACTACTTACCTTAATTATGGCGACTTCCGCTTTGTTCCCACCCCTAGCCCTCTCCTGTCCCATCGTCGCCATAAGACCTATCCTTGTCGGTGCGACGTAAAATCAAGTTGTAAAGGAAAAAGCTATTCTGTCACATGGACAGAACGGAGTATCGGCAACATGAATGCGAACTAGATGTCTGTAATACCAGTTCCGGCCATTGACGCAGCGACACGGGACATTTAAACCCGGGGTAGTGTTTTGCTCATAGCGGAGAAATAGTACGTTTCCAGACATAGGTTCCTAATTAAAATACGATATATTCAGGCCTGCCGATAAAACCTCAAAGTATGGAATAGAGATTTAGATACACTCGGTAAATGTCTTCATCTTCCACCCCTCTAAAAGCCTTCACAGGCTGTTGGAAGATGGCTGGTAAAGTATCTCGTATTTACACATTATTGATGTAGCAGACCATGCCATCTATTGTTCAGTTTCCGCGTCCTTAATCACCCCGAACACCCTCCTTAACTCTTTCACTTCGAGACTTGATATCTGTACAGCAGTACCGGCAGGATTAATGTCCAGAATAACGCGACTCTCAAATGTCAAGACTGATTACACGACTTTATCTCCCTTTTACATGAAGCCTGTAGCTCCCAAGTACTGCTACTCACGGACGGACGGACGAAGGGAACAGTGGTTTCTTTTTGCTACTTGTTTAACGCCACGCTAACACATTGTAGGTTTTTCAGAAGGAAGGGGAAGGGCTAGCATTGGAAAGGTAGCGGTCCTGGCCTTAATTATTGCTCGGCCCCAGCATTTGTCATATGTGAATATGGGAAACCACGGAAAAACATTTTAAGGGTTGCCGACAGTGGGATTCGAACTCTCTATTTCCCGAATGCAAACTCACAGCTGTTCGAGCATAGTTTTCCAATTATGGATGTCTGGAGTTATTTCACTCTTATGATGTAAGACGGTATATATTTACACAGATATTTCTATATAAAGTAAGTCTAAACGTCTGGATTCCAACTGAAAGAAATGAGGAAAACCACTAACAGAATATCTGATAAAGGTACAATAAGGTTTCAATCGTCTTAGGCCGAGTCCTTCAGTGCCGATCTTTTAAAGGTGACATATCCAATCGACCGAAAATCATTTACATTATAGACATAAATTGTATTAATAATGAAATATTTTATCCTGTGCAGCCGAAGATATGTATATCCAGCCTTATTCTGTATCTGTACGGGGTCTGGTATGAAGTGAGATGAATCTTCGTAGCGATATTTTACTACTGGATGCTCTTCCTGACGTCACCCTCATCAGAGTTAATGCGATGAAATGAATGACGTAATATATGATGGTGCGAAGGGAGAGGATGAAATCCGGTTCCGACAAATAGCCTAACACCAAGAGGACGGCTCAAGACTTAACATCTCAATCTGAGGGACGAATCACCATCAGCACCGTCATATGCCTTCACTCCATTCTGATGGTGGGTGGGCCGATTAGCTCAGACGGTTAATGCGCTGGCTTTCTGAGCTCAACTTGGCAGGTCCAATGCCGGCTCAGTTCGGTGATATTTGAAGGAGTTCAAATACGTCCGCCACGTGAAGGTAGATTTACGTGAAAGAACTCCTTCGGGACGAAATTCCGTTACCTCAGCGTCTCCGAAAACCTTCGGAGTAGTCAGTGGGACATAGAAACATTATTATTATTATTATTATTATTATTATTATTATTATTATTATTATTATTATTATTATTATTATTATTATTATTATTATTATTATTATTATTATTATTATTATTATTATTATTACTTGGTTGAAGGTCCCTGATGTCGGAAATTTGTCCCGAAGGAATTTGTAAACGTGCCGGTACGTCTATCGACTCGAGGCAGGCAAAATCGAGTACTTTCGAGTACCGCCGGACGGAGTTGAGTGTGACTCTCCCCACAGAGGAGAATGAAACATGTAGAACTTTTCTACTTAAGATTCATTGTTTGTAAGTGAGTACAATGCTCCTCTTCCTGACTTCATTATCACTGGTCTCGCTGCAACATTCATTAACGCGGGACGTGATGATGGAGTGGGCTGCGCCTGGTGTAAATAAGACGCAGTCCCGGAACACATCCATCACGCTGCAGTTGCCACCTGCCCTAATGGTATGCAAAACTACCCGATTAGTGAGGGGCGGAATGCGATTCATATCCCTCATTATCGCCCTCAAAGCTCTTTGATGCGATTGATCTCGCTGATAGCGGGCTGGGAATTACGCCTGCAGGTGCTCTCCTCCGCGGGGGAAAGAGACCCTTGTGGTTTATGGTCGCCCCTATTACCTCTAAACCTGCGGTCCCTGAATTAGGCGCCTGAGGAAAACTGCTCTGTTGTCAGATATGTGAATGGCGAAGTGACAGATGGTCGAGAGTCGCTTACAGATTGCCAAAGCTGATCATGCAGTGTTGTCCATTCGAAGCCGGTCTACGTGTTCTAAGTAGTTCTCTTTTCGATATTGCACAGTGTTCAAGTATTTAAAGTTGTACTGCAAGTCATAAACAAACAAAAATCCACAGTTCTAGCCCATCAGGCAAGCAACTCAATGTCGAAAATATCCTACGGATATGAGCTACGAGTTTTAGGTAAATAAAATATAATAAATATGAGAATATTATCATTATTTCTTAAAAATTACAATCCTTTCCTTAATCACCGCCATCCGGTCGATTAGACTAGCAGTTTACCTCTTTTCTACCACTACGAGCGCTAATATGAGTCAATGTATTGTTTCAGTTCAGCACCACTACCCCAGACTCGTTGGCTGAATTGTTAGCGCACTGGCCTTCACTTCAGAGGGTCCCGGGTTCGATTCCTGGCAGGGTCGGGATTTTAACCTTCATTGGTCAATTCCCATCGCCCGGGGGCTGGCTGTTTGTGCCGTTTCAATATCGCTGCAACTCACACATTACACCATCCTCCACCACAATAACAGGCAATTACCTACACATGGCAGATGCCGCCCAGATTCATCGCAGGGTCTCCCTTGCAAGGACTGCACCCGGCTAGAAATAGCCGCACGAAATTAGTTAGCAACACTACGAGTGCTAATATGAGTCAATGCAGAGTTTCACTTAAGCACGTATAACTGTATTCGGTATGGACATTTTTCAAATATTAAAAAAAAACCACCTGAGGGTATTTGCAAAAATAATTACGTAAATGAGTTAATTTGGCTAGGATTTGAATCAAAAGAAAACAAGTAATGAAATAAGCGATTTCAAGCTGTTTTTCCCGAACTGAATTTAGGATGGAAGGATTTTCGATGTGTGGTCTTAGTTTGATAGAGCTATCCTAGACTCATAACTTAAAATATTTCCGGGCTCTTTTGCCGTTCAACTTCCGGAACAATTGAGGGAATTGTTTGATTTTACGTTTTCCGTATTATGGGGCTCTCTGATTATTTTTCAACATTAAAATATTTCACTTAAACTGATACAGATTAATTCGTAATGCGAAAGTACTTACCGTGTCCTGTGTCCTGCGCCGGCGCGGGTGACCCGAAAGTCCTTAGCTAGCGACATTTTTATGACCATCTTCCGGGGTATTTTTGATTTAAAAATTAAGTGACATTATTTTCTACATTTTCCCGGAGACATTTTATTGGCTAAAGAAACAAAAACGTGGCCGCTTACTGAACATTTCAGTACACGATTTTAGGGATTTCAATGTATTACTTCAGGTTTTTATTCTTAATAATTATTTAATTGATGCGGAAGATAGTTATACCGCGTAAAGCGTGTGACGTAAAACTCCAGGCAGATCGTCTATATACAGTGATAAGAAAAGGGGACCCAAGACGGATCCCTGAGGGACGCCATAATATACACTAGACCATTTACAGATTTTTTTGTCAAATACGCTACGTTGTGACATCCCTTTCCAGAACGCTTCGAAACAAGGAATAGGTAATATACCCATTGTGTATAATTCAGTCAGAATAACATCACGATGAACTCTATTAAATGCTGTCCTCAAATCGAATAGTACCAGGAGTGTTAGTTCCTTGCTGTCTTTCCTGACGCTTGTAGAGTAATTTGTTTTGCAACATTGTAGGAGATAACATCAGGAGCTTGGGAGAGAATAAACTTCCTCGCGCTCCGAAATGATGTGTACATAACTCTGGCAACAGGGTACTTTCTCTGACCCGCCTAATTTGGTCGCCGCGACGATAGTAGTGCTCGTTCCTGAATTAAACTCGGAACTCGTCATACATATTCATTAAAGATCGTTATGCCCTGCAGCGTTCACATCCACGGTCCCCTGCCTGTCGTAGGGCCATGGGTTCTCAAGTTCTCAGCGTGGGGTGGCAACCACGGGTCCCCAGCTGAGTCTAGCACTGTTCCTTCTTACTTGAGTCAGGGTCCTCGCTTTTGGTCAACCCTTGCTGTGTAGCGGCTCCGATGTCATTAGATTTACGAGGTCTCAGAAGTTTTCCATTTCCGAGCCTTTGCTGGCTCGTTTGCCGATACCTTCATTCTCGGATGTATCGGGCCCCTTCTGAGTTTTTTTAAGATTGGACTGTAGCCTAGTTGTACGTGACGGGTTTTGAACCCCTCCTCCCTACCGCCATTTCACCTACCACATTTCCGATGAAATTCCGCACGCCAAATCTTCAGATAAATTTCCAATAGTATTTCATTAGAAGCACCCGTTATGCGATCCTTTTGGATGAAATAATACAATATTATAACATGTAGCGTGGATGTATTTGTGAGCCTTGCTGTGTCTGAACTAACGGAAAATTATAAGGAATTTTATTTAACATCATCACGTTTTCATCAACGCAGATCATTTGAATAGCTCATTTCTAAGAGGGGATATCTGCTAGTTTGCAATTTTTTCAGTAGAAGGAAGAAATATTCTAGAACTAATTCTATTGAGGCAATAAAGACGTGTCGTGGGCCATTGCTTACAGCCTCCGGGTGTGACAGGTAACCAATTCACCATTCACCACAGGGGCTGACATTATTATTATTATTATTATTATTATTATTATTATTATTATTATTATTATTATTATTATTATTATTATTATTATTAAGCTGCCACCTCCGGAGGCTCGGGTTCGATTCCCAGCTCTGCTACGAAATTTGAAAAATGGTACGATGGCTGGAACGGGGTCCACTTAGCCTCGGGAGGTAAGGCGAGTAGAGGGGGTAAGGTTACCTCTTCAACCATCCCCGAAGTAGTTTTCCGTGGTTTTCCGTTTCCCTTCCAGGCAAATGCCGGGGTGGTACCTCACGTAGTCCACGAGCGCTTCCTTCCATCTTTCTTCTCTATCCCCTCCAAACTTCCCATACCCGACAAGGCCCGTGTTCAGCATAGCAGGTGAGGCTGCCTGGGCGAGGTACTGGTCCTCCTACGCAGTTTTATTCCGCGAACCAAAGTCTCACGCTCCATGACACTATCATTAAGGGGGTACAGGTTGGATCCCACGCTGAGTCCGCGGTAAAAACCAACCCTGGAGGTTGAACGGATTAAGAAAGGAAGAAATAAATATTATTGTTATTATCACAATACAAAGAGGTTTGATGTACAACATTTGTTATCCTAGATGATCAATGACAGCTGCAAAGCCGCCAAGTGATTTGTGGTAGCAACTTCCCTACCTTTTAGAGCTCAGCCGAAGCTCACGAGAGCATTTCTCTGCTTGCCTCCTCCTCCTGTGGGTGGGGGACGCAGTCGAAGAGGTGGCTAAAAGCGGCGACCAGGCGATGATGATATTAGAACCACGACACTACTTGTTATTTGAACCATTACGTACGGAACAACTTGGGTCGACGTTACTTGCGAGTAGTACCACCTTGCGAGGAAAACCATGGCTCTACTTCACATACGAGCAGCACCATTATGCGAGGGACACTACGGGTGTGGGTGTTGTTTGTGATAAGCGTCATTGTGTGCATTCCACCGGTCGGTCCCGCTGTGTTCAGAGTAGGTCTACGTTGACTGTGATTAGTACCACTATGTGAGGAAAACCATGAGTTCGTGTTGCTTGTGAGTAGTACTCTTATGTGCAGAACACCATGAGTCTACTTACGTGTGGTTACTTCCGCTATAGATGAACACCATGGTTCTGCTTTACCAGCGACTACTATTGTGAGGGGCCTTTGACCTGGATTTTGGACCCATTTGCACAACTAGCGCCGGTCCCGTGGTGTAGGGGCAGCGTGCGTGCCTCTTACCCGGAGGCCCCGGATTCGATTCCCGGCCAGGTCAGGGATTTTTATCTGCACCTGAGGGCTGGTTCGAGGTCCACTCAGCGTACGTGATTAGAACTGAGGAGCTATATGACGGTGAGGTAGCGGCCCCGGTCTAGACAGCCAAGTATAACGTCCGAGTGGATTCGTGGTGCTGACCACACGGCACCTCGTAATCTGCAGGCCTTCGGGCTGAGCAGCGGTCGCTTGGTAGGCCAAGGCCCTTCAAGGGCTGTGGTGCCATGGGATTTGGTTTTGCACAACAAGCACAGTCTCTGTAAATAAGGAATTGTGAATTGAATCCACTCACTGTTTTGGATTCATCATCGTTCGTTTCAGATTCTAGTCAGTGGATTCATGTTGAAGTTTTAATTATAGTATCATTGCGTTGCAGCTTGTACCAAGGGGTCTATGACCTCTCTGCTAGGACCCTTTAAACATCAAACGTCAATTCTTTGTTTCTTTTCAAAAATGGTTACTAGCTCCTTTTAAATTTGCAGTCATCATTTTCTCTCTACGACTGCAGTTTCTAAAAATAGTTACGTTAGTAAGGTCCTGAAAATTTTACAAGGATCGTTAATTATTCTTTTACTGTCAGTAGCTTACATGAAATGATTGTGATACCAGTTATGTGATTGAAGGTATTTATCAGACCGGTAGCTGCTGATCATCAAAGAGAATCATTTAAATTTTTGCTAATTCAATTGTAACTGATAGGAATCTGTATCTGCAGAGCCCATGACGTGGAGAGAGACCGAGTATATTTGAACATGATCATCACCTGGGACTGTACGACCAATAACACAGGGGCTTTGTGGTTCCGGGAGAGACAACATCGCATTTACACTGCGGTAACCTAACTGCATCACGAGCACCACAGTGTAATAGCTGTGTTCCCAATAAACGAGGTTATATTCAAATTGACCGTATTCACTTCGTGTTACAGCCTCTGTTCGATGATTGTTACAATCGGATGAGAGCATTTACATTGTTCTAGTCAGCGGGTGTTAATAGTACTACCGTCATGTGAAACACGAGAATGATACTTGGATTCATAGAAGGAAATTTTACTTGCTCGATACAATCGTTCTTTTTATTTATGATAATTTCATAGCCTCAAGTAATGGGTTAGTATGTAACAAGTATAGTCTACCCTACACAACGGTTATGTTATGATATTTGCATACTTCGTAGGGGTACAGCCCATTAGAACCTCAAGAACTTGTGTTATTTTTATTTATGAGCGGTAGTATTTGTCAGTCGCCGGCCCCGTGGTGTAGGGGTAACGTGCCTGCCTCTCACCCGGTGGCCCCGGGTTCGATTCCCGGCCAGGTCAGGGATTTTTACCTGGACCTGAGGGCTGGTTCGAGGTCCACTCAGCCTACGTGATTAGAATTGAGGAGCTATCTGACGGTGAGATAGCGGCCCCTTTATAGAAAGCCAAGAATAACGACCGAGAGGATTCGTCGTGCTGACCACACGACACCTCGTAATCTGCAGGCCTCCGGGCTGAGCGGCGGTCGCTTGGTAGGCCAAGGCCCTTCAAGGGCTGTAGTGCCATGGGGTTTGGTTTGGTTTGGCTTAGTATTTGTCAGTCTCGTATGTGTAGATTTGTCGGCACATAAAATTTATGCTGCGGGACAAAATTGTGGCAGTTCGGCGTCTGCAAAAGCCGTGAAAGTAGTTACTAGAAGTTACAACCAATAACATTATTATTGAAATATTTAACCTTCTTAGGCTTCTTCAACCGCGAAATTACCAGGGTTTCGCCCCAGTGTAGCAGTGGCCCCATTATATATACAGCATTGGTATTCCTGATCTTCTTGTTCTTCTGATCTTCCCAAAACTTCCTCATCCTTTCACTATGAGCCTGACGTCTTTCTTGTGTCCACGCGTATTTTTTTTTTTTTTTTCTTGATGTCGGTTTCTTGGGCGCAATCTTGTGGGTGTTGATCTTTTGTGTATATGAAGTCCTTGTGGATTCCAGTGGGTCAATGTCGACTTCTGCGAAATCATTTTGGGTGTATATTAGCCAGCGCACTTTGGTTTGTCGTGTTCTATTGATAACGAAAAAATTGTCTTAGTCAGTCGTGAGTCATCCATTCGTGCTAAATGTCCGTAGAATTTCATACGTCTTTTGCGTGCGAGTGAAGTTCAGTCAATGAATAGAGTTCCTCCGAGCTTTAGGCATCCAAATACCATCTTCAAACTTCGGACCGAATATTTTCCTCAGTACCTGTCGTTCTATTTTCTCAATGTCTCTAATGCTGATGTTTAACGATCATGTTTCAATTGCACACAGTGCCTCTGGGAGTGTCGGAGTTTGGCCTTGGTGGAAAGTGATTTCTTGTTGTCTTGTTGCCTCATTATTATTATTATTATTATTATTATTATTATTATTATTATTATTATTATTATTATTTCTTTCTTAATCTGTTTACCCTCCGGGGTTGGATTTTTCCTCGGACTTAGCGAGGGATCCCAACTCTACCACCTTCAAGGCAGTGTCCTGGAGCGCAAGACATTGGGTCGGTGGATTACATTGGGCTGGAGGACCAGTACCTCTCCCAGTTGTCCTCATCTGCTACGATGAAGAGAGGCCTTGTGGGGGAGTGGAAAATTGGCAGGGATAGACAACGAAGAGCGAAGGAAGTGGTCGTGGCCTTAAGTTGGGTACCATCCCGGCATTTGCCTAGAGGAGAAGTGGGAAACAACGGAAAACCACTTCGACGATGGATCAGGTAGGAATCGAACTCCCTCTCCTCGGTTGACCTCCCAAGACTGAGTGAACCCCGTTCCAGCCCAAATTTTGTGCCAGAGCCGGGAATCGAACCTGGATATCCGGCGGTGCAGCTAATCACACTAACCACTGCACCACAAAGGTGGGCGCTACAATATTTTCAAAACAAAATACTTCCGTCAGTTGAAAAGGTCTTCAAACTCGCGTGCATATGATTTCAATGCATTAATAAACAGTTCTCTTCTCATTGGACGTTCTAAATTATGCAGTAACAACACAGTGCTTTAATGTACTATGAACGGTTACCTGTTTCAACACAGCCAAAGCAGCACTGATAAGAACTCAAACACAGCCAAAGCAGGACTGATAAGACCTCAAACACAGCCAAAGCAGGACTGATAAGAACTCATTGTGCATGAAAGGACGGTTCATTTAATTGTTTACAAAGTGGGGAAAGACAGTCCTGTTTTAAGTGAAATTCCAGGAGTGAGTAAGTAGCCAACTTGCCTATTTGGGTAGCAGAGAGAGATGACAAGGGCCGAATGTGGAGCTGGTGGTGCTCATTTTAAACTCGCTAACAACCTGTAAAACAGGCTACCTGGCGGTAACCAGCATAGCTCTACTTGTTGAATATGGCATGAGTCATGCATAGGTTTCCATCACTTAAGTTATCTCAAATACATGCCAAATTGTCAAATATTGTCCTGCAGAAGTTATTGTCTACATTCAAGATGCATTTTATTTTCAAAATAAGCTGAAGATATACACTATTAAGATGAAACTACTCCAATTATTCCATTGTATAGGGCCTGTGCGATATACAAGATGCATAATTATAGAAGCCAGATAGCTACATGATTCACGATTTTTAATTTGTTTTGTTTAGTCGTTTGAAGATGTTGTTGAACTTGATACTTATTAGCTGCCGTTACAGCTGTTCGTTCGTTCGTTCGTTCGTAATCTGTTTATCCTCCAGGTTCGGTTTTTCCCTCGGACTTAGCGAGGGATCCCACTATACCGCCTCAAGGGCAGTGTCCTGGAGCTTCAGACTCCGGATCGGGGGATACAACTGGGGAGGATGACCAGTACCTCACCTGCTATGCTGAACAGCGGCCATGCGGGGGGGGGGGTAAGATGGAAGGAAGCGGCCGTGGCCTTACGTTAGGTACCATCCCGGCATTTGCCTGGAGAAGAAGTGGGAAAGCACGGAAAACCACTTCCAGGATGGCTGAGGAGAGAATCGAATCCCCATCTACTCAGTTGACCTCCCGAGGCTGAGTGGACCCTGTTCCAGCCCTCGTACCACTTTTCAAATTTTGTGGCAGAGCCGGGAATCGAACAGGGGCCTCTGGGGGTGGCAGCCAATCACACTAACCAGTACACCACAGAGGCAGACCGTTACAGATGTACTACAATATTTCTTTCTCTCTTAATCCGTGTATCGCCCAAGGTGTCACCGTTCATAGTACATTAGTGGACGGTGTGGTTGCTGCTTAATTTATAATAAGTAAAGAAAGAAAGAGAAACAAAAACCAACAAACAAACAAACAAACATGGACATATTCATTAAGCTAAGATTGAGCAGGCTTGTCCTATAATTATTTTTTAAAGTTTAGAATTAGTTTTTGTTCGATTTTCGATGTAGAGAACCAAGAATAACTGCCCAGAGGAGTCGTCGACGGACTATGCACCATCTCTTAACATGCAGGGCTTCGGGCTGACCAGCGATCGCTTGGTAGGCCGAGGCCCTTCGGGGTGTTGCGCCATGGGGTTAGATTTAGCTCTATCTTAATTTCAGTTTGCTGTGCTTCATAATAAGTTAGTGCAAAGAAGTTTTCCTCCTAGTGGCGTCCCACATTATTCATTGTACCAAGTGAATGGACACTTATGTTGGTAAGATGTAAGGGGTAGTTGGTCGTTCTCTCGTCCTGAATATTGAAATTTTCAGGCTCGCTGCCACGGCGAGATAGGGCTGCACGTAGAGCGCTCTCCGATAAGGACTGTTCGCGTGCGAACTCCTCATCAACGCCCCACAAATAGCTCGCCGGGCTCGGCTCCGGGTGTCTAATGGGCGAAGTGCATTCCATGACTGCGCTCGCATGCAACATAGAATGCTAATGTAGCGCGGGACAATGTGCAATCACGAATTTCTTTTTCCGATTTACGATAAAAAACGTGAATCATGTAGCTATAAACGATGAAGTATTTGTAGCAGTTTTTAACAGCTTCATTAGTTTCCAACCGAATGATCAATAATACTAGGTCAGTTAAAAAGTAAATAGTGTGCTCTGTGAAACATTAAAGAGCTCAAACTAAAAATAGTGTTCTCGTCGCTACTGATGTTACAGTAGCAGATCTCGAAACAACGGAGATTTTCTGACATAAATATTTATTTATTTATTTATTTATTTATTTATTTATTTATTTATTTATTTATTTATTTATTTATTTATTTATTGTCTTGTTTTACATGGCGGGACTCAGGCAATGAAGCCTGCTATTCTGCCCAACCATACATACACCTACATGCAGAGTTAAATATACACTAAATTATCTACACTTTAATATCTTAAGGTATCAATTAAATATTTTAATTAAACTAATAACTAATCTAATCCTACTATGTTATAAGAAATTATTATTATTTGTTAATAATAATAATCGTATGGCCTCATCTACAGTGTGCAGACATTTCGATTTGACGCCATCTGGCTGTCTGCTCGTCAATTTCGACGTTCCGTTTTACTCTAGGTCCGCTAGATGACAGACAGAGTAAACCGGATCTCTCTTGGGCGTCTATGGCTGAGATTTAATTAATTTTGTCGGGTAAATACCAAATGTATCACCAGAGATCTTTTACATGCCGACATCGTACGACACTATTAACCAGGTTTGACAGAGTTTCTTAGAGCGGACGTGGTTTGACACGCTCCTAATTTCAGCAGGTAGGAAATTCCAAATTCGGCTGGCGGCGACGATAAATGATCTACTGTATCCAGTTGAACGGGGAATGGGGATGCTTAGTACTACGGTGGATGATGATCTGGTAGAAATACTAGAAGGTGATGCTATGTAATGGAATTGTGAGGCAAGGTGTTCAGGAGTGTTAAGGTTCAGTGTACGATGTAACAGGGAAACTGTGTGTAAATTTTATCGCTCTCTTAACCGTAGTCATCAAAGTCTATCAAATGCGGGAGAAATATGGCTAAACCTTGGTACATCTGAAATAAATCGAACACATCGTTATGTGCCTTTTGGAGCTTGATGGAAAGTGATGCGTTCAGGTTACTGTATTCTACGTCACAGTAGTCGAATATTGGCATTACGATACATTCGATAAGCAGTTTTCTTACATTTTGGGGGAGTAAATCTCTGATTTTCTTAAGGGAATGTAAGGAATAAAACACTCGCTGTCATATACCTGTTACATGATCGTTCCAACTAAAGTTTTTATCCATTATCATCCCTAAGTTTTAACTGTGTCTTTGAACTGTAACTGAGTGCCTCTTAATGTTACTGAGTTGGTATGCACGTCTGTAAGTCGTGCGTGGATTTTTGGATAGCTAAAAGATACACTGCGATTTTTGGGCATTGATTTTTAGCGCATGGTCATCGGTCCACTTACATATTATTTCTAGGTCGTCATTCATATTATTTATTGCAGTCGGTAAGTCACAAGGATGTGCATGTGTATATATCTGTATGTCGTCTGCGTACACATGATATTGACAATGCTTAATTACTTGTGTTAGTCCTGAAATGAAGATCGAAAATAGGAGTGGCGCTAGCAATGACCCCTGTTATATTCTAGTGTCTACAGATTGCTATGAAGAGAAATTTTCACATGTAGATACACACTGCTGGCGATCAGAGAGTTAGGAATACATCCAGGATAGTGTGCTTTGTGAGAAATTAATAGCACGTAATTTTGCCATTAGTATGTCCGTGTCACCGTAGTCGAAGGCGTTACTAAGGTCTAGAAGAGTTAAAACAGTAACTTCTCCCTTATTCATATGCAAATGGATCGAAAGCCTTTGGATTACACGGGATTGTTGGTCATTGGGCGTGTGCTTGCGGGGATAACTACTGAGATAGCAATATGGTGGTCATTACCAGGGCTGTTGTTCTGCCTGTCGAAGTTTGAAGACCCCCGCCTCGTCCCTTAACACACACACTCAGTCATACGACGATCAATAAGATAAGTTAGCTCGAAAAGGCGTCAGCACCCGAGAGGAAGTTTCGAGAAGGCTCTGAACTAAATCCGGACAGACCCTCTCATTTTATTGGACAGACAAAAATTTGCAAGAAGCTTATGATTGGCTGAAAATTAAATACACAAAAATTATGATTGGCCAGAATCCCAAGCTGGCGGGATGAGTAAGAAGTATTGCAAACCTTGAAGTATCAAACATAAGGAAAGTCAATTCAGTTCAGAAAACCTATTAACACCAAATTTCTTTAAATTTCTAGTTATTTCACTTTGCATCAGAGTGGATGACATCAGTTCTTTAATAGAGGCATCTATGGAGAAAAGTCTCAACTTCTTGAAATAGTTGTTGCAATATGTGATTAACAAAAAACAAAAAATATATATCCAGTCAGTTTAGGAAACTTTAAAACAACACATTACTCTATCACTTTAGTAGTGACATCTTTTGATCAACGTCCCAACGTCTTGTACTAGATGTTTCAATTTTTGTATCGTAGGTAGCCTTCCTGAAGGCGCTTCATTCAAATGCAGGGGGATGAGGTGTACCTGCCGATACAATTATTATTATTATTATTATTATTATTATTGGCTCTTTCTAAACAGGCCTTTCATAATAACAGTAATTTAACAAATAGCTATTTAAGTTTAGAAACAAGAAAGGCTTTTGTAAAATCCTTTGTCTGGAGAATAATACTTCACGGTTGTGAGAGCTGGACTATTGGAAAGAAGGAAAGAGATTGAAAGGAAGGAACTGAAATGTGGATTTGGAGGAAAACGACGAGGACATATTGGACTGAAAAAATAAGAGTCGAGATGTTCCAAAGGAAATCAATGAAAAACGCAGACTGATAAATAAAAGTGAACTTGTGTCCTCATCCTGAGGTGGGGCAGCTTTTTTCAGGCAAAACCCCAATGGAGGCGAGCTGCATGTACCATTTGAACCACATACCAGCTCTCCTGCCATTCTTAAATTATTTTGGCAGTACCGGGAATCGAACCCAGGCCTTTGGGGACGGCAGCTGATAACACTAACCGTTACGCTACGGAGGTGGGACTGATAAATGATATGGAAAGAAAGAAGATGCAACTTTTATACCATATCCTGAGACATAATGTCTTTCTAGTAAACGACTTTGAAGGAAAAATATTAGCAGAGAAGGGAAGAGAAAGACCAAGGAAGACGTACTTTGAGGATGTGGACTCTTGATTGAATGGAAAACTACAGGGAAGTGAAGCGAACTGCAGGATTGAGAGAAGACATGGGTTAGCTTTTAGTGTATGATATTATTATTATTATTATTATTATTATTATTATTATTATTATTATTATTATTGTAAACAAGGTTGGGTTTACAAAAACACAACTTCTTTACTTGCTTCACATGTAAAATTACAATATTTACACTAACAAAACTGAAAGTTATCTCGAAGCAAAATGAACTATGAATTTGGAGAAAGAGTCTGTCTTTTGTACACTATATACACGTTGGAGTATTCACATTCACTACTATCTCGGAAAGATAGTCCTTGTGACATGAAAAGTTCTTGATAGTCGAAAACTATCAGAAGCACTGACGTAAATATCTCAGAGAATCCTTCCTTGTTGAAGTGTCTGAGTTCATTAAGGTAAGTTCAATGACTGAAGAGTTCCTACTTAGCGAAACTAAGTTGATAATGGGAGCTTGCATTAGCTAGGGAATGATAGTGGCATATAATGGTAAGACTGGACATGGACAGTGGAACAAGCAAGAGGAGCGGTGACCCGAGGTGAGACCTCTTACTGCCAGAAATTCAGTCCACCTGGCCGAAGCACATTTTCAAGAGGAGTAGCCTCCGTGCTCGACGTAGGGTGTATTCTGGAGCTGGACACCGGGGTCAGTGGGCCTGGACAGGCTAGGAGCTCCTTTTTATAGCACACACAACGTTCCAGGCACGCGCACTGAGGGCTGCGCGTCGAGGCTCGAAGAATAACACACTGGCACGCGTGTAGCTGGCTGGCGGATCGAGAAGGGCGCGACGGACATACAACACCCTCCCCTCCTAAATACGCCGGTACGGCGTGAAACGGCGGCGGCGCTGGCGGCGGCTGCGATGCTGGGCCGGAGCTGCGAATGTCTCTGTTGTATTGTCCGGAGCTGGGACTGGGCGGAGTGGCGCTGCCTCGTCCTGAAAGGAACCCATGGTTATTAAATGGTCTAAAGCTCGTTCAGCAATAGATTTATCTGGCTTAGCAATAGAATCAATAGCTGGACATGGGCGGTAGCGCAGACGTATCTGGTCTTGATGGCGGCAGATACGTTTCTCCGTAGTCTGTATCTCGTATAGACGATGACCCAACGATCTGCAGATGACTCCAGGTATCCAGAGTGGGTTTGACTTGAAAGTCCTGGTGTAGACCTTGTCGTTGACGGAGAACTTCGTTGGTGAGGTCTGAGGCTGGGCCGGAAGAGGCTGCAACAGAGAAAGTAAAGTTCTGTGAGGTCGTCCATGGAGCTTCTGTGCAGGAGTGATATTATCAGCGCCGGGCAGAGTTCTGTAGTTGCTTAAGAGTTGGAGCAATGCTTGGTCTTTAGTTAAGCCTGAAGAGACAGCTTTTTTCATACTTCTCTTAAATGTTTGTACAAAGCGTTCAGCTTCACCGTTAGATTGAGGGTGAAAAGGCGGTGCTAGGATATGACGAATGCCATTATATGTACAAAAGTTCTTAAAAGCAGTAGCTGTAAATTGAGGTCCGTTGTCCGAAATGAGTACTTGAGGTAAGCCTTCTGTAGTAAATATTTTCTGAAGAGCACGAATGGTAGCTTCTGTCGTAGTAGTCGAATGCATATCCACTACATAGGGAAAGTGCGATAATGAATCGATGACTATTAACCACATGGAACTGAGGAAAGGACCTGCGAAATCGATGTGAACTCGTTCCCATGGAGTAGTAGCAGGAGGCCATGAAGCTAGATCAGAAGACGGGGCGTTCTAATTCATTTGACATTGTTCACAATGACGGATGAGCTTTTCGATGGCGGCATCAATACCGGGCCAGTAGCAGTGTTGACGTGCTAGTTGCTTTGTTCTGGATATACCCCAATGGCTTTGGTGTAATAATTCGAGAACTTGTTTCTGTAGGCTAAGTGGGATAACCACTCGGAAGATGGTTCCCTTTTCTAGGAGTACGACTCCAGCACGAGTCGTGAGACGATGCTGCATACGATGATAAGGTGCAAGGTGGGCAGGAAGCTTGCTCTGAAGAGGCCAACCGTTGCGGATGTAAGTACGCACAGTAGCAAGTGTACTGTCCCTATCCGTAGCTTTAGCTATGCAGTTAGCAGCAATAGGAAAACTGGATACAGTATCTTCAAGTTCTATGTCCAACTGAAGACATTCAGATTCTTGAGAATCGAAGGCAGTATCAGGACCAACTGGTAAGCGTGAGAGGGCATCAGCATTACAATGCTGGGATGTGGCTCGATAGACAATCTGATAGGAATAATCAGAAAGGAACATGGACCATCTTTGAAGCTTTCTGAGGGAATTCTCAGGGATCTTATTACCAGGATGGAATAAGTGTACGAGAGGCTTATGATCAGTAATGATCAGGAAATGGTTGCCATAGAGATATTCATTGAAACGGCGAATACCAAAGATGATGGCTAAAGCTTCTTTCTCTATCTGTGAGTATCGACGTTGATGGTCATTAAGTGTTTTCGAAGCGAAGGCGATGGGGCGTTCCTGTCCATGACGATCCTTCTGGGAGAGAACGGCACCGACACCGTAGTCTGAAGCGTCAGTAGCTAGCGTGATGATCTGGTCGGGCTGAAAATGAGTGAGTTGTATAGCTTGAATTAAGGCGTTGTTGATGGTTTTCCATGCCTGTTGGCATTGCAGAGTCCACTGAAATTTAACACCTTTTTTACGTAGAGCGTTTAATGGAGCTGCCACTGTAGCGAAGCGGGGAATGAACTTATTATAGTAGTTCGCTTTGCCTATGAATGACTGGAGCTGCTTGAGGTTCTGCGGTGCCGGCATGTTTATGATAGCTGAGACATTCTGTGCACTAGGGCGAATTCCAGTCTGATCAAGTATATGTCCTAGGTAGTGAACTTGAGGCTGAAAGAATGTACATTTAGCGACATTCGCTCGTAGGCCATTGTCTTTCAATTTCTGGAGAAGGAGGCGTAGATTGGTTAGATGTTCCTGATGATCTTTTCCAGTAACAATAATATCATCCAGGTAGTTAGCACAACCGGGAATGGAGGTGGTGAGTTGAGCTAAATAGCGCTGAAAAATAGCCGCTGAGGATGAAACACCGAATGGTAGCCGCTGGAGCTGGAGCAGTCCGAGAGGAGTGTTGAGTGTGAGAAATTTCTTAGATTCTTCGTCTAAAAGTAGCTGGAGATATGCTTCTTTAAGATCAACTCGAGAGAAGAATTGTCCACCAGAGAGATGACGGAATAAGTCTTCTGGACGTGGAATAGGAAAGATATCTGTGTCGATTTGTGCGTTGACGGTAGATCGAAAATCTCCACAAAGTCGAACATTACCATCAGGTTTCTTGATGACCACTAGCGGAGTAGCCCATTGACTAGAAGTAACTGGTACCACAATTCCAGTTTGTATCCATCTGTCTAATTCTTTCGTGACCTGGTCTTGAAGTGCTAGGGGTACTGGACGTGCTTTGAGGAAGCGAGGCTTAGCTCCGGACTTCAGCTGTATGTGAGCTGTATAGTCTTTTGCTGTTCCGAGCTGAGAGTCGAAGACTTCAGGAAACTGCTCTAGGAGAGCGGTAAGGTCAGAAGTAGGATGCAATGTAGATACGATGTTAATGTTGTCATGTATCTGGAAACCAAATAAGTTTAATAGATCCATGCCCATAATGTTGGAGGCAGTGTAGTTGTTAACTACGAGAAGAGGAATGGCCTTCTGAATTCCTTTATAACTAACCTGAAGCTTGATTTGACCTTTAATGTCAATTTTCCTTTTGTTAAATGTCACGAGCTGGATGTCAGCCGGAGAGCATGAAGGTGAACCTAAGTCGTGGTATGTAGCCAGGTTAATAATAGAGACAGGTGATCCAGTGTCTAATTGAAAATCGACAGATCGATCAGAGAATGAGAGAGGAACGATGATCTTGTGAGAATTCTTTGTGGGAAGAATAAGATTGATCTGATCAACTTCCATGTCTTGGCGGGGCTGTAGATGCTGCCGGCGTGCTGCAGGAGTCTTAGCAGGGCGGAGCGAACTCTGACATACAGTCTTAATGTGTCCAAGTTTATTACATCGTTCACAAGTGGCTTTGAAAAAACGACAGTCACGACGTTCATGATGCTTGAAACAGCCTCGGCAGGAAGGCAGGAGTTTCGAGTTGCTTTTAGAATTGGATTTCCTTGTAGAATTACGAGAGGGAACCGTGCGAGAATGCTTGGTAGAGAGCGCCTTGTCTGCGCGGTTCACTGTAGCAGAGGACTTGCGGGCCTGAGTCGAGACTTGAGCAACTTCGTGTGGAGAAGCTATGGCTGCGGCAGTCTTGGTAGTAAGCTCATAAACCGTAGCAATACGCTGGACGTCTTCTAAAGAAGGGTTACTCTTCTTGACAGCGTCAAAACGTATTTTGTCCTCAGGAGTATGTAAAATTACCATGTCCCGAATGAGAGAATCAGTGTAGGGTGAACCACAACCGTCCTTGGAGCATATGAACTGGCAGGGTTTAGCTAGACCACGCAATTCAGTTATCCATTCAGTATGTGTCTGATGGGGTTGCTTTCTGCTCTGAAAAAATTTATAGCGAGCAGCCACTATGTGAGGAGCGTTGGCATAGTGTTCAGTGAGACGGGCCAAGAGCTGTGCGAATGGTACCTCAGATAGGTTTTCTTCTGGACTTAATTTACGTAGTAATTCACACGTAGCATTGCCAACCGAACTAAGAAATAGTGCTCGGCGGCGTTGATCATCTGTGACAGAATGGCAGATGAAATGCTGTTGTAAGCGGGCTAAATAAACGGACCATCCTTCCTTAGCCGGATCAAAAGCAGAGAACGGAGGAATAGCTGATGGCTGTGTAGAGACAGAAATAGCTTGAATAGCCTGAATTAATGCTGCCTGTTGTTGTTGCATAAACTGTTGTTGTTGCTGCTGTAAGGCCTGGAATACTGTAGCGAGTTGCTCAGCTGTAGCCATTGCGAGATGCGTGCAATAAAGAGCAAGTATAGCTGTGTGTCAGAACTGGTTGTAGGCGAGATCTTGACCGGTATAGCTGGGAGTGAGTGAGAGAGCAAGCAAACACACTGGAGCGTGCCACACAGGTGGAGCGCACGACAGAGAGCTGTGGAATGTCGGTGGACGTTCCGTAGTGTGAAGAAGTCTAATAGCTTCACTGGAGAAAAGCAAACTGCTGTGATAGGCCGTACTGGTGCCAATGTGGAAGGATGATAGTTACGTAGTATAATGTCACTGCGCCCATGAGTGGACAATATCCCGCAAGCGTTTGTTGGTCTGTTGCAAATGAGTTGATAACCGAATGGACACAGGTTTGCACTTTGTGTCGACTGAGTTGGCGACACACTGAGCACTGATTGACTTCGTTGCCAATGTATAAGTGTCTGAGGGCACGGAGTTTGCTGTACCTCGTGGTGAATGAGTGGATGACGGGGCCTATAAAGTTCGTGCTGTTTCTCGTCACCACCGAGTGTCGATTGGGGCAGATGAATTGCAGTTTTGTGGGGGTTTTTTACCTCGTCGCCACAGAGTTGTGTTGTAAACAAGGTTGGGTTTACAAAAACACAACTTCTTTATTTGCTTCACATGTAAAATTACAATATTTACACTAACAAAACTAAAAGTTATCTCGAAGCAAAATGAACTATGAATTTGGAGAAAGAGTCTGTCTTTTGTACACTATATACACGTTGGAGTATTCACATTCACTACTATCTCGGAAAGATAGTCCTTGTGACATGAAAAGTTCTTGATAGTCGAAAACTATCAGAAGCACTGACGTAAATATCTCAGAGAATCCTTCCTTGTTGAAGTGTCTGAGTTCATTAGCGTAAGTTCAATGACTGAAGAGTTCCTACTTAGCGAAACTAAGTTGATAATGGGAGCTTGCATTAGCTAGGGAATGATAGTGGCATATAATGGTAAGACTGGACATGGACAGTGGAACAAGCAAGAGGAGCGGTGACCCGAGGTGAGACCTCTTACTGCCAGAAATTCAGTCCACCTGGCCGAAGCACATTTTCAAGAGGAGTAGCCTCCGTGCTCGACGTAGGGTGTATTCTGGAGCTGGACACCGGGGTCAGTGGGCCTGGACAGGCTAGGAGCTCCTTTTTATAGCACACACAACGTTCCAGGCACGCGCACTGAGGGCTGCGCGTCGAGGCTCGAAGAATAACACACTGGCACGCGTGTAGCTGGCTGGCGGATCGAGAAGGGCGCGACGGACATACAACAATTATTATTATTATTATTATTATTATTATTATTATTATACTTCAGTAACATCACGTCGTAAGTTACATGAAATTTTCTTGATGGAATGGATATCGTGTAGGAACATCCTCTACCAAAATTCACTTGCGAGTTAGGGATGTTGTGCCTAAAAGGCACTGGGTTAGGGTGGTTGGGGTTTGGATATAACATCGGGAATATTCTGTTTCAAACACAGATCTTTCTACGGAGCTTTAGTTGAACTGCAAGTGATCAGGGAAACTTAGGTCAGGTTTAATATCACCATCACACTCAATGAGTCACTCCACGATGTGTGCCAACTCGGCTAAAAGTGGCAACGCTGCAGCTCGTATCACTGTATGTAAGACACTCTCTCATTACGGTGTCTACAGTGCCGTGCCAGATAGCAAGTACAGCACGTCGATAAAATTGGAAGGAAAGGCTACGTTAGTTGTTTTCGGTTGCCGAAGGATCCTGATTTTCCTAGTAAATCGATTCGTTCTGTCCCAGCATAGAATGATGTCATCGAGCAGATCAGTGGTCAGTGTGGAACTTTTTCAATACGGAGGCCCGAGCTTTACTTAAAAAAAGAAGTTTCCCTTTGTGAAAAGCAAATTATCATAAATCTGTGGCTTGGTTCTAAAAGGGCCAATGTCTCTGTTAAGTACTAAACGAACAGTTAACGTTTAATTAAATAAGCCCTTGCCATTAATGTTACATTACCAATAAAGATTAGAGACCTGGAAATTTTTAAAGAATACGATAGAAAATTTACCGTTTGATCAGGTGACTTCCACAAAGAAAGTATAAAGTTATTTATAGTTAGTTGTTGAAAAAAATAATTGGAAAACTATAAGCAAAACTTCAAATGCTCGTAGCTCAAAAACAGGTTTTTTTGACATTGGCCCTTTTAGAACCAAGCCACAGAAATATGTCTTTCAATAAACGAATCTCAATGTTGTATCAAGGAGAACTCGAACTCTGCGTCAAGGAACTTAACTTGTAGCCGCAGCCTCCTTGGCGACCAAGGCCTACGGTAACGACTAATGTGACGCGTCACTTCCGTAACACATTTTGACGGATGTTCGGATTATCCCCAGTCATAAGACATATTTAGATCAAAGTATATAGATAAGAATGGAAAGACGTGTTTCCAGGAATTATGTTTTTATGATATGAAACTTCTAAATTTATTGTCTGAAGAAATTCTTTAGTTACATAATGGAATCAGTTTCGTCTCACATAGATTTTGTGATACCTTCTACCGGATGATATCAATGGCAGAAGCTCTCTCGTACCCCAAATTGATGCCTCTTCCAAAAGTTTAAATTGGAAGGCGCTGAGAGATGTAGTGACGAAAGCCTAAAACATTAAATATTTTGCATAATCAATTAGGTCCCTTATTTGCGAAAATATAGAACTGGGATTTGTCTACAATTTTAAGTTTATACTTACTTTTTAAGCGGAGTGTGAGCTGCTGTGGTGACATAAGATTAAGTAATATTTTGTTATTTCCGTGCCCACGATATTTGAGAACATTACGTGATCCTGTTGAACAATCCCTTTCTTTAGAAAATGGAATGCTTATTTCTTTAACAACGTCATTCAAACTATCTGAGAGAGAAATAAACACGAATTAACAAGTTAATGAAGTTCATTTACAGGTAACTACAGAGTATTAGAATGAGTGATATTTTGGGGTTTCACGGGAGAAAAACAGCTCCTCCTCTTTTGGTCATTTCAAGGATGTAGTAAGACTTATCCCGGTCAAATAAATTATTGTGTCAAATATAGCAACAACGTTTAAGAGGAGATTCTACCTCGTATACTGACAATGTAAAATTTGGTCTCATTTATGTGCATTTATCTCAATAATTATGCACGATAGTTTGCACAACTTGGTTTTTAGAAATTATATCGCAAGTTGTAAAATAATCCATACTTTTCAATTTCATTAATTGATACTTACCAATTTCTCAGAAACCAACCGTCTTAGAACAATAAAAATTATACATGTTACAAAGAACAAGCATAAGATAATTTACGCATTTTTAAGAACTTTAGTAAAATTGTTTGGTAATTATCAATTAATTTGAAAAAATATGGATTTTTAGTGAATTACGAAATGATAAAAACCACTTTATGCTAACTATCTTGCTACAAAAACGGCGTTAGGGAGAGATAATCATGCTCTACGAGTCACAAAGTTTTACTTTCTTAACGTGCATGGTTCATGAGATAAATTTACCTAAATGAGACGAATTAAACATTGTCAGTACACAAGGTACAATCTCCCCTTAAAGTTGCCTTACGAGAAATGAATTTATGTTGATTGATAACATTACGTGTCATAGCTGACGGTAAGAGGCTGAATCGTGCAATGTTTCATTAACTTATTAAAGATTCTTTTCAGATTGAAAGTTACACAATGAGACATTTTGATATGTATATAACAGTGTGAACGTATTTAAAAATATTCGCTAGGAAATAATTCCTACACAAGTGTAAATATAGGAGGAAATAACAGACAATGAAATGAAATGGCGTATGGCTTTTAGTGCCGGGAGTGTCTGAGGACAATTTCGGCTCACCAGGTGCAGGTCTTTTGATTTCACTCCCGTAGGCGACCTGCATCGTGATGAGGATGGAATGATTATGAAGACGACACATACACCTAGAACCCGTGCCAGCGAAATTAACCAGTTATGGTGAAAATCCCCGACCCTGCCTGGAATCGAACCCGGGACCCCTGTGACCAAAGGCCAGCACGCTAACCATTTAGCCATGGAGCCGGACTACAGACAATTTTGCCGTCGTAACAGGCAAACTAATACGATATAATACACAAATACGTATTTTTGGTTATCGGGCAAGTTGGCCGTGCGGGTAGGGGCGCGCAGCTGTGAGCTTGCATCCGGGAGGTAGTGGGTTAGAACCCCACTGTCGGCAGCCCTGAAGACGGTTTTCCGTGGTTTCCCATTTTCACACCAGGCAAATGCTGAGGCTGTGCCTTAATTAAAGCCACGGCCAATTCCTTCCAACTCCTAGGCCTTTCCTCTCCCATCGTTGCCATAAGACTTATCTGTGTCGGTAATTGTAATAATAATAATAATAATGTTATTTGCTTTACGTCCCACTAACTACTTTTACGGTTTTCCGAGACGCCGAGGTGCCGGAATTTAGTCCCGCAGGAGTTTTTTAACGTGCCAGCAAATCTGCCGACACAAGGCTGACGTATTTGAGCACCTTTAAATACCGCGGGACTGAGTCAGGATCGAACCTGCCAAGTTGGGGAAGGAGGCCAGCGCCTCAACCGTCTGAGCCACTCATCGCGGTTAACATAAAAATAGCCCGGAAAATATTTATAAGACTGACGCTGAATTGAACAGAACTGCTCATCACAGGAAATGCTGGAAACCATCATTCCGATGCACCAATTGGCTACTGATACTTGTCTGCGCGTGCTCACCTCTCGCATCTCCCGAGTACGTCGCTGTGTGGGTGGGGGTGACCCGTTGAATGTAATACAGGATGGTGCCCACGAGAAAACCGCGTGTTCATTGTCGAGTGCTACAAGAAGCACAATTCGTCGAAAATCTGTGTGGAAATTTTTTGCGCAAGGGTATTTTGGCAAAACCTCCAGCAAAGTCTGTAATGCAAAACTTAGTGTCCAAATGGCGTGAAATGGGCTCTGTGGCGAATTAAAACCGTAACTACTCGTAAAGAGTTTGAACACCAGAAAACATTGGTCAAGTGAGGGAAAACGGGGAAACGACGAAATTTCAACGCCGTTTAACTGTGCAAGGGGGAATTAACAGACAAATGGCCAGCGGTGTAGGGGTAGCGTGCCTGCTTATTACACGGAGGTCACAGGTTCGATTTCTGGCCTGTTCAAAGATTTTATATTTTTACCTGGATCTGAGGGTTCGTTCGAGGTTCACTCAGCCTACGTCTTTAGAATCGAGGATCTACCTGACGGTGAGATAGTGGCCTCAGACTAGGAAGCTAAGAATAATAGCTGAGAGGATTCGTCGTGCTGACTACATGACACCTCGTAATCTGTTGACTTTCGGGCTGAGCAGTGATCACTTGGCAATGGATTCTTTTTTGCATCGAAACACCAATAAAGAACCTGTATCTGTATCCTTACAAATGAAGTGTGATGAATCTATGGTGGAGAGTTTTTACTACCGGATGCCCTTCCTGAGGTCAACCTCATCAGATAAGTTAATGGGGTTGAAATGAATGACGTGAGATATGATAGTAAGGGAGGGGGAGGGGTGAAATCCGGTGCGGAACATAGCCTATTCCGGTCGAATAGCACTCAAGGTTTAACGTCCCCATCCGACGGACGAATCACCATCAACAGCATCATGTACCCTCACTTCATATGAGCACTGCGGAGAGGTTTGGAATTGCGTTAAAAGCGTCCAGACGAACCTTCGTGTTTTGAGCGAACATGTGACAGCAACCAATTGGTGCATTGAAGTCACGGTTTCCAGCATTTCCTGTGATGGCCACTTCTCCTGATCAATAACAAAGGTCAATTCCGCGTCAGTCTTATAAATATTTTCCGGGTCGGTTTTTTTCGCCCACCCTGTACTTATTTGTTTCGTTGATTGAGTTTTCAAATGTTAAGTTTAACTTTACAAGGCAATGTTGAAGGTTGTAGGTCAGCAATTATTCAATCATTGATCTGAAGTACAAGCACCTGGCTGTAGATTTTATCCCCGGCTGTGTCTAGTGAAAGGGCGGCTTCTGCGACGTCGCTACATAAGTTACTGTATTACTGGCAGGCCATGACTAGAGACAACCGTGGTACGAGCCATTCTAACCCAGATATTTCACGTTCCGAGACGAAAATAATGAATCCTTGGGGAGAAGGAAAAATGGCGGTCGCATTGAGTCCCTCTTGTGCAATAATGCGCCCTACAGGTGCTGGTGAGGAATCAATATCCACGGGGCGGGAGGATGTCTGGAATTCCTATCGCGATAGCAGATCCTTCACGACCACATGTTGCCGCGCGGAGCGCATTAGTTCTTATGGCCGATACGAGGAGCGCTTTGTATGTATGTGACGTGAGATTGAGCTTCCTGATAACGTCCGCTATCTGGCCGCTACTGCTGTGAGAAACAGATCGCAGCTCCTACACCTAAATTGACTGCGGCTATACAGCGTGCTGAATTTCAAGAGCTTGTAAATAATAATAATAATAATAATAATAATAATAATAATAATAATAATAATAATAATTGTTCCGGGGTATCTGTGGAACGCAGAGCGGTCAAAGAAGGTGTGAGCTTGAATGGGTCTAACTAAAATAACAAAAATTGAATTAAAACATTAAAAGGTTATATTTCTTTTAGAATATTAGACTTAATTTTTTTTTCACTGAGTGAACATAACAATATGACAGATACAATTAGCAATCTTGAAACAAGACTTGGAAAAATCCAAGCTTAGTGAATTTTACAGCTTTAGGGCTTCAAGCCCTTAGTTTACAAAATTCACGAAATCTCAATGGTTAGACAGGGATGGAAATATCCTGATTTAAGAGCACTTGCTCCAAAAAATTACAATATTTAGCCTTCCAGAGGCACCCCTCACTATTACAAAACTTCGAAAAGAGCTTGCATGCTCTCGATTTCTTACAGCCCACTCAAGGCAACATTACATCAAAATCTTACAATCTCTGGCCTCACAAGGCACGATTTACAAATGGAAATAGTTTTACACAGGGGTGTCTAGTACCCTACCTACTGGGCCTTTGCGAAAAAAAGAACTGGTTAAATAAATGTCCCGAACACAAACCGAATGGAGGCGTATACTTGCGCTCCAATATAATGAAATATTAAAACCCTAACAGGGCTCTGGACCCGATGAAACAGGGGCTAGTCCCAAGCTACTGACGTGACTCACATGGAAATAAATTTAATACATTACAGGAAGAAAGCAGTTACGAAATAATAGTCACCTCAAACCAAGATGAAGGGGAGCTCGAGAGGGTAACTCACTATCTATCCCCGATTTACAGTTAAAGACTTTATAAAGTTTTACATTAGCCGAAAGAAAATTTACATTTTAGAAAAGTTTTGTTACCGTACCCCCCCCCGGATAAGTCTGCGTAGGTAGCTACAGAAAAGAGAATTTAGGTGGCCATTACCTGGCTGATGTACTGCCTGCCGAAGAATGAGGCGTCCCGCCTCCTGCCTTAACACACACACTCAGAAAGACGACGATCAAGAGACAAGGAAACTTGAAAAGCCGCAACTTATATACACTCAGGGAAGGTTCGAGAGGATTCTGGACTAAATCCGGACACACCCTCTCATTTCTATTGGCTGAACCCAAAAGTTACACTCAAAACCGAACAAGAAGCCTGTGATAGGCTGAAAATTAATTACAGAAAATTTTCATTGGCCACATTCAAAACTGGCGGAATGAGGCAGAAGTGTTGCAAACCTAGAATTACATAAAGAAAACAAATGAAAGTTGAGAAAACCTATAAACACAAAATTTCTTTCAGTAACAACTTTTTTTTACCTTGCACCTGAGTGCATTACTATAGCTTTTGGTAGTGAAATCTGTCGAAAAACGTCCATACTTCTTGATGTACAGCAAAAACAAAACCAATAGAAATCCAATCAGTTTAGGAAACTTCACAATATCTTCTGATTAAAGTCTCAAATTTATGTAGTAACAATTTCTCATTTTGGTCGATAGAGGAGTTCATTAAGGCGCTTATTTTGAAAGTGCGGAGTTGAGGTGTACCTCCCGGTACAACAATAATAATAATAATAATAATAATAATAATAATAATAATAATAATAATAATAATAATAATAATAATAATAATAATAATAATAATAGTCGATATATTAAAAGGGTTTACTAAAATATTTGTTCAATCCGTCCGTGCCGTTCTACTCGACCTATTTGCTTCATTTCTGTCTTATTCTCCCCGGCATTACCTGCCAGTGAATCATAAGACACTGATAGGTCTTCATGTTCAGCTAACTTGAGTAATCATAAAATCAAATCATTAAAATGATCACTCCAGTAATTGCAGGCGAGGGCTTACCCTAACCCGCAATGCATTATGTACTTAGCAGGTTACTATGCGACTAACACTTTCATTAATACTCTGATAGAATATTATGTGATTTTCATCTTAAATAATGTCTTTGCATGCAGCCATGTTTGATGTTTACCTGTCAAGCCGGAGAGCATACAATTCCTCCGACCACGGAAGAATAGAATTCCCTGCTAAATACTCTTTGATATTCTAACATTTCCCAGCGTCGAAATATATTCAACAGATGGCAGAGCGTTACTAATACATTACATGCCGCTGAGAGAAAAACGTCTACGTGCAAACAGACCCCATTATGACATACGCCTCAGACATTATCTGAAAACACCTATCGAAGAATATACTAGGAACACTAGAAAGAGTGACGTCATGTATCTTAAAAAACGTTCTCTGCCCTGGCAAAATATCGCTCCTTCAAAACTAACCTATGAGCTCACAAGACAACCGTTCTCTATAGAAGAACTGCGATTGCCTTCTAGGACACAATACCAAGCTTTACATGAAGAACTGCTGGATAAAGAAGCGAATCTATGAACAGGCGACGTGATAACGTCAGAATGAATGAATTCTGAATACGAACTGCGCCATACCATAACGCGATTCTTAATAAATCTTCATAAAACCATGGGAAAGTGCAGGCAAAACAAAATGACAACAACAGTCATATCGCGACAAGTTATCTGACCTATTTATAACGAATGTAGGGCAGCACGAGTCCTCTGGTAATCACAATAATATTCATTTCCAATTTTCACACCAGGAAAATGCTGGGGCTGTACCTTAATTAAGAACACGACCGCTTCCTTCCCACTCCTGGCCTTTTCCTATCCCATCGTCGCCATAAGAATTATCTGTGTCGGTGCGACGTAAAGCAGCTTGCAAAAGAAATAATATTCCTTTACAGTTGTCAGATCATTTTTATGGTTTATTGTTTCAAATAAGACGAAGTAAACACTACCAGAGAGTTACATGCAAATACAGCACAGCCTTTAATTCATTAACAGATGTTTGAATACTGAATGCTGAACACTATAGGAGTATGTAATAAACACCCCGCCATGGCGCATATTACGAGGTGTTTTGTGATCAGCATGACGAATCTTCTCGGGCGTTATTTCCGGCTTTCTAGACCGGGGCCACTATGTCACCATCAGATAGCCCCTCAATCATAATGACGTAGGCTGAGTCGATCTCGAATCAGCCCTCAAAGTCAGGTAAACATTGCTGACTTGATCGGCAGTCTCTAATGAAGACGTACATTAATTTCTCCAGGCTAACCTGAGTGGCTCAAGCGGTCTTTCTAGGTCCAAATAGGCGGGTTCGATGCCGGCTCAATCCTATGCTATTTGATTCACTCAAATACGTGAGCCTCGTTTCAGAAGATTTTCTGGTACTTAAATGAAGGTTTTTGGGATAAAATTCCGGTGCCTCTGCATCTCTTACGTGACATGTTACAGCAATTTTATGTTGCCTACGTATTGCTTGACAAAGACTTCCCCGTAAAATACAAAACCTGTACAAGAGGCAATAAGTGAGACCCATCATAAAAATACTCTGCCATTTAATGTAGTGCGGAGTCTACTTCTCGAATATTTACATGCTACTGTACTGCACAAACTACATCCACCTGTATAGCTCTCGGTAGAGAAATGCGTATCTGATTGGGCTAAGAGAAGAGGATACACACGGTATTAAAGAATGCGTGATAGGTTAGGACCAATTACAGCTATACATATTAGATTGTGTTCTGTACATGTTAAGTACAGAACAACCGGACACCAGTGGGATGCGAACCCGTAACTTTCAGATTTTACAATGAATGCTACGGTGGCTGAGTCATATTTGATGTGCTGGAAAGAATCTAAGCTCTATATTTGGCATTACGGCCATCACACTCTAGAGTGCGCGCAAGTCTCCCGCTGTGTGCCAAGTCAAGAATATTTAATTTTCAAGACCACCTTCTGCTCGAAATATACCATCAACGCATTCGGTATTCAGTACAAACAGCCCATAGCGAACAGATTTCTAGTTCACATAATAATTCTGCATTCACTAGGAGACGAGAACTTATATTTGCTAACAATTTCTTATGTGTTATAGCATTCTGGCACAGTTTAAAGCCTTTATTGAAGGCGAGTACTAATTGTATAACGTATCTATCATGTCTTATCTGGTCTTAAGAAGGTCGTTCGGGATCTCTGGTGACGAGTTTGGAGGCTCCTGGTGGCGTTGTTATCAACTTGACCACGTCAAATCGGGGAGTGAAGATTCACATCAGTACTGAGAACTTGTTTAGAGTTTCGTGACGTTAGCTGCAAAGATGCCAAAGCGCATTGACACTTACTGGGAGGGCTGCATAACAGCCCTTTCCGATGATAAATATAGCTAATCTTGAATCCAAGGAATGTGCAAGAAGCGTGATGTCTTGATATCAAAGAACGGGATCAGTGCTGCATTCAATTAAATATGCAAAGGCCGACTGGGGTTAATTCCAGAGGGGAAAAGATAGGCAAATCCACAACCAACCGGCAGCCGTTCACCAGAAGTGGTGAGGAAAGTGAAGGTGGTAATCCTGCCCCCAAAGGAGTATCGCACGTAAGTTCGGGATGTCTGTTTCAACAGTTATCAACATAATCAACAGGGACCTGAAATTAGAAAAGCGTTATAAGCTGTTGCCTCGTCACATTAAGGAACGTCGCACTAACGCAAGAAAGCTGTATGAGGGCTATCTGGCAGGGGACAGATGGAAACATGCGGTGGAATTAAACGAATCATATGTGTACCCTAATGACTGTGACAAACCCCCTCGAAAGAGATAAAAAATGATTAATCATTGTATAACGAATGCCAGGAAGGTTTTCCAAGGGGTTCATGATCATCGTTAGATACTGCTGCAGTGGCAAGGCCGTGTCGCTAATAATGTAAAGGTGAGCTCTACATACAATCAGCAAGAGGTTTTAACACCAATTTACAACACAGATATCCCAGCGCTGTACGGGAGAGTGAATATCAGGTATGGGTACATTAAGATGAAGCATCCAGCCATATATCTCGTTAGACTCGTCTGTTCCTAAGGGAATGGAGATGGTAAATTCAATCCGTGCAAATCCTTTTACTGACATACCGTTGAAGGTACCCGATGGGTCACCCACGGACTTCTGTGCATTTCGACTCCTAAAACGGGTCTTACGAAACATACATCCACGCACCGTCAATGGTCTCTGGAAATCCGCCAGGGGGAGAGGGATGATATGACATGCTAGCTCTGCGAAAAAGTCTGCTGCAATGGAAATTACGTTGTCACGCTAGAGCTAGAAATGCTCAATTTCAAACTGAGCATGCTCTTCGGTGGAGACATGACTTTTTATGAGCTAATTGCCACTCAAACCTTGTGCACGACCTTTTGTTACCACGTGCAGATTTAGCATCACAAATCCCATTTGAATTCTCCGGGAAGCGATATGATTGGCTAATTTCAGCACTGATAAAATGGCAACGGAGCGAGATATCGCTTTTTAAAATTGTTTCTAAAAAACATAAAAGTAGTTACCGAGACGTACAATTACAGGAGGCCGGGGGCTGGTGAGAAAGTGTCCCCTCACCTTGCGTTTTACTGACAACGTTGTGAAAAGCTACCCTTATCCATTTACTTATTTATTTATTTATTTACGTTTTTAATCAATGAATTAATGAATGAATGAATTAATTAATTAATTAATTTATTTATTTATTTATTTATTTATTTATTTATTTATTTATTTATTTATTTATTTATTTATTTATTTATTTATCTTCGAGTAATAGCGAAGTTATGGACCTTAGTGCTCCCTTACAGTTAATCACATATATTCTACATTTTATACATTAAATTAAACATCATGGCGATTAATTACAATTAATGAAACATATAATTCATATAAGCAGTACGCAAAGATACAATGAAATACGTTTACGATAAATTAATGAAATTGCGTAAGGTGAAATGAAAAATTCTCTATTCAGTGTTCGACATATTTATAATCAGAATCTATTAAGAAAATCGCAAGTTTCCTACCCGCATAAATGTTTCCGCTGAGGGCCACTGTAGCATCATTCGGACTCACGGTGAGTTCTCTAAGGGTACCCCACATGAGGGTCAGGATTTGTGTTTAGACGGTGAAGTTGCTAATTTTCTGTAAATAATCCACGTTATTCACAAAGTCCGTTGTTACGTTCAAAGATACAAATTGAGTAGTAACTTTCCATATCCGGTGAGGTAGAGCTTATTAGTTTTAAATCACTACATCTTTTTTTTTCCAGAATATCAAGTTTTGTGTTAAACATTATAACGTTGTATTACGCACACAACACAGCAATTTGGATAGTCATTTCAAAATGTTTCCTTCTTTTTTCGAAGATAAACCCAGGGACAGCCACAAGCTACGCACCGGGCACAATTCTTACGTCCACTGAACGCCACTCGGAATCACTATTTCTTCTTGCTTTGCCTCATAGACCTCAGTAATGCTACAGTTTGTACTTTAGTTTTTCTACCCAAATGAAGTACATTTACATCAGTTGTTACGTCCACCTTCTCAACATAATCTCCTTGTAACTGTATGAACATTTTCCATCGATGTGTCAGTCTCTCCAGACCTTCCTGAAACCATTCTTTCGGAGTGCTGCGTACCCATGCCTTGACAGCTGTGTCCAGTTCTGGAAAATACGCAAACCTGCGACCACGTAGAGGTTCCTTCATGTTCCCGAACAGGTGATAATCACTTGCTGCCAAGTCGGGAGAGTATGGTGGCAGCACCGTGAATCTCATTTGGTCAATGGCAGCGGTGGTCTCTCGGCTAGTGTGGGTCCGAGCATGAAGCCATGAAGCCGGCTGGATCATGATAATGGCGTTGCAAAAGTTCTCTCTGCACGTCCACACGTCTCTGCTTTTCGTCTGCAGATAAGAGTCTAGGCAGCCACGTGGATGACACTTTCCCCAACCATAAGTGGCCGTGCACGATCCCGTGCTGCCTCCATTTCCGTAAATGTGATGCATTTGTTTCAATGGATGGCCTGCTCGACCCGGGCAATATTGGTTGGTGTTGACACTGTCACATTCCTTCCACAACTGGTTCCTTTGTCCACCGATGTGCGCCCCGTTTTCCAACCTTCCACCCTGTTTTAAACTGTTTTCCGTGACGGCGCATGTTCTCCAAAGACTTCCGATGAATTTCTGCATTGGTTACGCCCATAGAAACCAAGTCGTATAGCGCTGTCCCTGACGTTTGCTTTCCACGTTGTCTGCTCCTGCGCTGACAGTGTTGTTACGAAATGGATATGACGAGTGCATTATTTGGCCCCTGTGCGTGTGCTGCTACAAAACGCTGGAGCAAGACACTAGTTACACGTCACCACCTTCAAAAGTGAAATGTGAACCATACCGGGACGTACAAAAAATAAAGTGTAAAACAATATAATACGCCTCTCGTAGAAGCATTCTCGGTGGACCTCACAGTTGTAAGGTTCATTCCCAGAACATTGAGGCACTGAGAATGGGAAACCAGGGACAACTAAGCAGTTACTGCGACACTGAGTGTGACCTCATAGTTTGACCAGGTGCGTAACGAATGGGAGACGGCCCGCTAAAACTTTTCGCCCGCTCAAATAAAGTGAAATTAATTGCAGCAGGTGGAGCTACTGATATATATTGTGAAGTTATATGAACAAAGGGATTACTCGATACTGTAAGGTTGTTAAAAATAATTTTAATGGATTTTATTTAACTGCCTCCGTGGTTTAACAGTTGGGTTGCTGAACTGCCAAATATAAACCATTTAGAATTTTGTAATTAACTTTAATTGGTGTCAATTTTCAGTAAGTACAGAACTACACTCTGTAGCCAATACCGAAGTCTCGGTTATAATAGTTTATTGAATTACAACATAGAAAAATATACGAACAAAATGAAATAAAACGACTCTTGAAATAACGTTTGAAAAAATATGAAGCCGTTAACTGATGAACATGTTATTATCAACCTCACGCAAAGCGAGTTCGTTCGGAACTAAGGTTACACCAACTTCTTATTGACATTATACATTGTTGTCGAATAAATTTGTGACAAATCTAAATGTACTGAAAAATATGTAGATAATACGATCTCAGGTGGACTACACATCAAACAAGTATAATTTCCTAACTAAAATATGATATTTTGGTATCAATTTTAATTATACTAATAATTTTCAAAATTATTTGGTGCAAGTCCTTTCTAAAGAACGTGTCGCGGTGTTGCAAGGGCAAGTACATTTTACAGCTGTTACACTGAACTGCTGCTAGATGAAACCAAGTAGCAATTCCTCTACGAACAAATTGTAACACTTTAGCGTCGACGTGTACATTTGCTTTTTCCGCGGTAAACTGCTGAAATGCCGTATACATTTTTCTGGTTGTTGTGGGCTACGGATGTTCGTAATTTCATTCGTAGATGATAATCAAAGACATATTTTATGTTCAAAGTTACTATTTTTGTGTCCCCCCATTGGGATGACATATGGTTATTAGGTTAACTATGCAACAGAGAAAGCGCATGTCACCCCTACAGGGGTGTGTTGTTGTGGAACACTGTGCTCTGTACAGTGAGCTGTTGATTTACGCGCCTTTCAACGAGTTCCTTGTAATTTACAGTTTTGTGACAAGAAATTAATTCATGTTATGTGTTTCTGTGTTGAGTAAGCCATGATTACCGATAGAGAGATAGAAGAACAACCTGAAAAGGGTTCGAGTGTTGAATCAAGAGATGTTGACATTTAGGATTTGCAATGTGATGCCACCTTTTCCGAGTCAGAATTCAACAGTAGTTTGTGTAGTGAGGACACTAGCAAAGATTCCGGTGCTGCATCGGGCAATGATTCAACCAAATCATCAGCCAGTGACAATTACTGGGGAACATTCCCAGGTTTGCAGAAACATTTTTTTTATTCACACGTAGCCCCGGTTTACAATTTCATCTGAGTGCTAAATCTCAACCAGTATGTAAGAATAAAGCAATAATAAACTCCAATCCACATTACGGATTAGGCATGAAATTTTAAAATTTGCTTGTAAGCCTTGGGAATGCAACCCACCATATAAGTACGTCAGATAGGTCACCGAATCATCAGGACAAGATGTCCTTTCTCTGCAATAATGTTCATTACTTTTGGTGAGTTGATGATGGCGAAAGCTCTAGGAGACACAAGTTTAGGAGTAAGAAAATTGGCGGTAGGCTGCCAATATTGTAACGGCCGCAGGGTTTTGAGGGGTTCCTACAGTTACAGTACTTATTACGAATTAAAGGCAAATATTATGTGGATAATAAATTTTCTTCTATATAACGTGGTTGTTATTCTGTATAGCTGACTACCATGTATTCACAAACAACAGCTAACCTCCAACTGAGCGCGCGAGTCAACACAGCGCCATCTTATAACAGAGTGACGTCACATATTCAGCATAAATTTTGCCTTACTCTGAAGTGATATTTCATGCAAACCACATTTCAGGTTTTCAATTCTTTTTGTAAGAGGTAGCTTTCTCTGTTATCTGTCAATTGAGACAAGAACCATAATCGTAATTTAAATATTCTCGGTGATATATGCATTCTATCCAAACACTAAACAAGTCTTAAACCTTTTATTTATATGTACCTGTTGTGGAGGAAGGTAAGTATACGTAACAAACAGTGGAATTCCCATATAAGTAATTGATTTTTCAGATAATCAGGCCATTCTAGCAGGTATCCCATATACCTTGCAGGCAGTAACATCAAAGGTTGCATCAAAGGTACAGAAAAACGGTATGAAAATGAATATCTCAAAGACAAAATGCATGACAGCCTTGAAATTCTCAATACCTCTTCGTGTAAAGATTCATGTTTCAGACACAGAACAAATCAAATCCTTCACTTACCTATTTCAGAAGATTACGAAGGACGGAAAGTGCATTGCTCAGAAGAGATTACTAAACATAATGTTATTCGCTTTACGTCCCACTAACTACTTATACAGTTTCTCGGAGACGCCGAGGTGCCGGAATGTAGTCCCGCGCGAGTTCTGTTACGTACCGGTAAATCTACCGACAGCAGACGGAGGAATGTGGGCACCTTCAAATACCACCGGACTGAGCCAAGTTGGAGTCAGAAGGCCAGTGCCGCAACCGTCTGAACAACTCAGCCTAACGAGGAGGCTACTGTGAACCAGGCAATTTGGTCGCAAAAGCAAGCTACTACTTGCGTCAGTGTTTGGAAATGTAGGAACTGTTAACAGTGTATGTATCTCCAAGTAGGACCGTCACGTCTATAGAGGACATAGACACAGGGCCAGATAGTTCTCTTAGATTAAGTAACGTTAGTGTAATTTTACACGTTGTAAACTGTTGAAATGTTACACTCAATACGTCTGTAACGCCAGCTGAAGTAATGAAATGGAATGCTCAAAGTGACTGCCTACAGGTTTTCACACTGAATACTAAACACAATCGAACATGCTTGGTGTAGTGCGTACTGTCTGACAAGCTGCAGAGGGTTCAAGTCAGAAGAGCGTGCTTGCCAAGCAATTAATCCACCTGTACATATCCAGCGCCCAGGATAATTTGCACGAAGGTACGACAGACAAGAAGATTTTTTTTTGCTAGGGGCTTTACGTCGCACCGACACAGATAGGTCTTATGGCGACGATGGGATAGGAAAGGCCTAGGAGTTGGAAGGAAGCGGCCGTGGCCTTAATTAAGGTACAGCCCAGGCATTTGCCTGGTGTGAAAATGGGAAACCACGGAAAACCATCTTCAGGGCTGCCGATAGTGGGATTCGAACCTACTATCTCCCGGATGCGACAAGAAGATTGAAACCACGGAAAACGATCTTCTGGACTGCCGACATTGGGGTTCGAACGCAGTGTCTGCCGAATACAAGCTCACAGCTTCGCGTCCCTAACCGCACGGCCAACTCTTTTCATCACACTACCAACCATCCAAACCACACGGAATAGTAAATACATCCTTCGGTTTAGGCTTGTGATTGGTGTCAGAAAGAGCCGTAAAATAGTCCACATTTGGGACACAGATCGGCGAAAAGTGACCAAGAAAAATGACAAGGAGAAGAACAAGGAAAGACATTCACGGCAAATTTCCGTTTCGAAAAATCAAATAACCGCAAACCTGTCTTCCAGTAAAATGGGTGACATCTGTGTTACGTAGCAACGGTGCAGGCTGTGATGTGAAGCATTGATGGATGGCCATGACTTACAGACCCATGGCCTGTGCAAGTGGCAAGGTACGGTTGCTAGGTAACATCGCGACACACATTTCGTCACACATATATCCGCATGACCCCTAGCTTTAAGACATATGTATGTCAGAATCATCTTGCGACACTCATGTATTATTAAAATATAAACACGTACTATCAGGTAGGTATAGAAAATATAAACGGTAAATCGATCTTTCCCATTCCACGTTTTAAGCGGATCATGGCGCTCGCGTCTGTAAAGGTTGTTTCTGTTAGTCACTTTTATGCGATGCGGGAAAACTGAAATACACTGACTGACAGAGCAAATGCAAAACCAAGAAGGAGTGGTCAGAACTTTATGCCAATTGCAGGGTAGACTGACGTCACTGAGGTATGCTCATGATGTGAAATGCGCCGCTGTGCTGCGCACGTAGCGAACGATAAATGGGACACGGCGTTGGCCAATGGCCCACTTCGTACCGTGATTTCTCAGCCGACAGTCATTGTAGAACGTGTTGTCGTGTGCCACAGGACACGTGTATAGCTAAGAATGCCAGGCCGCCGTCAACGGAGGTATTTCCAGCAGACAGACGACTTTACGAGGGGTATGGTGATCGGGCTGAGAAGGGCAGGTTGGTCGCTTCGTCAAATCGCAGCCGATACCCATAGGGATGTGTCCACGGTGCAGCGCCTGTGGCGAAGATGGTTGGCGCAGGGACATGTGGCACGTGCGAGGGGTCCAGGCGCAGCCCGAGTGACGTCAGCACGCGAGGATCGGCGCATCCGCCGCCAAGCGGTGGCAGCCCCGCACGCCAAGTCAACCGCCATTCTTCAGCATGTGCAAGACACCCTGGCTGTTCCAATATCGACCAGAATAATTTGGTTGAAGGAGGCCTGCACTCCCGGTGTCCGCTCAGAAGACTACCATTGACTCCACAGCATAGACGTGCACGCCTGGCATGGTGCCGGGCTAGAGCGACTTGGATGAGGGAATGGCGGAACGTCGTGTTCTCCGATGAGTCACGCTTCTGTTCTGTCAGTGATAGTCACCGCAGACGAGTGTGGCGTCGGCGTGGAGAAAGGTCAAATCCGGCAGTAACTGTGGAGCGCCCTACCGCTAGACAACGCGGCATCATGGTTTGGGGCGCTATTGCGTATGATTCCACGTCACCTCTAGTGCGTATTCAAGGCACGTTAAATGCCCACCGCTACGTGCAGCATGTGCTGCGGCCGGTGGCACTCCCGTACCTTCAGGGGCTGCCCAATGCTCTGTTTCAGCAGGATAATGCCCGCCCACACACTGCTCGCATCTCCCAACAGGCTCTACGAGGTGTACAGATGCTTCCGTGGCCAGCGTACTCTCCGGATCTCTCACCAAACGAACACGTGTGGGATCTCATTGGACGCCGTTTGCAAACTCTGCCCCAGCCTCGTACGGACGACCAACTGTGGCAAATGGTTGACAGAGAATGGATAACCATCCCTCAGGACACCATCCGCACTCTTACTGACTCTGTACCTCGACGTGTTTCTGCGTGCATCGCCGCTCGCGGTGGTCCTACATCCTACTGAGTCGATGCCGTGCGCATTGTGTAACCTGCATATCGGTTTGAAATAAACATCAATTATTCGTCCGTGCCGTCTCTGTTTTTTCCCCAACTTTCATCCCTTTCGAACCACTCCTTCTTGGTGTTGCATTTGCTCTGTCAGTCAGTGTATATTAAAAATGTATTGTCCTCGGCTGTACTAATCCTGTGCAGAAACAGTGACCGATATTTTAGGGTGTAAATTACAAGGGGCTGTGCAAAATATTTGCCGGCCCCCCAATGTATGGATAGCGTGCCTGCCTCTTACCCTGAGGCCCCGGTTTCGATTCTCAGTCAGTTCAGAGATTTCTACCTGGACCTGAGGGCTGTTTTGAGGTCCACTCAGCCTGCATCATTATAATTGAGGAGCTGTCTGACGGTAAGATAGCGGCCCCGGTCTAGATAGACAAAAATAACGGCCGAGAGGATTCGGCTTGTTGACCAGAGGACACCTCGTAATCTGCAGGCCTTTGGGCTGAGCAGCGGTCGCTTGGTAGGCCAAGGCCCTTCAGGGCTCTAGTGCCATATTCTTTTTGGTACATAATATTTGTTGGACACACTCTATGATACAAATGAAACTGAAATGATTTTCCCAACTTGGCAGGTTCCATCCTGACTCAGTCGGGTGGTATTTGAAGGTGCTCAGCCTCGTGTCAGTAGATTTACTAGCCCTTAAAAGAACTTCTACGGGACTAAATTCCGGCACCTCGGCGTCTTCAAAAACCGTAAAAGTAGTTAGTGGGACGTAAAGTCCGTAACATTATTATTATTGGAATGATTTTGTCAGGTACGGAATTTATGGCCGCAGATCAAAGATTATTACTGCAATGCACACACACACACACACACACACACACACACACACACACACACACGCACACACACCCACACGGTGTAATAACCCGAAAGCTTGGTTCTATTGACTTTCTAGAATTCCCCTTGTTAAAAGGTGGAAGGAAGTTTTCTAATGAGAGGAAATAAGAAAATTACGAGTATGAAAGCCAAATAGCGCAGTAAAATGTATTAAGGACATTGTCATGCTTTTAATGAAGAGAGAAGCAGCATATCCCCATTACTTTAATGTTCATAACTAGGAACTAGGAGATGACTGCGAGGTGTTTCTTATTCTCATCTCGATGTTCTTCTCCGGGCCACAGGTAATGGAAATTCCTTGGAAACTTCCAAGAAGATGAGATTTACGAAGATAGTTCCTCTCTGTTTGACAAACTCTGTGCTAACAATTTTCTTTTGTACCCCGTGTGAGCACACAGCCCATATCGATCTGAGTCATTACGAGGCCTCCATCGGGCAAGTAGCTACCAGCAGGCGCACGCCCTCGCTAATGAAGAGAGTGCGTCGATCACAGCAGAACTTTTATTATCCCATTACGGGTCATGTGCCCAGATCATAGATCGCTGGGGTTCTGGCTTCTATTACGGCTAAATCTGGTGATATTTCAAAATGGTCAAAGTTTACGTTACTAAATATTAAATATTAAGATTATTATTATTATTATTATTATTATTATTATTATTATTATTATTATTATTATTATTATTAGAGTCATCAGTTCATTGACTGGTCTGATGCAGCGGTCCATAACACCCTACCCTGTGCTGACCTTTTCATTTCTACAAAAGGACTACATCCTACATCTATTCTAATCTGCTTGTCATATTCATACCTTGTTCTATCGCCTACACTTCCCTCAAAAACCATCTGTATAAGTCCTGGGTGTTATATCATTCTATCTCCTCTCACCAATTGGATTCATTATCTATTAATTCGTTATTTTATTTGCCCATCTCAACTTCAGCATTCTTCCGTAACACCACATTTCAAAAGCTTCTATTCTCTTTCTTCCTGAGCTAGTTATTGTCCATGTTTCACTTCCATACAGCACGCTTCAGACGGAAGTCTTCAAAACATCTTTCTAATTCCTATATCAATGTTCGAAGTAAGCAAATTTCTTTTCTGAAGAAAGCCTTCTTTGCTTGTGCTAGTCTGCATTTTATGTCCTCTCTGCTTCTACTATTATTCCTTTAAGACTTCATTTCCTAATATAATATTTCCTGCATCACTTGACTTTGTTCGACCGCACTTCATTACTTTTGTTTAGGACTTATTTATTTTATTTTTCTACTCCTTACCCAATACTCTGTCCACACCATTCAGCGATTTCTCAAGATCTTTTTCAGAGTCAGGTAAAATAACAATATCAGAGTTTCTATTTCCTCTCCTTGGACTTTGATTCCCTCCAGAAATTCCTCTTTGATTTCTTTTATCGCATGCTCTATGTAAGCATTGAAAAGGAGAGGGTAAAACTACAGCCTTGCCTCACTTCTTTCTGTATTGCTGCCTCTTTTTGAAGGCCCTCGGTTCTTATCCCTGCAGACTGATTTTTGTACACATTCAATTGGGCAATGATCACTTACAGAAGTGTGATAATGGAGTAAAGTTAAAACATAATTAACCAACAAGAACGAGAACAACACGAGCATCAACAACAACAAACAATTCCATGGAAAGAAAATGTCACAAGAAATACTACTAGTTTAACATTATAACTCCAGCATTATCACATGCAAATCAACGCATTTCCAGTGCTTATCACTACGCCTTATAACACTTTAGGTTGACCTTACTACTATCACAACATCAAAACACCGTCATATTCAATTCACACTCACCTTAAGAATTTCAAAATTTTACACTATGACTTACAAGTAGATTGAGCGGTTCAATTATGTCGTCTTATCATTGTAAAATGCCTTTACTGGCAGGACCTAATGTTTACAGTGCGCTGTGTCTTCTGGTACAGGCTAGAGGAATTTTGTTACTTTCATAGATCTGTCTTTGTCTTATCCTTGGCTTTGACAATATGAAAGTGACTGGGGTATGAGCGATGCTAGTAATGCCAATCCTTATGCAGCCAGTCTCTGCTATGAATGGTGTGAAAATGTTTCTCATAGGGTCGGTTGGTGCATGCATTTCAGTAGGCTTGGCAGATTGATATGTAATAGCAACTTCTGGCTCGGTGAGGAAAGCAACCGGAAACTATCTCACTCGTCATTTCTCTAGTACGCCTCTTCACTGTTGCCTAGGCCATCTATGACAGCTGATGGCAGAGCTGTTGAGGAACCCACCAGCGGCATCGCTGACGGACTGAACATACATACATACATACATACATACATACATACATACATACATACATACATACATACTGTGCCCTTTTAAAGGCACCCAAATGCGTTGGTCTTCTTTCTTGATATGTGCGCCGGCTGCTCCTGAAAATAATGACACTTAAAAAATACCCACCGCCGCATGTAGACTCTTCTTCCTCAGAGGTGGTGCGTCCTTCGATCCCTCGGGTTGATGGGCCACACGTCGATCGGGGGGTGAGGAAATGAAAGATGGGGTAAACTAAACTATTAAATAACGGTACCCAAAGACTGAATTAAAATTGAAAGAAATAAAACGGTTTATTTAACAAAAATTTGCAAAATGTAAATGAAAGTAAACTGGTGTAAAATGAAATAATGTGAAATGAAATTTAAGTTTTAAAACAATTGAAAGATCTGCATTACAATAAATTAATTATCTCCCTTAATAAATTCTCGACCGAATGTCGAATAAATTTTGGTGTTCTGAATTACATCGAACCATTGTCTTCATTACGATGACGTGACCACATTTAAACACTGGTCAGAAATACAGCCTCATTTGAATGAATGATTTATAATACCTAGAAAATGCCATCTCACAATAAATTCAGTAATTAATTAATTAATTGATTTATTAATCCATCCAATTGACATTGACGTTAAGATGTCTGTCAAATATTTAACTCATGTGTAAATTCGTTTGGGAAGCACCCCACTCTAAAATAATAACAAAATACACTGACCATGTGTAATCATGACGAAAAGAGAGAAAAGGAAAACAACCATGAACATTGTACTTTTCTGTTATATAATCTATGCCACCTGCTTAAACTGCCTGTGGCTGAAAACATGGAATTTTTTTTACTGAACTGAACACCTGAGTGCTACCACCACTCATTTAATTTGTTAAATCTTATTTACTTGGCTGTGATAGCCTGGACTCTTAAAATTACTCAAATTAATTAGGCCAAGTGCCTCAGGTTTACATCCGAAATGAAAGCGATACTTTTACAACATTAATTTTACATAGTTTGCCGCTGTTTGCATTTTCATTGTGCACGCATATTTTTGTGGTACCAATTCTAGATGGAGGCAGATCCCATCTAATTTATGTCATTCATTTACGGCACTTGTGATACAACTACTTATTAAAGATCGCTTCATTTGCCTAACTGAATTGTAGTGGATTATAAAGACTTGGTGATTACTGACTGCCTTTTATATGAGCATCCCACTACTATATATTTTGACTATGAACTAATCGATGATCTCTTACCCTAACACAGGAAATCTTATTTACATAAATGAAGATGTCAATTGAGAAATACTGCTCCTAAGAAATACTGAAATTAAAATAATCTGACTACACCTATTCTATTATATTTACAGACATTAAATGAAACACAATTCACGTATCAGATTTAAAATAATACGGTGACAAAATATATACAAAGAAATATCATAATAAAAATCTAGATCCCAAAAATCGCTGCCAAATAATATTTAAGAGAAAATAAATATGCGCAATGAAGAAGAATAAAATGTTACCCTGATCCAAGTAGCAAAATACGTGAATTTGATGGCAATCTTCTAACCTCAGACTAAAATGTCTGGGCATGACCTTATTCAATCTTTACGGACAATAATTATTCGCATTACATGTCATCAATGATTAGACTTGACTATCAAAACGCACATTGATCAGTCGCCCTGTACACAACTTATCTCGGGCTGTCGATTACATATTTTCCGAGCATTCATTTTCCCTGGAAACTATTTGAAGCAATACAGGCTTTCCGCCTACAATCATAACACATGTAGTTATATATTTAACACTCCCGGTTAAATAATTCATCTCTCAATTTTATTTATTCATCAATATTCTCGACGTAGTAACTCATAATACGGCCTCGCTCGTATCCGGCGGGCGAATAACTGTGTCGTTCACGCATCCATTTATACGACACTATTAATTTAATGACATGGTCCAAATATCACATTTTCCATTTCTCACCACAGAACATCAGGGATATTACTATTACTTTGCTCGTTACTTTGATCATCCACCGTTTCACATCTTATGAAATATCAGAGCTAACTTATCAATGGCTTCCTGTCATTAATTAAATAACTGAAATAACGAGATTGCCACTCAAAAACACGGCTATTGAACTGTGTAACCACGTTACATAAAAAAATTAAATCTTCGCGTATCAACCATCGTCGCGAAATACAAATTATGAGAGCTACCGGAAACGGTCATCTGAATAATGATTACAGAACATGAAATAATAAACCTAATGCGCTAATAGCAAAATAAACATTTAAACTAACATGGCAGCATCCACAAAATCAAATTGTTAACAAAAATACCGCTCATTACCACAACTATTATTATTATCATCACTTTGAAAATCTGCACTACCCGTATGTAAATTTCTTAGTATAATAGGATTCTCACATGTCAAAATGACTTACATTAAAAGAAAACTGCGCAAGTAACACACGCTAACACTTATTTATTATTATTATTATTATTATTATTATTATTATACTTATTATTATTATTATCCTAATTTTATAATTACTATCCGATCCGTGAATTATTTACAGTCCTATCTAAAATTCTAGACTACATTTTTGATCATCGACTGTTCATAGCCCTAATTGTTTACATATTATTTACATTTTTGCTCATTTACCTTATTTGTGCTGGAGGCTGGTCAGATCATCCTCCGGACCCCGTCATGTTGAATTAGTATCTCACCTTCAAGCTGATGTTATCCAAGAGGTCACACACGCAAACTTGATGCATTTTCACAATATCGTTGCACACGTCCATATTTACATTAACACTCGCATTTTAACACTCCTGCGAAGAATATTCAATGACACTGCATTGAACACCTGACGTGAAGTCGAAAGTCTGTACTCCGCTACCTGCCTGCTGTTGCCTCTCTCACCCCTCTCAGATTGTTTGTGTAAAGGATTATTGGTTATTCACCTTCTCTGACCATGACACTGGACTCAAGGACTAACTGCGGCAGTATTCCAATTATGAAAACAAAGTTTTTCTCCCTGTAACTGGCTGGACTAATTCTGCTCCCAAATATCTCGCTTGCAATAAAAGTTCTTTGAGAGTGTGGAAAAATTACGTGTAATGTTCCCAATGATGTGGAGAATTTTATAATAATCGTTCTCCAACATATGACTTTTCCACGAAATATACAGGCTACACGTGAAATAGGGAAATGTGATGCAGCTACGTGTTACGACGAGATTAAATGTTCACCTCGGCCCTAGCACCTTAAGTCCATTCATGGCAAGTGTTGAGAATATAACTACCATTGTCATTTTGTTAATTTAATTGCCTGATTATATCTGCATGATCTAAAGTTGAATAAAAGTTTGTCAAAGTGTTGATTTTCGGCTAAGATATTACTCTCACAAATAAATACATTACACACTCGGATTTCAACTACTGTATAAGACACTGAAGATTCTTATAAGACTGCGAATTCTCACAGGACTGAGAATTCCGACGAGATTGAAGTTTACCACGAGACTACTGATCTTCTACAAGACTGCGGTTGAGACTGAGGTTCACCACCTTGGTGTCTCCGTTTTTGTAAACAGTGCTCCCCCACTTCGAAAATAGTTCTGTGGAAGGGATGTGGCGTAATAATTCTGCACTTGGGACCGATTTATCATGTGTCCGTAGGTTAGAGTTTTAGAAAATGTGCTCAAAATCTTCCTAATTTCGGTCCGACTTATGTGTTACATTGCGTTATGAGAAACGATCACAGATTAATTTCTACGACGTCGCGCGTCACTGGCTCTATTTTCTGTCAGAGCATGACGTCTTCCCGCCATGGCGGTTCACTTCCTGGGCGATTTCACTCTTCCATGTAAAGTTGAAAATTTCTTATTTAGCCACTGATTAACCACACACTTGCACTGATAAATCCTTAAATATTACTTGGAAGCAGTGGCGGCCGGTCAATACGTGCTACCGGGCTCCAGCACGTAGCTTGGAACTGTATGGAATATTATTTATGTACAGTACAATTATCCTGGTGCCTTTTCGTTGTTTTGAGTACGATATGAATTTGTGTTTTGTGCAAATCAGGACGAGATCTGTCGAACACCTAGCGCCGTTCTCCCGGGGAACAAGGCTCGTGCTCATGTGAAGTGAGCCCTTGCCTGTAGCCTGAAGGAAGCAATACGCAGGCGCAGCCAAGCTTGCAACACTCCCCCTAGCCGGCGGAGTATACCGTAAACCGGGATCAACTTTCACTGATCCCGTTTATAGTTACTTCCTCTCCCGCAAGGGGGTAGAATTACTCGATGTCTCCTGCTACCCGGAGCGCAGCGAGGGATCCAGTCGGCCGTGCTTATGTTGAACGTGGTAAGCGAATCTGCCACTAGAGAGTATCATCGTCTGGGTTCGAAAGTAAAGCGTAAGTGGAGGCAATCTATCTCACACATGCTTATTAAAATATCCATCTTCCTTTTGTGTCAAAAATAAGGAATTCGTAGGTGAGTCAAAGAATCTTTGACTGACCCTAAATGTTATCCCGCATTACAATGTAATTTACTCTGGTGAAATGAAATAGCGTATGGCTTTTAGTGCCGGAAGTATCCGAGGACATGTTCGACTCGCCAGATGCAGATCTTTTGATTTGACTCCCGTAGGCGACCTGTGAGTCGTGATGAGGATGAAATGATGATGAAGACAACACGTCCACCCAATGATGGTTAAAATTCCAGACCCTGCCGGGAATCGAACCCGGGATCCCTGTGACCAAAGGCCAGCGCGCTAACCATTTAGCCATGGAGCCGGACATTTACTCTGGTAATAGGGGAGGTCTCAATGAATCAGTTGGCAGCTCTTTCAGTTGCTTTGTGCGGTTTTTAATCTCGCAGTTATATTACTGGTGCGTGTTTTTTCTGTCATTGTGTTAGTGCTAAAGTTTATACGAAGATTTATCAAATTATTTATTAACTGCAGTGTATATAAAGTGAAATTAAATTAGTGTTCTTAGTGGGAATCTATATTCCCACGATTCTATTTGCACTGATGTAAGTTGCGCCATTAGGTTAGTAAAAACAGTATTTCTCGAATGAATTATTTATCTCGTAGACAGTTGTCTAAGAATTCATCTGCTTCAAATTAATGTTGTTTTTGTTTGTTCTGAGTTATAAATTGTGAGAAAAGTTGTATTATTATTATTATTATTAGACCTATTATTATTATTATTATTATTATTATTAGTAGTAGTAGTAGTAGTAGTAGTAGTAGTAGTAGTAGGTCTAGTAGTAGTAGTAGTACCAAGTTTGAAGTATGCGTTGTTCATCATGGCAATATGCAGATTTAAAACAGCGTATTTAGCTTGTTTTTTGTAGCACGTAGGACGATTTTTTCACGAGCCGCCACTGCTTGGAAGTCAGGACACGATATTTTACAGCTACTTCGGTCACCAGATCGCGAAATACTAGCTGTAGATTCCCGCTATGACAAGCCATTAAAATTTGCAATTTTGTGATTGGCTGAGACATTCGCGCTCTTTGTAGTTTGGGTTCTTCCATTTTCTGCTAAGGGATGATGGGTATTATTCGTGTCTCACTCACTCTTCTGGGTCAAGTGTATTCCAATCGTGCGGATTCACGTGGGAACTGGATAGAAAGTTTTCACTTCCCGTCGGCATCATAAAACCTAATTAGACGTACCACTCAGGCTAGCTACATCCTGTCCGTGCCTTAAAACGTATTCTATGGATTTATTTTCCAGTCTGAACGGCGCCTAGCAGTTGCTTTGTTAGACTGCAATCTTTTCCCAGCCTACTGCTGTATTCTCATATGCGAAAAATTGAACATTTAATATATGCATTAATTACGCACATTCGCTTATGGGTGCAATACATACATACATACATACATACATACATACATACATACATACATACATACATACATACATCATTGTAAAAAAGCAGGTTTATATAAAAATTCACACATACTTGTAAATAATTCAGATGCCTTAACACTTGACTAGAGTTGTGGGGTCTTTAAAGATACCAGTGACTTTGTACAACCCTGGCGCTCCCTCCGTATCGCCGTTCACTGTAGCTGTTTCTTAGGGCAAGGTCAAATCCTATCTGGAGTTGTAGCGTTTAGTACATATTGGTTTTCACAGGAACTTGATTTAAATATTGTGTGGTGCCGTTTACGACCCCACAACCGTGTTTGTGTTACGAAGTTTGTCGTGATTTAAAATTTTGTAAGTCTTCATATTTCATTCGAAGTGCGTGTTTGATACTTTTTCTTCGTGTAAGCCTTAGTATGGCTCTCACATCTCCTCATGGCATGTCACTGTGTGATGCTAGATGGCAGTGTTTAGAGGAAGATGCCGAAGGAAGTGACGACATCGATCTCTCAGAGGAAAATGATCCAGATTACAATTCAGAGTACGACACGGATGTGGAACAAGAAGAAGGTGAGGAAGACGAAGATTGAAGTTTCACGGAAAAACCCGCCGTCATCTTTCTCTGGTAGGAACAGATAGAAGTGGTCAGACAAGTGAGACGTCAAAGTCAGAACATTGTTGTCAAACTTCCAACCCTTATGTGAAATTCAAAAGTTTTATGAGTTTTGTATACGTTAATATTTGAATATACCTTTGAAGTTGCTTTGGAGCAATGAACATTTAAAATTTGTTTCATTTAAGTTTAATTCATGGAAGTGCGATTTTCTTTTAAAATCAGTGACGGTTAAACAATTGTACATTACCTCACAATCTATAATCAGTAACGATATTAATTTCTCACTGTAGGTAATTCAGAAGGTATAAGGAAATATAATTGACATGTATTTATTTTTGAAACTTAAATAAAGGGTATTTGAGGTCATCCATTCTATGGTATCATTTTCGATTCCACAACGCCATTTACGTACCAAGGTTTTCACAACGTCAGTCGAGGGTTAATACTACATTTTACAGTGGGTTGAGCGTTTCGTTTATATATGACACCATCACATAGAAATTTACACAAAATTTACAGAACGCTGGGGTCTAATCTGGGAAAAACTTACATTTTTGGCAAAAGACTCTAAGACAATTGCAGGTAGTGTATTCCAATTATCAATTCACCTATTTTCGAATGAATATTTACCATAGTTCTCTGCGATCTACCGTTTACTTTTTGCGGATGATCTGTCCTGCTTATGTAACAGAGCTTTTCTATGCGACTCTTCAACTCGCCCCAAGCTGACTTATTCTTGTAGGCATTATACACGGCACATAACCGTGTTCCACTCCTTCTAGTACCCATTGTCTCCCACCCAAATTTTTCTCTCGTACTTGTCAAAATACTTCTAAGATTGAAATCGGTAGCCTTTCGCTGTAGCATCTCATGTTCCTTAATGAGTCCTGTTTGGTGTGGATCCCATACGGCTGCTCCATATTCCAGGACTGGTCTAATGAGTGACATATAGCCCTGCGTCTTCGCCTGGGAACTGCTGCCCTTCAGCAGCCTTATCAGGAAGTGTAACGACTTGTACGCTTTATAAACTATACTTCCTACGTGGGTTTCCAATTTTAGATCTCTTTACGTTGATTACTGAACGTCCGCTCCAAGACAATATTGAAAGTGAAGGATGTGAAACTATTTTTATAGTAAATTTGCGTGATTTATTCACATCAACTTACCCCATGATTCTGCATATTGTCGTTGTGAATGATATCCAACGAATGTAGCCCCTCCCACTCACACCTCATCATGCTGGTTATATTCTCGTAGAGCGATTCATTCCACCGTGCAAGACCGACAAGATGAAACTTTGTAAGCATAATCTTTCGTTTATGATTTCCCCATTTTTGAGAGTTCTATGAAATAACAAGGATCCAAGGAGACATAAAAGAGGCCGCTAGACGCCCAAGTAGCTGGCTGTAAAGCTTGGCGCATAAACCGCAAGGCGGGGTATTTGATGACGTAGTAACAACGCCAAGGCGTACCTATTCTCAACCAATGAACTCTTTACGGAGTCGTTGTGTAGCAACATACGGAGAAGGCAAGTGAAGGAATAGGACAATAAACACGAGGACATGCACCTCTACCCAACCGACGATACTCTTATAAATTTGTGAACGTTACAAGCAGAATTATTTTACTCACCAACATTCATAAAACTCGGCATTTGAGATTTAAATTTGTAAAATTTTTCAAAATGGAATATTTAAGAATCAGAATTTTTGAATGTGGTTGCAATAGTGGTTATTACAGTTCGGTGTTTAGGCAGTAAGAGGATTGAATGCAAGCATACCACAGCGAGTAGCAAGTAAGATAGGGGGCGCATATTTCATCGCCTTATAACATCTGGACTTATAGAAATTCAGGAATATTATGGGCAAGGCTAGAAACTGGTTATTATTAACCCTAGAACTGCCAAACGTCGCGCTTGCCACTTAATACGGTGCCACTAAAATGCCAACGTCGCACGCGTTCGGTTAATCACTTATAAGTCCGACTCGTTGGCTGAACGGTCAGCGTACTGGCCTTCGGTTCAGAGGGTCCCGGGTTCGATTCCCGGCCGGGTCGGGGATTTTAACCTTAATTGGTTAATTCCAATGGCACGGGGACTGGATGTGTGTGTTGTCTTCATCATCATTTCATCCTCATCATGACGCGCAGGTCGCCTACGCGCGTCAACTAGAAAGACCTGCACCTGGCGAGTCGAACCCGTCCTGGGATATCCCGGTACTAAAAGCCATACGACATTTCTTTTCATCACTTATAACATCATTTATTGTTCACTTACGCTCTTTTAGCAAATAAGACATTGAAGAGGAAACTTTCATCACACATTCCTCACTAGACGGAAATGACTCAGTCAAGGTCAGGTTGGTAAGGGTTTTTCTGCCCGAAGGCAGGTCCGAACCTCCGCAGAGGTGTTCCTGAGCCGGAGTTTACGTGCGGTAGGGTGGCCAGTTCCTTTCCGCTCCTCCATTCCCTTACCCCCTCCACCAACAGCGCGTGGCAACCCATCCAACTCCTGACCACGCCCAATGTTGCTTAACTTCGGAGATCTCACGGGATCCGGTGTTTCAACACGGCTACGGCCGTTGGCAGTCAAGGTCAGGGTAGGTATAAATGTCGGCTAATATTTTCTCATCGCCCTGTTGTCTCAGTTACTATGTAACTTCGGTTCCTATTAGTTTCTGTGAACATCTCTTCCAACAGATTATTGAGTTTGTTTTATCTTTTTAAATTGTTGCTTTTGAAGTGTAAACTTTCATCATGGATGATGACCTTCGTGATTCAAGTGATATTTACGAAGTTCTTGAAGATGATTGGGATGCTTCCTCTTCCAGAGACATATTTTCTTTAGCTGGTGATTCTTCTCACGGCGGAGAAGATTATATTCCAGAATCAGAAGTTGAAAGTGATTCCGATGAACAGAGCAGGCTTCATTTGATGATACTGTTCCCGTAACCCCATAGTGGTGTAAGGTTTGTCCACCCGAACAGGAGTTCGATATTTCCGATAAGTTCCGCGTTAAGGAATCCTGGCATTAGGAACTGCCTGCACGAAACAGTACACCACCCATTACGTATTTCTGGTCATGGAGGAGAATCCTTTCCTAGACCCACCAGCGAATATAGCGGAAGAAGGTGATCTCAAACATGAACTATCTCATCTACCCGGACTAAGTGAAAGGTTGTGTGCTGTTTGTGGTCACGTGAAGAAAAGGGGACGAAGCCATTTTTGGTGTCCCGGACATAATTGTGGGATGCACCGTGAATGCTTTCATAAAGTGCAGCATTTCTGGAGGCCTGGCAGGAAAAGAAAACTCCCCGAAAATGACTCCCAGTTGTGCGGAACTGTGTGCAGCTCGGAACTTTTTAATTCTTTTGCGATCCTGTTTCTATGTTTACTTTTGAGGACGGAAAATTTTTAAGAACTAGAAGAAATTAGTTTTCCAAAATTTTGATCGCCTGATACGTACCAGATAAATAAGTAAATGATCTAATACTTATATAAGCATGTAAAATAAGGATTTCTGCGTAATATGGTGTGCTGCATGTCTAACGTTTCTCTATCTAAGCGTGCTTAAATTTGTTAGAAACATGTGTATTCTTCTTCTTCTTCTTCTTCTTCTTCTTCTTAATCGGTTTATCCCCCAGGGTCGGTTTTTCCCTCGGACTAAGCGAGGGATCCCACCTCTACCGCCTCGAGGGCAGTGTCCTGGAGTTTCAGACCTTTGGGTCGGGGGATACAACTGGGGAGAATGACCAGTACCTCGCCCAGGCAGCCTCACCTGCTATGCTGAACAGGGGCCTTGTGGAGGGATGGGGCGATTGGATGGGACAGGCAAGGAAGAGGGAAGGAAGCGGCCGTGGCCTTAAGTTAGGTACCATCCCGGCATTTGCCAGGAGGAGAAGTGGGAAACCACGGAAAACCACTTCCAGGATGGCTGAGGTGGGAATCGAACCCACCTGTATTCAGTTGACCTCCCGAGGCTGAGTGGACCCCGTTCCAGCCCTCGTACCACTTTTCAAATTTCGTGGCAGAGCCGGGAATCGAACCCGGAGCTCCGGGTGTGGCAGCTAATCACGCTAACCACTACACCACAGAGGTGGACAACATGTGTATTGCTTGCGAAAATCGTCTGGCATTTAGGGAAACACACTCGTCACTTGTAGGGTTAAGTATATTCTCCACTTACAATCAATGTACAATGAAACTGTTATAACGTGGGGTAGTCAAACACTGCGAGAACCAAGGTGCCAAAAATATGTTCGAAATTTCACACTCCACAAAATTTATGAAGTAAGGTAAGGGTGTATACTGCCGAAGGCAGGTCCGAACCTCCGCAGAGGTGTACCTGAGCCGGAGTTTACGTACGGTAGGGTGGCCAGTTCCTTTCCGCTCCTCCATTCCCTTACCCCCCACCAACAGCGCGTGGCAACCCATCCACTTCTCGACCACGCCCAATGTTGCTTAACTTCGGAGATCTCACGGGATCCGGTGTTTCAACACGGCTACGGCCGTTGGCAAATTTATGAAAAGTACAATAAATTTTAATATATTTTTCCTTTCTAACCTTACCAAACACTTTTCCATACAATGTATTATTTGAAGTTCAATCATGAAGAATGTGTTATTGGTATTATTTATAACATAGTCTTCCAGCGTTGCTCGTGGGATGTTAACCGCTCTACTTGCACGTTTCTAATCGATTATCATGTACCTCACTGCCTTAATAGCCTTTTTCTTACCCTCCTTATCCAAATGCTTGCGTATTCCCACCTGAATAAAATGAAGGGGGATGAAATTACGAACATTCCCTGATTTATTGTAGTTTATTATTAATGCAGTCCTGGATTTCAATACACAGATCAGTGCTCATCCTAGGAATAACAGACTCCTCATCTGAATGCTGCACTAACTCAGCTCAAACTAAACGTGGTGCACACAACAGGACAATGGGATGCGGGTAAATATTAGGTACCGGTACCAACAGTGGAAACTTGAAATCCCTTGGGGGCCGAAATTAGGTTCGGAATTTTGGCCCCCTACCTTCTATTCTAACCCAAATAACGGTTATGCTATGAGATTTGCATAAATGTTAGGGGTACGGTCCATCAGAACTAGTCACGGAATAACGGAATAATGTAGGTTTTGAATACCCGGAGGCTCGTCCAAGCTGGTATGGCCACGCAGCAATAGTACTTGAGTTGCGAAAATAGCCCCAAGGACTGTCGACAACGGGGACGATCAAGGAAGAGGTGGCTTGGTGCACTGCAGGAGGACTTTTGTTTGGTGGCATTAAGGTGTGGACGCACAGGAAGCTATGTTTTTATGAGTCTTGGCAGAGTTGTTGGCCCATAGTGTGCAGTGATGACTCGGACGGTGAGCTATTGTTATTACTCTCCGTATGTGAGCGGGAAAGGGAGTGGGTGCATGGCGTAAACTCACGGAGAACAACATTTAACGAATTTCATCATTTGATAAATGAGTTACGTGATGATGAAGTTGTGTTTAAAGAATCATTTAAAGAGTCATTTTGAAATCTGCGCTGAATGAAAGGTTGTAAGTAGAGTGGAACATGACTGAGCGAGGAATGGGAGCGGAGTGACGCTTCGCTGATATATAGTCCAGTGCGCATGCCCATCCAGCGTGAAGTTTTCCAAATATAGCCGAAAATTATACACTCCGCGACGCAGCTAACGTAGCGAACAGAACGAACGTAGTGTACGGACCTCTATGCGGTCGCACCTTTACTGCAGTTGACGTCAAAGATCGGATGCGAGGGAAAGCGTAGATCAGAAAAGTCGATCCTGGATGTTACACGGCATAAACGGTAGATAGAATAACGAGATTACATGTACCCATACGTAGCAGTGAATTTGAAAACTGTTAGTTTACAAGTAAAATACCGGTATTTTCAAGCCGATATATAAACATTACATCGTCGGCGAAGCCTGCGGGAAAATATTGTAAAGAAATACTTCAACGGCAATTGAATTTATAGATTAGGACATACATTACGAAATATGAGATTCCAGAGTAAAAGTTTAAGAGCATAGGCCATACTAATGGGCCTGGCCGTATCGAGGCGAGTCGAAAACAGAACACTAAAAAAACATAAAAAGATCGTGAATATTCTAAAATCCCACTAGAAAAAAACACCATAATTTAATGTTCCTGCAGTCAAGTCAATGGATCTCTGCAAGCGAGAGCAAAACTTTGGCCATAGAGACCAGGTGCACCAAGTTTGGGAGGGCCTGTAGTTTCTGTAAAAGCATCTACACCCCCAAGTACCTCTCCAAGAACCTAAAGCTGAAGAACTGCAATTCCGTAGTAAGACCCTCTGTAATCTACGCCTCTGTGTGCCTGTTGATGAATCGAAAAGGCCCCCTCAGGGAACTAGACCTTAAAGAGAGGAAGATCTTCAGGAGGATGGCACCTGCAGGATCAGCCACCAAAACGATCTATATGAACATGACGAAGACATAGTCGCTTGTATGAGGAAAAGCCGACTGACGTTCTACGGGCACATGACCCGCCTGAAACCCTGCAGGCTCACCAACAGAATCCGCACAGTGACAAGTAAGGGAAAAGCTTCCAAGATCAAGCGGATTACCTCAGTAAAATCAGATCTAGAGGAATGTCAGACCCCATTAGAGACCACAGAGAACCGATCTCAGTACCGACAGGCCATCCTACAGGGAGTTTTCCCACTGTCCCTTGCAAGCAGAAAGAGTACAGGGACCTAAGTGGAGGGATGAGAGGAAACAAGCACACAGACAGAAAATGAAGGTGTACTCGGCCAAGAAAAAGCAGTAAACCATAGCTGAGAGTTAAGATTAGCCCCCTGATCCCTAGTTGGCCAAAACGAACTGAAAGGAAGGAAAAAATGTTCGTTATTAAAGTACGTACGTAGACTGATCAACAAAGACTGGGACTGATTTTTTCCCGTAGCTCCCGTGATAGTTTCCTATCTGTAACGCAAATATTTGAGAAGAGCGAGTTCTTATGTATAATGTCCGTAGGCGGCAGCACTCTCGGATCGGTAGGTTGGTAGTAATGCTCTATTGTGTAGACGCTACGTTCATTTTGAGTACCAGACAATGATTTACCAGCATCCAGTTCCCCCTCACACTACTACACGTCAGTATTGGCTACACTGAGGAAGCACACTGCAAAGAAACGACCAGAGCTTTCTCGGACTTGGTGGCGACTTCATCATGACAATGCACGGCCTCACGTCGCAAATCAAGTCGTGCAGTTTCTGGCTCCGTTCAACATTACCTGTGTACCGCATCCCCTTATAGCCCTGATCTTGCACGCTATGATTTGTTATTCCCATCACTACAGACAAAGCTTAGGGGCATTCGATTTGAGAACTCTGAAGCAGTGCTCAAGAAAAATAAGGCGAAACTCAAGGACCTGACAAAGAATGGTCTGCAGCATGTGTTCAAGGACTGGCAGAGGCGCTATAAAAAGTGCATTGAAGTAGGAGGGGACTACTTTGAAAATGATCATTTAAACATTGAAATGAAGTAATAAACATCTGTGAAAAATCAGTGTCAGACTTTGTTGATCAGCCCTAGTACTTTCTCCTCATCGTTCGCACTTACGCATTGATATATTAGAAGATATCTTGTTAATCAGGAGTAATCACGAGGCGAGTTGGCCGTGGGGTTAGGAGCGCGCAGCTGCGAACTTGCATCCGGGAGATCGTGGGTTCGAACCCCACTGTCGGCAGCCCTGAAAATGGTTTTCCGTGGTTTCCCATTTGCACACCAGGCAAAGTCTGGAGCTGTACCTTAATTAAGGCCACGGCCGGTTCCTTCCCACTCCTTGCCCTTTCCTATCCCATCGTCGCCATAAGACCTATCTGTGTCGATGCGACGTAAAGCAAGTAGCAGAAAAATCAGGCGTAATCCACAGTGAACGTTGTCGTCTGGCCATCATTGCATTCCACAATACATGCACAGGACGAAACTAATAAAAATATGCATTTCTGTGAACTTTTTCACGAATGGATTGGTGTCCGTTATTGTTGTTTTGGAGCAACTTCCTAGAGTGCTCTTTAGGGTTAAGTTTCACTTCCTGATTCCGGAAGACATCAAATTAGTTTGAGCTACGCCCACGCTCGGCCCGCAGGCTGGTCGCCGTAACTTCATTAGCCCGATCTCCACGTCTTGAATCCTCCCTCCCTCGGGCATGTCTCGCCGCCACGTCCTACTAATTTAATTACATAATGTCCACACCGCACACTTGTACTCTGCATCGCATGTACTTGTACACATGGCACCCTTTGATTTGTGTAATTACTTTGTCAGTCACAGCAAAACCAAACTTAACGAAATCCGTGGCCATTACCACAAATTAGAGTTCTGTGCTGGTGTGTTCTTTGTTTTGACGGGGTTAAAACACGAAATAATTACTCCCTATTGACAGAGAAAGGAAGGAATACTAGCCTTTCAAAAATTGTTGTATGAAGAAATTGAAGTTTATCAAAGCTAGGAAAACGAACAATTTCCGGGGCTTCTTAACTTCGATTTGAGAGAAAAATTAATCTCTGACGATTAAAATAATGAAGGTATCTATAAAAAGGTACAGGAGGAGCATGAAGGGCGTGAAAATGAAACTTCCTTGAGCTCCCAAACCTAATACTTAGTCCGGATTCTTAGCCAGTGATAGGTTAATATCGTTGCCTACGCTGTAATACAAGGCCTTGAAATGCACTGATGAAAACGGGTGCCATCTTAGTTCACCATTCAGCCACTAGGATCGCGCTGTTGCCCCCTTGTGTTCGCATGGCCGTGTATGTCTATAAGTAAATTATATCCTAAATAAAGAGAGTTGAATGTTGTAGGTGTCCACAGTTTTAAAACTTTCCTACTCAGGGGCTTCTTATCGAGTTTCAAAACTTTCTCACTTCTACTTGAGTGGCTCGAAGCAATGTTGTCTAATAGAGGTCTCAGAAATTTTTGGAGTAGAAAAAGAGGTAGTTTGTCGTCTTTACACTCTCTACACTTAATTTCACTGATGAACCTGGCTTTCAGAAAAAACGTACACATATTTAGTAACTGTCGTCGGGGTAAATACTGCATAGCAGAGGTAACAAATTCCGTCATGCGCTGCAGAAGAGCCACAAACGATGATGTCGGGTATCTGAGGGCTCCTCGATCTTGAAAGCGAATAAGACACAATGTTGGACTTTCACTCGCTGGAGAAGTGATATGTTCTAAACAGCCTTCACAGTCTGTTTGTTCTTCTGCCACACGCACTAAGTATCCTGCTACCATAGCTAGAGAAATACCAGGTATTGTAGCTGTTGAATCTGAAACAAATTAATCATATTTATGTACTAGCGAACACTTAAATAAAAAGTATTGTTCACACAGATCTGATGTAATTTACCTTGCATGGGTTTTGTAATGATAGACATTACGTGTTCAGGAAGCTGCGGAATTTGCACATCATCGCGACTTTCATTCCTTCTATATCTTTCATCCATCTGGCACATTCTTGGTTGTAGTAAACTGGTTCGTACATTGCGGATCTTATTTTCATCCCTCAGCTCAACATTGCCATGTTTTGATGCCGCAATAATTCCTGTATGGAGCGTTGTTTCGATTGCGTTAAGGCATGACCTTGCGTCCATTGTGTCATTGTATCCCGCTTTGCGTCGTAGGTGGCTAAAGAAAAGCTCGATATCATCGCTTGTTAGATTCCTCGTCAAGACATCATGTAAATGTATACTTATGAGGTATTTTACGCAGGCAACAGTGGATTGGGTAGTCAAGACCAACGCCTGATACGTTTCCCTCGTGAATCTTTTCTCTTTGTCTGGATGCATTTGAATGTTCTTGATTTATGACAGGAAATCATTTATTAACCAACTGAGGCGTTCATCTTCAATGCTGAAAAATGCCAGTTTGTTCTTATTCCTGGAATATGTCCCATACGAGGTGTTGCAGACATCATAGGCATCGAACCACTTCATAAAATGCTCCATGAAAGAAATTGTTTCTTTTAAACTGTTCCTGTCTTTAATGTTCTCGGGACAAACCACCTCCATACTCTTCAAACCAGCGATTGTTTCAGGGGAAAATATTGTCGGTCACAATTCTGATCACTCTGAAACCACACTCTTCAACAGCATTTAACGCATCCAAGGTTAATTTTGCAAGTTGTGAGCCCGTAACGGATGAAGTGAAATAGAAAGACACCGGTATTCTGTAATGTGTAGAGAGTCCCTTGAACAAAATGCAGTAGTTTATTGGCCAACCTATCTTCGATTCCAAGAGCGTCAATGTCAATGTCATTCAGTCCAATAAACATATCTAATTTCCTGTCATACATAAGTTTCGGCTTTATGGACATTTCATCTAATATAAAGGAACCAACCTTTTCGTTATTGTTCACTAACGACAGTTTTTCTGCCAGTAATCGGGCTTTAGTTAGCGAAGTTATGCCCGTTTCTCCTGTTGAGTATCCAACATACGATTTCAACGTTCTTGGATGAGGAAGATGCAAAATATCAAGTGTTCTGCGAAGCCGATAACCAGTTGGCGACCTTGAAGATAATAGCACACAAATTTTAACTGTAGTCTCCTGGTATTTACATTTCTTTTTTCCAAAGCTCTGAAGTTGTTCTAACAAAAAGTTTGCTTTCATATTACCTCCCTCAGCTTCCTTCTGAATTTTAGAAACTCGACTTGCAAGATTTCCGGGATCCTTCTTTACCTTACTAAGTTCTGCTTCCAAGTCACGAATTTTTACGCGCAACTTCTTAATAATTGTCACGTGCTTTCTATTTCTTCTGATCTCCTTCCTTAATTTCTTGGTAATGTATTTTGGTACTGTTGATTTTAGGACGGGAGAAAACTGTGTACCTACTGTTGTGGTGCCTACATTTATCAGGTCAGATTCTCCAGTATTATCAGGCACAGGAGAATCCGATTGTTCCACACATTTTTTCTTATTTCTTATATACTCATTTTCACTGTCCGTTTTTTCAAGCTGTCTTTTCTTAGGAGCTTTCCTACATTTTAGGTAAAAACTGAAAGGACTTTATTAGGCAGGAGTGTCTTTTTAGATGTACTAATGCTAAAGTCTTCTTCTCTGAAGTGTTTACTGCACACCCTCAATTTTTCTGTAGGAACCCAGAGAGATCCCGGTTTGTCTCCTCTGCGAGATATAACAACAAGCCACCGTTCTTTTAAAGCACTATTCACTGGAAACTTGTGAAATGAAATTCCACTACCTTTAATTTGTCGTGAATGACAATAAGGAACACAGCAATAAACCATGATTGAACCTGCGAGCGCTTATTATCACAAGAATACACACATTCATAACTAACTCAATACACACGTTTAAAGGCGCGAACCTGGTAAACAGGGGGCAAGGTAGCGATCCTAGCGGCCTGCCAATGAATTGCAGTGTGACCACTTCTATAGCGTTTTACGGGCTCTATTTCCAGGCCTTGTATTATAGCGTAGGCAACGGTTAATATAGTCTACCCTACACAACACTCATGTTGTGAGTCTTAGTAGTACGGCCCATCAGAACCCATACAATGTATGTTATTTCTGATACATAACAGAAGAACAGGCTAGACGACACTTCCTAGTAACAGAATTAGTTTTTATTCTAACTTACTACTCCCTAAAATTCCGGAGTCTACAAATAATATCGGAGGCTAAAAGAAACAAGAATTGAGCAAGGAGAGGAAAAAGTTAGAATGTGGTTTTACCTTAAGTTGATACCATGATGATAGTCACAGCGCCTTTAGTTTCATAGGGCTGTTGACATCGTAACCACAGCTACGGGATCTTAAGATGTTTTTTGTAGTGTGCACTTTTCTCACGTCTGGATGAATAGCTTAGACGATAGAGCTCTGGGATTCTGAGTGCAAATTTTCAGTTACGATCCAGGCTCAATCCACTGGTATTGGAAGCTGCTCAAATACTCAGCCTTCGTCGTTACATCTAGTGGCATGTAAAATAACTTCCATAGGACAAAATTGCGGCATGAGGCATCTCCGAAAATCGTAAAATTAATTACTGGGAAAAGTAAATCCAGTAACATCACAGGAGAAAAGTATATGGAGTCTACATTAATTAAGGCCAACGTTACTTCCTTTCCATTTGACCGTCACCATAAAACCTGGCTGACTAAAGGGCCAGGGAAAGAAGTGCGGGTGCCCAAGAAGAAATTGACACAAACAGATGCAGATATCAAATTTGTTCTCACCCGTATGGAGATAGACCGCTACAAACACTAGGTATAACTTACTAGAGATAAAATAAAAGATACGTGGTTAAGATGCGCTAGTAGCTGCAGCTGCTTGAAATGTCTCTCGTCTCTTGTAATAAGAGATAATATACAGGGTGGCCCGCTTAAACCTTTCACCGCAGATATTTCTGGAACTACAAGATATATTGAAAAATGACTTTAACAGGCATGAAGGCAGGGAAGGGGCTAATTATAGTAAATACTATGAGCCAGTCAAAATCGTAGTAAAATAGTATTTTCAACATCAACTTACGTTTTTTTAAATGGACACCCTATATTATTTCGTGCGCAATCGTTAACATGAAAAATCACATGAGTAATGGCGTTTGTATTATCGCAATAGGTCAATTACATCCCGAGATATTGCAACGTGAAGTTGACGCTTGAGATAAACGAAACGCGCAGCAGTTGCACATCTCGAGAGTAAAGCGCGAACCTAACGGTCCTCTTACTCACGATATGATTGCCGTACTACGATGCGACAGGCACTGTACTTAATGCTATTTGCACTGTTATCAAGAGGGATGAAAATAAGAGAAGGGTTTCCTGCCATAGCAAAAGGATATGTAAATAACGGTTTCTCTCTTGCGTGTTTTATTTACCTACACAGTACATTGCAGTACCTGTACTGTACAACTTCAGAATGTACATAATTCTTACAGCAAAGGAATCAGATATATTGTTGAACCAATTTTGGAAGAAGAGCAGTATGGTTTCAGACCAGGAAGGTCAACTACAGACCTTATATTTGCAATTAGGATGCTAATGGAAAAATACTGGGAGAAGAACAAGCCTTTATTTTTAATATTTTTGGACATTGAGAAAGCATACGATAGTGTACCAAGGTAAAGAATTTGGCAATCCATGAAAGAACTTCAAGTGCGAGACAGCCTTATAGACAAAGTGAAAATGTTGTATAGTGGAAACAGAAGCTGTATTCAAGTAGGATGTGGTTTGTCGGACTGGTTTGAAACAAAGAGAGGAGTGCAGCAGGGCAGCTCATTGTCACCACTTCTATTTATTATTGTAATGGATGTAGTAATGAAATCTATTAAAAGGAAAGAACATGGAGATATCAAAGCCTTTGCAGATGATGTTGCGATCTGGAGTGACTCAGAAGAGGAATTGGGAGAGAGAATACAAAGCTGGAATGAGGAGTTTAAGAAATTTGGTTTAAACATCAGTAAGACCAAGACGGTGGTGATGAAAGTGTATGGGGAAAGAGCAGAACCAATAGTCATGTTAAATGAAGCTCAACTGGACAGCGTTCCAGTTTTCAAATACTTGGGTAGCGTTATATCAAATGTAACGAAATTCTCTTATTTTCATCCCTCTTGAGAGCAGTGCAAATAGCATTAAGTATAGCGCCTGTCGCATCGTAGTACGGCAATCATATCGTGAGTAACAGGACCGTGAGGTTCGCGCTTGACTCTCAGGATGTGCAACTGCTGCGCGTTTCGTTTGTCTCAAGCGTCAACTTCACGTTGCAATATCTCGGGATGTAATTGACCTATTGCGATGAAACAAACGCCATTACTTATGTGATTTTTCATATTAACGATTGCTTACGAAATAATACAGGGTGTCCATTTAAAAAAACCTAAGTTGGTGTTGAAAATACTATTTTCCTACGTTTTAGACTGGCTCATAGTATTTACTGTAATTAGCCCCTTCCCTGCCTTCATGCCCGCGAAAGTCATTCTTCAATATCTCTTGTTGTTCCAGATATATCTGTGGTGAAACGTTTAAGTGGGCCACCCTGTAGACGTCGAAATTTTCATATCGTTAAATATTTAACTTGCGTCTTCATTTGCACAATTTTTTTTAGCATCATTCAGAAATTTACTGAACATTGGTTAAGTATGTGACAAGTAGCAGATATAGGTAGTACAGTCAATAAATTTGAGGATTGCCCGCCTAGTGTCCCTGTGGTGCATACAGCATAGGATGACGCCGTGACAACTCTTCCCAACTCCCAATAGCAGGTAGTTGCGTACGTACAGCGTAAGCGGAAATGTGGTCTCGGTTATGAAGTGGAGTTCAGTGTGAGTGATTGAACTTGAGAATGTTCTTTTTTGAGCAAATGGCAAATGTCAAGTTCTGCCTAAATTTAGGCAAATCTGCTAGCGAAACGTTTGACGTGACCAAGCTCGAATGGCTCGGATCACCACGACCGGAAGAAGACACGAAAAGGCAAGTCAAAAGAGTATGCGATCCTTGAACTGTTCGTGCTCGTCCACGAACATATTGACTGTAGTACATACACAGTTGTACACCGCGGTGCTTACACTCTAACGCCAGCCCAAGAAGTTGTTGTCTGTAGTACATCAGTGTACGCTGTGTTGCCTACACTGTAAGCACCAGTTCAAGGAGTTCAGTGTACGCCATATTGCCTACACTGTAGGCACGAGTCCAGGAGTTTGTTAATTTTAGTACATGAGTGTACGATGTGTTGCCTACACTGTGAGCACCAGTCCAAGAAGTTACTGACTGTGCATGAGTATACGCCGCTTTGCCTACACAGTAGGAGCCAGACCACGAAGTTATTGACTGTAGTACATCAGTGTACGCTGTGTTGCCTACACTGTAAGCGCCAGTTCAAGGAGTTGAGTGTACGCCATATTGCCTTAAACTGTAGGCGCTAGTCCAGAAAGTTGTTGATTATAGTACATGAGTGTACGCTGTGTTGTCTGCACTGTAAGCGCCAGTTCAAGGAGTTGAGTGTACACCATATTGCCTACATTTTAGGCGCTAGTCCAAGACGTTCTTGACTCTAGTGCATGGTTGTCCGCGGTAATGCCTACACTGTAGGCGCCGGTCCAATAAGTTGTGAACTGTAGTACATGAGTGTACACAGTATTGCCTAAGTTATAGACGCCAGTCCACGAACTTATTGACTGTAGGAGTAGATAACATTAGAAAGGGAAATGAAGTATATGTAGAGGTGAAGAAAATGTAGAAGGCAGAGAGATATGGGGGTCATCACCATGATTGGACCTGACAAAAGTCAGAACAACCTATGATGATGATGATGAATATATATTATTACAGAAATGTGAAGGAATGTACAATGTTCTACAAATTTTTGAGTTGATGCAATATTGTTTATATTTTTAAAAAGGTTTGAATATTTCAAGTACAGTGAGACGCTTTTAGCTGTTATCAGTGATTTAAACAGACATTGTAAAGGAAAATGGCAGAATATAATTTACGCAACTCCCTAGGGGAGGGTTTCAAACTCCCCTCTGTTTTCCCTGTCCTGAGCTGAAAAGTATTGGAAGTCTGAAAACCAGGATTCAAATTCTCTATGGCAGCACCTTATTCTGTTAAAGGCTTATGGAGCGAATTCGTTCCGTCTCAAACAAAGGAAGAGTAGAATACATAAACACGGAGGAAGCATATTGAAGCAGGTGTTCGTGACGTAAGACGCTGCTACTTCAAAGAGTTTCGCACGTCACTGAGCATTACGCTCCACAGCAGTTTATTGCATGTGTCAGGAGCACTTGAAGACGAAGTATTACATGCTCCATTGCAAGTCTCCTGGGTCATTGACACAAGATATGATCTTTATTACTAACTTATGACCTTCACAGCCAGCTCCAGTTCTGGCTTATCTCTTACCACGAGAACCGTAGTTCAATTTTCAACCAAGTCGGGGCCTTACCTGGATCTGACGGCTGGTTCAAAGTCCACTCAGCCTACGTGAGTACAAGTAAGAAGTTATCTCACAGTGAGATAGTGGAGCGATTTATAAGGCCGAGAATGAAGACGAGGAGATCCGTTTCGCTGGCCACGCGTCACCCCGTAACCGCAGACTTTTGGGCTGAACACCGGTCAATTAGTTGGCCAATATCCCTTAGAGTTTTAATGTCATGGGGAATAAAGGAGTAGTGCAAGATGGCCGGTATATTTTGGTCTTATGGGAATAACCTATACTGGGCGAGCCAGCTTGCACAAGGGCTAATGGGAAAGATGGCTGCTATATGTTGGTCTTATGGGAATAACCGACACCGAGCGATGGAGCTGGCACAAGGACTAATGCGCAAAATGGCCGCTATACATTGGTCTTATGGGAGCCACCGATACTGGGCGAGGGAGCTGGCACAGGGGCTAATGTACACGGTGTCATTGGATGATAGAATAATTTTAATGTTTAACAATAAAAAATCTGTAAGTGAAGGGAACCACCGAGCTAGTAGATGGCGTAAAATAAACGAGATTTCGATTCGCTGGTGTCTAAATGGACCTGAGGTTCACTCAGCCTAGACCAAATATGGGTACCAGATTAATTCCTTTTTTAATAAACTCGCCGAGGTATGAAGACAGTCCGCAGTGATATATGTGTTATTTTTCTTACCCTCCAAGTGGCTGCGGGAGATAGTGAGTCCGAACCAGTCTGCCCTCTAGCCCATGAATTGGTTCCCCGTTGAAACACGAATATCCTCTACTTCTTCTCACTTCCAGTCCGATATTTTGGTGGTACGTATAGGAAATTTCTCTTCCCTAGACTTTAAGTCTCCGTGGGTCAGCCCTTTTACATTTCAGATCCCCTGTGGGTAAAGTCACAGCATACCAACGCGGTTTATCTGGCTGTCATAACAGGTTCTTAAAAGGGCTCATCCAGCAGAAACTCTCGCCTTGGGAGAGTAAATTCACGAACACGTGGTCTCTGCCCAAATCTATCGTCCTGTCGGTACACACTTCACTATTGTCTTACTCGAATCTATTCGTAGCTTCCACTCACTAGTACGACTCTACTATTATCTGAGCTGCGTTTATCGTAATCTCCAATCTCCCGTGGTTTCTCACTTTCACACCTGGCACACAACCGTTCTTATTCCGTTGTCACCGTAATACATATCTGTGTTGCTGCGTCGTAAAATAAATTGTAAAAAAAAACTTATTTAATGGAAGTTATGATTGAAATATTCTATGTTTGAACGAAAAAACAGTTGCTTTGTTTTATTTATAAAATAAAGTCAATTCCTTCCTCTATCAGATAATGGTTTCAGTTAACTCATTCAGCCTTTTTAGAATCCATAGCGAGCATTCAAAATGAGGGTGCTATGTATTTAAAGGCGTGCCACACGCCCTGCAGCAGCACAAATTGTTATAACTAGAGGTGGGAAGTTGAATACCTATAAATTTCATAAAGAGAACTGTAAAAGCCAAAAAATATCCAAAAAGACCTAAAAAATGGCAAAAACGATGTCAAATTCTATCCAAATTCATTCAAATTTTTTTAGTTTTTTGACATAATTAATGAAGGAATATAATATTTTGAAAGGGAAAATTATGTTTTTTTTTACAACATAAAGTGCAAAATATATGAGTAAAATACTTCTCCTTTCCGTCATTATATACTTTTAGATTAATATAATTTAAAGAAATGAATTCTGTGTTCGTTAAAAAAAAAATCCTTTCAAAATTTGGAATGAAATACTTTTTCCACCCAGAATGACTCCAGCGAACGTGGAATGGACATCCTAGAGAGCGAAATTAAAATTAGTACAACTGGAATAATATTTGGCTTAACCACAATGGCCGTACGTGTAAAAGGATCATTGGTTTTCACACAGCACATTGCGAAGCATCGAGAAACTTGCCTCCCCATAAACAGATGATATGGGCTCATAATTAAAGCAAGTGACATCTTACTCTTCAAAGATACTCACATCTCAGTTTTCTTCTGTCAATATTTGACATATCATACACATAATTTGATAGCCTTCCTCTTTTCAAGCATTAGCTGTTAGCTGTTAGATGTTGGGGACAGCACAAATACCCATCCCCCGGGCCATTGGAATTAACCAATGAAGGTTAAAATCCCCGACCCGGCGGGAATCGAACCCGGGACCCTCTGAACCGAAGGCCAGTACGGTGACCATTCAGCCAACGAGTCGGACATTTCTGGATATGATAGTATTCATTTGATACTACAATCCATTACTAGTTCTACATAGATTAGGCAAATATCCAGCCGGGCTGAGTGGCTCAGACGGTTGAGGCGCTGGCCTTCTGACCCCAACTTGGCAGGTTCGATCCTGGCTCAGTCCGGTGGTATTTGAAGGTGCTCAAATACGTCAGCCTCGTGTCGGTAGATTTACTGGCACGTAAAATAACTCCTGCGGGACAAAATTCCGGCACCTCGGCGTCTCCGAAACCCGTAAAAAAGTAGTTTGCGGGTCGTAAAATAAATAACATTATTAACATTATTATAGTCAAATATCCAAAAATTTCAGCTTGATATAATGCAATCTTACTCAAGGAACTTTTAACGGGACTAGTTTTTAAGTACAAACAATAAAAACATTTGAACCAATACAGCTACGCACCTCTATTCTGGTCAAATATGTGGTTATTTGTACCTAAATGCAACAACTAAATTTAGTTAAAATCGGGATAAAATTCTAAAACTTTCCAAATTCAGTCCTAACTCCCCTTCATACTGTTGCGATCTAGCCCCGCTGTCTAGGGGAAGGGAACATGCTTTTTACTCCAAGACTCCAACTTTGATTCCTTGACAGGTCCGGAATTTTACCTGGCTTTCGGACCACTCACACTACGTGATAGCAATTAAGGATCTGAGGGTGACGTAGCAGCCCAGCCTTGTAAAACCAAGAGTAGTAGCTGAGAGGATTTGACCACGCGTCACCTCATAATCTGCAGCACTTTGGACTGGACAACAGTCGATTGATAGGCGAAGCTCTCTGGGTGTGGTTTTACTTTTCTTTTTTACTGTCAGTGAAAGTGTATTGTTTGAATCTAATCGTTTGTCATTTTCTTTATTTCTTTATTTCATTGCTTCCTTCTTTCATTCATTCTTTATTTATTTATTTATTTATTTATTTATTTATTTATTTGTTTATTTATTTACATTTTTGGCGAGGTTACGGCTCACCGCCCTCTCCTACACTTAACCACTTGCAATAATATTGCTCGACTGTGGAAAAATGTAAAAACATAACATGATATAACTAATTCAACAAAAGCTAAATACCAGGGATGGCTACACACCACTGTAAATACAAGATAAATACATTCAAAATTTATGTTTACTACACTTAATGTTATCAAAATATCTGCACCAAATGATCGAGTGAAATGAATATAACAATATAATTGCTAGAAGACTCGTACTGATCCACAGCATTCATTATATATGTCAGCTAACTCGTATCGATATGCCTGTTGTTCTTTCTGCCCTTTCCAATACTTGTATGAGCATTTAATAATGGTAATGTACTTTATACCACATCATTCCATACAATATTCTCTGTGGGTCGACCATTCGGCGATATCTGGATCTTAACACTTTCAAACGACCTTGCCCAATGTAGAGCAACGTACAATTGCCCGTAGCTGAACACTGGTTCCAGTGAGTAGATATGCACTTTTTTCAAAAGTTCTTCCCTGCGTTTTATAAATGATCATACAGAAGGCTGGTCGACTTGATACCTCCCTGTCTGTGTGTACGTAGACTATTTCTCTTAGCAGCATGTACGTTATTATGAACGTTCTGCCATCTGTTGAATATATTTGGAAGCTCGGGAGGGTCAGAGAATCAAAGAATATCTAGCAGAGAATAGTATTCTTCCGTGATCAGAGGAAGTGTTTACTCTCTGGCTTCACAGGTAGTAAGCGAACATTGCTGCATACAATAACATTACTAAGGATGACAAATCACATGTATCAGAATATTAATGAAAGTGTCAGTTGCTACCAACCTGTTAAGTACAGAATATACTGCGGGCTAGAGTAAGCCTTCTCCTGCAATTACAGTGGTCACTTGGTGATTTGATTTTATGATTACTCAAATTTGGCTGAACTTAGGGACCTGTGAATGTCTCATGTTTCACCGGCAAGAAATTTCGGTTAGAATAAAACAGAAATGAAGCAAATAGGTCCAGTGAAATGGACGGACGGATTTGCCAAAGCCGTTTTAGTAAACTCTTTGAATATATAGATAATAACAATAATAAGAATAATGACTGGCGTGCATAATAGTACCGCATTCACGCAAAGCACACTCACACACGCACACTGACTCACACAACTCAGTTTTATGTACTTAGGAAGAACTTTCAGAGACAGATTTGAATACTAAGCGTTGTAATTACAGTTTTTACTACAATAATAACTTTTCCACAAAAATGATCTATCTACGTTATTTTTAAAGTGGCATCCTCTTTCAGGAGCCATAAAATTTGTTTCGAATTCTCTCTAACTTGTTTTGATGTTATTTGCAGCTTACTGAAACAGCAGTCAATTAAATAACTAGACGAGATAAACACTAGCTCTTGCGTTTGACGTTCCTGCATCAGTCAAGTGCACTTGGAGATTAAGCTGGAACTAAACTGCGTGAAGCGGCAAGATACTGCAATTACATGTAACTGGACTTGAGGTTCACAAACAGAGCGTGGGCGGTCATTGAGTTAACTCCGGAGTTGTTGATACAGGCATGCTGTGCTTCGGTCTCACCTCTGCTCTTCTCCCGCAGAATTCCCAATTGTATGATTCATTCATGAAACGCATACAATTCCAGCGTAATACAATACGTATTCCAGATCCAGGGTGAATATTCAAACGCTGAAAGGAAAAAGGTACATCACACATCTGAATGCCCATGTTCATCGCGATATAGGGATGTCAATAAAGACGAGCATTAGCTTTGTGGGCGGAGTTACGAGATAGAGTTTAAATCCGTCCTGAAAATATTCCATTTACCGATAGCATGTAGATGGTGGAATTAGGTCTTGATTCAAGGTACTTACAGGGGTTAGACAATGCTGTAACAGTTCACCTTTGTTGTTCATAATCTACATAGATCTGCCACTGAAAGTGGGAGGGAGGGAGGGAGGGCGGGAGGGATTGAGGAGGTAGAAATGAAGCAAGTAATTTGACCTATGGCAACGGCTTGATCGTAATGTAAGACTGTTCTGAAAGCCTGCGGTTTAACATCTTGCAAGTTGAAAATACAATCAATCTTCCATAAAATGAATATTCGATATATCGAAGGGGTTCACTTTTTCGGGCGGAATGTCATGTGTTTTACGTGTTATATATTTCCTATAACTCGAGCTTGTTTGAATTTGTCGATACCTCGAAAGATATTTCGAGTCCATATGTTAAATGGTATTTCTGTAACTCGAAATTATGCGATACTTCACGCATATGAGTAAGGAGGGGGAGGGGAAGGGCAAAATTCCGTGTCCGCACCTAATTTCGTTCCGCTTGGGATTTCCAGTTGGTACCTAATGTTTAGCCACGCGCGCACGCGTAGCCTAATCCGAATGTCTTGTTGTGAGAGTTGGTTGCGTGCCCACGGTCAGGGGGATAATTAATTTTTCGTCCTGAGATCAGTTAGTATAGCATTCAAATTAACCCGAGAATGGTGGCGCTGGGTCACCATGACACAACACCAAACATCTCTGCTTTTAATTCCTCAACCGGCCAGTAATTGCACTTCCCCCTTGTAGTACCTTCCTAGCGCCCCCGTCTCTACACAACCCGGCCACCATGTTTCAGTTCGCGCCCATTCCTTATGCACTGTTGGCATGTCCGGGTCACAGTGACCCATTACCACTAGTTTCGTGTGCACTTTTGATTTGTTCGTATATTTGTACTTCATCAACTTTTTGTGCTTAATTTAGCTGCATCCAATGCAATCAATGCTCATGTAGCGTTTTCTTGTAATGACAAACGTGGGAACAGGCGTATGGTTCACAGGAAGTTCCGAAAGTTATTACGACAGGAACTGTTTGTGAATTTTATGAGATCGAAACTGCAACAGACAAGTCTGCCAAAGAGATTGAGGTCTGAAATCTTATTTATACTCATAAAAAATTAGGGAACTCACACAAAGGCAACAGTCCATCAGGAAGTCCCTCGGAAAGTCCCAGCAACAAGGACACAAAAACAGTTTGTAACAAGTTTGTTTGTGGAAATCACGGGATGCTGGTATGCAATAACTGCGTGTAATGCACACAAATGGACGGTGTATTCTATAAATAAGACAACTAGAAAAGACATGTTTACAACAGCATTCCTGAACACCAAGCACTTTTGTATTTTTTATGAGCTAGTTCTTATATATGTACTTTTGCAGTCCATTTCCTTCTGATTTAATAATGTTGTTGTAGATTGGTTAACGAACACGTTTCATGTTGATTTTAATTTGTGAACGTCTGTAAATTGTATGTCAATGTGTAAAACATCATGGGATTTAAAAACTCCACATTCAGAACACTGGGTCATGGTGACCCAGTATGCAGTAAGAGGGCCACTAGTGCCGGGTTATGAGCCTGTTATCCCTGGAGTGAGAACAGATATGTGTATGAAATAATAATGGAGTGCATTTCAGTCGTGTGGTGTAGTTTCTAGCGTGTAATCACTACAGTCAGGTGGTTGGCGTGAGTGAATATAGCGGCCATTATAATAAATTAGGTAATGTTCGTAATTTCGTCCCCCTTCATTTTGTTTGTTATTTATGAAGTTTACAATTATTTTCAGATGGGAAAACGCAAGCAGTGGCATAAGGAGCCTATGAAAAAAGGCTATAAAAGCAGTGAGGGACAAGATATTGGGTTACAAACGTGCACGTAAATCGGTTAACATCCCACGAGCAACGCTAAAAGACTATGTTAAGGAGAAGACCAAGAAAATATTCTTCATAAATGTAGGGCAGGTGTTTGGTAAGTTTAGGAAGGAAAAATGTATTAAAATTAACAGTATTTCTCATAAATTTGATGGGGGACAAAGTTATGAAGACATTATAGGCAGTTCAAGTTTACTTGTGTTTACGTTTATGTCAAATATTGAATACCTTACGTTATAATAATTTCTTTCCAATTTGCCCGTAAGTGGATAATATATATACATACACCGATTTCTATCCATAATATTCCTAAAATTCTACAAGTCCAAATCTGCTAAGGGGAAGAAATATGGGCCCCCTACCTTACACATCATTCTCACGAAAAACTAGTCCCTGTTGAAGGAACCTGAACTTTAATTGTTTTCTTACATGAGTAAAAGCAATCTATAAATTTTAGTCAGAGTGTATTGTCTGACTAGCAGCATGCCATATCATCTTAACGGTACTGCACATCGCAATCCTAAGTAGCCGTGAACCAGAGCAATTTTGACTACTTCACAAAACTGAGCAAGCTGCTGTTAGGACGGGAGTTTCCAGCCTGCTGGGTTGGTCAAACCTTGACCAGAATGTGCAGCTTTATTTAAAGACTGTCAACAGTTGGTGAGGACGCACTGTGCTGTCAATATGCTAGAGAAAATTGTAGAGGGTGCAGTATTACAAATAAAACGGCAAAGGAAATTTACGGACTTCTCTTCAATACCAATTTGTGTGTATCCATATAAAGGCGTAAAAAAGCTGGTTTTAAAACACTAAATGTTATATGAAGATAAAATATTATGGTATTGATGGAGCCGAAGTGGTATTTTTTATGTTTATATTTTATTATCTTGGCTTTCGGTCTTGCGACCATGCAGCCACCATACACATATACATGAGTAAAACAATGAATGAAATGCATAAGGGAAGCATATTATAAATCATTAAGACAGTCACGACTGAAACAGGAAACACTTATAAATATATTAAATAAACGTTCAAAACTTTCTGATGGACCCAGAATCGTTCATATGGTCACATTTGTTTCACGGAGGTACTGAAGTAGAACTAAATATACTTAAAAGAAGATAGTAGCACTGTAACATTGGTAGGGAGGGTGATTCGAAGTTCGTGTAGCCTTTTATACAGGTGAGTTTGAGCAACTTGATGGTGTTTACAAGCCAATATTATGTAGTTCAAATCTACAATACTTGACGAATCAAAATCACACATGGGAGAGGTCAACACACTGATTCGATGTAAATGGCTGGGGTAATAGCCGTGTCCCAAACGCATGCGGATGATGGATATAAGGTAGCGCCTCTGAAGACGCAAATATTGAAACCACGGTCTTGTGAGAACGTCTGGTTTGATGATTCCATAATGTCGTCCTCATTGAGTCTGTGAATCCGTGCACTCAGCCGACCACTTTACGACAGATCATTGACGTAGTGATGGAAGGAAGTCGGTATATGGTAGCTGTATCCGGTTAAACAGACCTTCAGTAATACCCAGGTTTGCAAGATGATCAGCTCGTTCATTGTGTTGTATTCCTGTGAGTCCTTTTAACCAAAAGAAGTGTATCGTTGATTCCACCGTTTCTCGCACATGTAGGATGTCATAAATATATATGGGGTTTTTACAGACCACCGTGGATGTTCTAGTCGCTGAAGAGGAGCCGAAGTGGTACGCACGTTATTCTATACTTCGAAGTGTTTGTATTCTCCACAAACACAGAGATATCGAAGTTCGACTGTACATCAGTATAATATGAAAATTGGTCCTTTAAAGGCTAATAATAATACTAATGCTATTTGCTTTACGTCCCACTAACTACTTTTACGGTCTTCGGAGACGCCGAGGTGCCGGGATTTAGTGCCGCAGGAGTTCTTTTACGTGCCAGTAAATCTACCGACACGAGGCTGTCGTATTTGAGCACCTTCAAATACCAACGGACTGAGCCAGGATCGAACCTGCCAAGTTGGGGTTAGAAGGCCAGTGCCTTAACCGTCTGAGCCACTCAGCCCGGCCCTTTAAAGGCTAATGTGATGTCAGTGGGTAAGAAAAGTAAGAGAAATGAATTTCAGGTTGGGAATACAAAGTTGGAACAAGATATCATTTCAAGTATTTAGGATTCTGTTCTCCCAGATGGCAGTATAGTAAGATTCAATCAGGATGCAGCAGAGGTAATGCAGTTAGGAATCAGCAACGAAAGACAAGAGGAAGGCCCAGGAGGAGATGGATTGATGTTGAGGACGACCTCAGTAAGATGGGAGTTAAATGTTGGAGAAAGAAAGCCGACGACCCGGACGAATGGAGGCAGGTGATTAAGTAGGCCAAGGACCTACATGGACTGTAGCCCCGACCACTAAGTGAGTGAGTGAGTGTTATGGAAGGTTAGAGAAATAGACGGAGAGCAAGGGGGCCATAACTGAACACCTCTCCGGAAGAAGGATGTAACCAACAAATCAGTAATTTTTCAGGAGAGAGGAAAAATACATTTGTGGTTTATTTAATGGTATACAGTAGCAAAGCAAAGCAAAGCAAAGACACCTCCGTACAGGCCATTAAGGCCTTTGGAGGAGTGGAAGGTAAAGGTTTCCACCATTGTTAACCTCGGCACGTGATGGGGTAGAGTGCTTAGCTCTACGTCCGGCCGCCTTTGCCCCCAGGACATAACCCATTTTTGGTGTAGGCTGAGTGAACCTTATGGCCATATGCACCTCCGGAAGTGGAAATCTAGTTTCTGAAATTTCACGACTTCCTTCCGGACGAATCGAGCGCGCCTTTACCGTCTCCGCCAGGCAGCCACTCATGGTATACACTAGTTGAACTAATTGCGTATGCAATTGTACAAATGGACTTTTCTATTAAAACAATATTCTACTGTTATAAGTTAAGGTTTTAAAAATAATGCATGAATGGAAGTGATGCAACTGAAAATAATCTGCAAGTACGTCTTACATTTGTATATAACAGGAGAAAAATCATGTTCATACACTCGGATCAAAAATGATAGAAAGTAATATTAGCGTAATAATAAAATAACAACACTAACAATAACAAATATCAAGAAAATATTTCAAAATATTGATGTGATTTCGCCTATAGCATTTTTAAACGATGTATTACTCCTCGAGATGAACCACGAGATGCACTGGCCACCATCCTTACACCACTCAGGATAAGGTTTTGCTGGCTCTAAACCAGCTTAAAGTTCAAGTGTAACACATAAGATGACATCCCAGCATAGAGGCGTGATGATACACACTATTTCCACTGAAATCTCACTTTAAAAAAAAATTAGTTACGTCCTTATTCCGAGATTGTCTTCAATAATTGGACTCAATATTTTATGATAATATGTGTAGAACTAGGGCTAATTGCGAATAGAGGATAGTGGAAGCGATTAACAGATTCACAGAGGCTTACAGACGGAACGGTGAAAGGCATAAGAAGGCTTAATGAAGATTGTATGTATGTTGTCTTGATTGATCATCCAGCACATTCCTACACGAAGTTAATCAAAGTATGCTCCAGGCAGAACCACGTGTGGGTGGGGGACGCAGACGAAGAATACACTCACGGTATCCCCTGCCTGTCGTAAGAGGCGACTAAAAGGGGCGACCAAGGGATGATCGAATTAGAACCATAAGACTACTTGTAATTAGTACCATCACGCAGGGAACACGCTGGGTCGCCTTTAATTGCGAGTAGTACCTCAATGTTAGGTACACAATAGGTTTCTGATTAGTAGCAACAGAGTGTGAATCGGGATGGGATTTACAGTGCCCGTGATAAGTACCACAGCATGCAGAACACCACGGGCTTACGGTACCTGTAATTAGTACCATTATGTGAGAGACACCACGGGTCTCTGCGTTGCCTGTGATTAATACCCACTATGTGAGGAACGCCGGCCCCGTGGTATAGGGGTTCGATTAGCGGCCAGGTCAGGGATTTTTCCCTCGAGCTGAGGGCTGGATCGAGATCCACTCAGCCTACGTGATTAGAATTGAGGAGCTATCTGACAGTGAGATGGCGGCCCCGGTCTCGAAAGCCCAGAATAACGACCGAGATGATGCGGCGTGTTGACCACACGGCCCTCGTAATCTGCAGGCCTTCGGGCTGAGCAGCAGTCGCTGAGTAGGCCAGAGCCCATTTAAGGGCGTAAGTGCCGTGAGGATGTGAGGAACAGCACGGGATAGTACGAGTCCCTGTGATTAGTACACCTATGTGAGGGACACCATAGGTTTGCGTTACATGCGCGTATTATATTACCTGTGAGTACTGCCATAATGTGTGGAATACCGCGAGTCTGCGCTAGTTTTGATTAGAACAACAACCTGACAAATACCATGGTTCTACTTTACTAGCGATAAGTACTATTATGAAAGGCCGACAACCTGGATTTTGGACCCATTTAGGCAACAAGCATCAAGATTCAGTATTGTGCTTTAGAAGCGGTCCCTTGGTCAGTAATACGACAGCGTGACACTGCGGGTCGGATTCACTGATCGTTTTAGATTCATATTTACCCATTCATTCTTCGTCATCACGTTTTGAATTCTGGTCAGTGGATGATTTTGGACTTTTAAATTGTCATTATTTTGAACCCATAATTCTAAAGGGTTCAATATTTCGTCTCATTTCTTACCATTAGGGGCCGATGACCTAGATGTTAGGCCCCTTTAAACAAGAAGCATCATCATCAAGATCATTATCATTAACATCATAATCAGCTTCAGGCAGAAAACAAAGCCGTTGGTTTGATAGGAAATATACAGAAGGTATAATGTGTTACTACACATTTCAGCAGCAGTTCCAACCAAGAAGTAGCATACAATTGCGGGGAATGAATGCCCTATTTCTGTACCCTTTGTCATCATTCGGACGTGTTGTACATAATTCACCTGTCGCCTCGGCGCTCGCCGCTCGCTTGCGGTTTCTCTATGAAGGAATGTGGGCGCCACCCAGTCTGGGCTTCGTCATGCAAACCTCGACCGCCCAATCCTTTTACCAGTAATATTGTTAAAAGGTTTGCTGGTCTCAGTGTGTTTATCTTTAATCGAGTTACCATTGACTCTACTTGTGTTCCGAGTTCAACATATGCACAGCCATCGTCCTCATGCGGAAGACCCGTCTCTGGATCATAAGACTGTGGGTTGAATCCCGTCAGAGGTACTCGGCATATGTCAGCGAATGTGTACTTTGGGTATTCGGAACGAAGGCTAGTTGGATCCTCAATAGGTCCACCAGCAGCTGCTATAGGTGGTCTAGACGTCAGTGAAGAGGAATACTAGGTAAATGAGTAGTGAAGTATTTTCCCGTTGCTTTCGTTACCGAGCCAGAATTTGCTATTATGTATCTGTCTTCTACGTCCAATTAAATGCACGAACCAACCGACCCTATGACCACAATTGTCATACCATTGAAAACACAACTGGCTGAATAAGGAATGATATTGCTAGCATCGCTCATTGTTCAATCACTTTGTTACTCTCATTGGCACGTCTCGCTCTCATCCTTACCAACCCACGCTCCTCAGTTAAGAGTCTTTGGGCCCCATTTAGCCGCCTGTTACGACAGGCAGGTGATACCGTGGAGGTATTCTACCGCCCCCACGAAAAAGTACAAAGGTGACATCTGTATTATGTTTATGTCAACATAATTTGAAAACTTCTGGTCATAATTTTTTAAAGCTACAGTCTTCAGCTGGCTTTTGGCAAGAAATAATAATAAATAATATTTATTTATTTATTTATTTATTTATTTATTTATTTATTTATTTATTTATTTATTTATTTATTTATTTATTTATTTATTTATTTATTTATTTTATTATTTATTGATTTATTTTATTCCTTTTTGTGTGGCGAAGTTATGGCCTACGCTTAGCTACAACATAATTACGGAAAAAACAATGTTTACGTCCGCCTCTGTGGTATAGTGGTTAGCGTGATTAGCTGCCACCCCCGGAGGCCCGACTTCGATTCCCGGCTCTGCCACGAAATTTGAAAAGTGGTATGAGGTCTGGAAGAGGGTCCACTCAGCCTCGGGAGGTCAACTGAGTAGAGGTGGGTTCGATTCCCAAACCTCAGTGGTTTTCCTTGGTTTCCCACTTCTTCTCCAGGCGAATGCCGGAATGGTACCTAACATAAGGCCACGGCCGCTTCCTTCCCTCTTCCTTGTCTATCCCTTCCAATCTTCCCATCCCTCCACAAGGCCCCTGTTCATCAGGTGAGGCCGCCTGGGCGAGGTACTGGTCATTCTCCCCAGTTGTATCCCCGACCAAGAGTGTGAAGCTCCAGGACACTGTCCTTGAGGCGGTAGAGGTGGGATCCCTCGCTGCGTCCGAGGGAAAAGCTGACCCTGGAGGGTAAACAGATGATGATGATGATGATGATGATGATGATGATAATGTTTACGGTGTCCAGATACTAGCTATATTAATGGAGTAAAATAGTGTTGTTATTATTATTTCTTTTTAATGATAGATATTATTATCTATCTACATCACCTAACAATAGCTCTAACTCATACTTGCACTCATACACATTAACATTCATACAAGATGACCACGTATTTAAGAGGAATTCTCGACAAGACCGTTTAAATGAGACTATTGAAGTGCTATTACGCATACTGACAAGGAGAGTGTTCCATAGCCTTGTCCAAGACACTTGGAATGAGTGGCTGAATCACAGATGATTGATTAAAGGGTGTCATAACTGTAGAAGTCGATCTGGTATTATGTCCGTGGAAGGATGAAAGGAAGTTAAAATGTGAGGATAGGTATTCAGGTGTGAATTTGTTCACAAGTAAAAAATTAGTGTCACAGTATGTAGGTTCCTTAGTTTATCGATTTTCAGCCAGGATAGCTCCTGATAATAAGGAAAAATATATATCCTGAAGTTTAAAGAATATATAAATCATATGCAAGAGTTCATTGCCCTTTGAAGTTTCATTGTTTGTTCTACAGTTGCATCAGTTAATACCACATCACAGTAATAAAGTATTGGAAAAATGAGAGTTTGCATAAGTTTTATTTTCATAGTGTGCAGAAGAATGGATTGTTTCAATTTTACGGGGTGAATAGATGCAATAACATTTCTTTCTTTTTTTCTTTTGCAAGCTGCTTTAAGTCGCACCGATACAGATAGGTCTTACGGCGACGATGGGATAGGAAAAGCCTAGGAGTGGGAAGGAAGCGGCCGTGGCCTTAATTAAGGTACAGCCCCAGCATTTGCCTGGTATGAAAATGATAAACCACGGAAAACCATCTTCAGGGCTGTCGACAGTGGGATTCGAACCCACTATCACCCGAATACTAGATACTGGCCACAATTAAGCGACTGCAGCTATCGAGCTCCGTAATACATTTCTACAGACAATAATAATAATAATAATAATAATAATCATCAACACCGTCATCCTCATAGTCGTTCTCATCAGAAGAATAATGTTTAGGCATTGTGTGAATATTCGACTACACTTATCATTCGAATAACATGCCTCAATTTTATAGGAGTGGTATTGTTACGTTTCGTGCTGCTATTATGTTGTTCGAACTGTAACTATGATATTACAGTTCTCTGCCAGCATGTGGTGACAGTATGTTAGGCTGAGGTTACTTCTATGGCAGAGTACAGGTTTAGCATCAATATTACTGATAATAATAATAATAATAACTAAACACTTTTGTGCACAGTGGAATATTTATTTATATCGTGTCAGAAGCATACATAAGTTTAAAATTAAAGATAAGGAAAAAAACATAAAACATAATATAAATACTCCAATGGCGAAGAGCCACATTAAACTATGTGAGCCCAAAACCTTGCAACATCAAGTGCATTTGGCTTCGCTTTAACCAGCTCTTCTGTCGTGCAGCTGAATGGGCATGAACTGCATTTCAGCAAATGGGCTGTGGTCTGCTCTTCTCCACATACACACAAGGTACTGTCCACTTCGAAACCCCATTTCTTCTGGTTTACCCTGCACCGCGTAACACCAGAGCGCAGTCTGTTCAGTGCTCTCCAATTCACCTAATCTGTGACATGGCCAGGAGGGAGTTCCTCTTTTGGGGTCATCCATTGACTGATCCTCGTATGTTGACTCCTGACGCGCCATTCTTGAATTCTTGCTTGCTGCGCTGCTCCTGCAAGTGTTTCGGTTACTCTCAAGAAGCTTTTCCTAGACTTAAGGCGCTGGCGTGGTGGCTCATATCCAAACAAAGGGTGGGCTTCCGATGTGAACACCTTTCTCTTTTCTTTCTTGGCTGCCACTTCACGGCGAATATCGGGAGGTGCTATCCCTGCAAGGCAATACAGTGGAATATAGCCCAGAGGTATCTGGTACGTAGAGGATGGTACCAAGATACAAACTGGAACGAAAAGATAATTTCGATTATAATAATAACAACAACCTTTCACTAGAATAGACCAGCGGGTACAAGGGATAACAAATATAATTCGATAGATAACTGAGACAAATATTGAAAATGATATAAAAGTATGTTTAGTATAAACACTTTATATAGTTAATGCAGATATTTAAATGTGCAAACACTTATGCCATATCGTTAACAACTGTCATAAATTTAACTGAATAAGTAACCCAGTTCAAAAGAATCAACAGTGAGATCGATCAAAACGGGAGTTAAGTTCTGTACAAATTAGTCATAAATTTTAAGTACCTGGTATCATACAATCGTACAAAATTTCAAACAAGATGAGGAGTGGAGACGGGACAGGAATGAGGGAACCGAGAGACACGACTAACACGAAAAAGAGTTCAAATAGGAGTGAAGGCAGACACATGAGGATTGAATTTGCTTGAAGAGTGAAGTAGTTCAAAATACGGTAAAGCGTATAAGTCCCACGTTGCATCAAGGGTCAGTAGCCAAAAAAACACAAATAAAATTTAGCGCCATGTAATTGCGTGACTCTTCCATCTCGGTCATATATAGATAGATGAATGAAAAGATGTTTTACACGACTGATCCCTTTTTCCATCTTTTTAGGTTTTTAGTCTTAAGTCATGTTAAATTTTCATGATAGAGGTGTCTATTTCCCAAATAGCTTGTGAATAGCAAATTAAATCATAAAATTTCAAGTCCAGAATGATTATTTTTTAATGAAATGTTTTGCATTTGTTGGTTTGCTATTTTAGAATATAGTTTGTGGGTTACTGTAGTCACGTCCTAGTTCGTGAACCATGGGCAACGGCTGAGTGGCCTAGTAAGTGGTCCTGAGAGTCGGTATACCAGTTGCTATGGAATGGGAGTGGGCATCTCTGACATATTCTGAGTCATGGCCCCCCTTGTGCTCAGGCGGCTAGGACTATACAATTCACCGGTGGTCCATAACCCGTTAGAGGAGAGATCCTCACTTGGACTATGTGCAAGTAGTGTAGCATTCTGCTTCATGAATTTACCGAGCTCAGAACATTTTAAGCAAGCCTCGGACCTATGGGAGTAACGGAGTCCCACTCTCACTTGACAGGCAAGAGACTCCTTGGAAACAACTTGGCGAACGAAATGGAATTCGATGGTGAGCTATCAATATTAATGGGGCTTATGGAAGAAAGAAAGTAGAACTGGCTGAGTCAGCAAAGAGGATGCATCTGGATGTGCTAGGAGTAAGTGATATTCGGGTAACGGGAGATAACGAGGACGAGATAGGAGATTATAAAGTGTACTTGACGGGTGTTAGAAAGGGAAGGGCAGAGTCTGGGGTAGGCCTCTTTATCAGGAATACCATTGCACGCAACATAGTTTCTGTCAGGCACGTAAATGAGCGAATGATGTGGGTAGATTTGTCAGTGGGAGGAATTAGGACAAGAATTGTGTCCGTGTATTCACCTTGTGAGGGTGCAGATGAAGATGAAGTTGACAATTTTTATGAAGCATTGAGTGACATTGTGGTCAGGGTCAACAGCAAGGATAGAATAGTGCTAATGGGCGATTTCAATGCGAGAGTTGGGAATAGAACTGAAGTATACGAAAGGGTGATTGGTAAATGTGGAGAACATATGGAAGCTAATGGGAATGGGAAGCGTTTGTTGGACTTCTGTGCTAGTAAGGGTTTAGCTGTTACGAATATATTCTTCAAGCATAAGGCTGTTCACCGCTACACATGGGAGGCTAGGGTTACGAGATCCATAATAGACTATATGTTAACAGACTTTGAATTCAGGAAATCCGTTAGGAATGTACGGGTTTTTAGCGGATTTTTCGATGATCTGATCTGTAGTGAACTAAGTATCTCTAGACCTAGGGTAGAGAAAGTGAAATCTGTCCGCAAACGAATAAGGATAGAAAACCTCCAGGATGAGGAAATTAGACAGAAGTACATGGATATGATTAGTGAGAAGTTTCGAACAGTAGGCAGTAAGCAGCTTCAGGATATAGAAAGTGAATGGGTGGGATACAGGGATGCTGTAGTAGAAACAGCAAGGGAATGCCTAGGAACAACTGTGTGTAAAGATGGGAAAAGGCGAACATCTTGGAGGAATGATGAAGTGAGAGCAGCCTGTAAACGTAAAAAGAAGGCTTATCAGAAATGGCTCCAAACAAGTGCCGAGGCAGACAGGGATTTGTACGTAGATGAAATAAACAGAGCGAAACAAATAGTTGTTGAATCCAAAAAGAAGTCATGGGAGGATTTTGGTAATAACCTGGAAAGGCTGGGTCAAAGAGCAGGGAAACCTTTCTGGACAGTAATAAAGAATCTTAAGAAGGGAGGGAAAAAGGAAATGAACAGTGTTTTGAGTAATTCAGGTGAACTCATAATAGATCCCAGGGAATCACTGGAGAGGTGGAGGGAATATTTTGAACATCATCTCAATGTAAAAGGAAATCATCCTGGTGATGTTGCAAACAGCCAAGCTCATGGAGAGGAGGAAAATGATGTTGGTGAAATTACGCTTGAGGAAGTGGAAAGGATGGTAAATTAACTCCATTGTCATAAGGCAGCAGGAATAGATGAAATTAGACCTGAAATGGTGAAGTATAGTGGGAAGGCAGGGATGAAATGGCTTCATAGAGTAGTAAAATTAGCGTGGAGTGTTGGTAAGGTACCTTCAGATTGGACAAAAGCAGTAATTGCACCTATATATTAGCAAGGGAACAGGAAGGATTGCAACAACTATCGGGGTATCTCATTGATTATTATACCAGGCAAAGTATTCACTGGCATCTTGGAAGGTAGTGTGCGATCAGTCGTTGAGAGGAAGTTGGATGAAACCCAGTGTGGTTTCAGACCACAGAGAGGCTGTCAGGATCAGATTTTCAGTATGCGCCAGGTAATTGAAAAATACTACGAGAGGAATAGGCAGTTGTGTTTATGTTTCGTAGATCTAGAGAAAGCATATAACAGGCTACCGAGGTGAAAGATGTTCGCTATACTGGGGGACTGTGGAATTAAAGGTAGATTATTAAAATCAATCAAAGGCATTTATGTTGACAATTGGGCTTCAGTGAGAATTGATGGTAGAATGAGTTCTTGGTTCAGGGTACTTACAGGGGTTAGACAAGGCTGTAATCTTTCACCTTTGCTGTTCGTAGTTTACATGGATCATCTGCTGAAAGGTATAAAATGGCAGGGAGGGATTCAGTTAGGTGGAAATGTAGTAAGCAGTCTAGCCTATGCTGACGACTTGGTCTTAATGGCAGACTGTGCCGAAAGCCTGCAGTCGAATATCTTGGAACTTGAAAATAGGTGCAATGAGTATAGTATGAAAATTAGTCTCTCGAAGACTAAATTGATGTCAGTAGGTAAGAAATTCAACAGAATGAATGTCAGATTGATGATACAAAGCTAGAACAGGTCGATAATTTCAAGTATTTAGGTTGTGTGTTCTCCCAGGATGGTAATATAGTAAGTGAGATTGAATCAAGGTGTAGTAAAGCTAATGCAGTGAGCTCGCAGTTGCGATCGGTAGTATTCTGTAAGAAGGAAGTCAGCTCCCAGACGAAACTATCTTTACATCGGTCTGTTTTCAGACCAACTTTGCTTTACGGGAGCGAAAGCTGGGCGGAATCAGGATATCTCATTCATAAGTTGGAAGTAACAGACATGAAAGTAGCAAGAATGATTGCTGGGACAAACAGGTGAGAACAATGGCAGGAGGGTACTCAGAATGAGGAGATAAAGGCTAATTTAGGAATGAACTCGATGGATGAAGCTGTACGCATAAATCGGCTTCGATGGTGGGGTTATGTGAGGCCAGTGGAGGAGGATATGTTACCTAGGAGAATAATGGACTCTGCTATGGAGGGTAAGAGAAGTAGAGGGAGACCAAGACGACGATGGTTAGACTCGGTTTCTAACTATTTAAAGATAAGAGGTATAGAACTAAATGAGGCCACAACACTAGTTGCAAATCGACGATTGTGGCGACGTTTAATAAATTCACAGAGGCTTGCAGACTGAACGCTGAAAGGCATAACAGTCTATAATGATAATGTATGTATGTATAAAATAATTTCAAATTCCAGACACTAGTACTTTTTATTACGTAATATACGCTACCGTTACACATTTTACAGTAACTTTTAGAATTTTAAGTGCGTCTGTAAAATATAGCACACCACGAACCTGCTACGCAGGCGTAGCAGTGGGAGAGGTGATACTCCCACGTGGCGCGTCCCAGGTGGCAGATAGGCGGGTCCTAACCGGCTTGCCGGCGGACTTGAGGGAAATAAAATACTTCTCGCGGACCAAACACACTACCCCCTGTGGGTGGGGTGAGGCAGACGAATAATACACCCACGGTATCCGGTCGGCTTGTGCAGTACCTGTGATTAGTACCACCATATGAGCCGGACCATGGAAAGATAGCTACCATGGTTTGCCTTGCCTATGATTAGTACCCACTATATGAGGAACACCACGGGATAGGGGAAGGTCCCTGTGATTAGTACTCTTATGTGATGAACACCATAGGGTTGCGTTGCCTGTAAATGGCGCCGCATTGTGAGAAAAACCATAGGTCTGTATTATATGTCGAATTTCATAACCTGTGAGTAGTACCATAATGTGTGGAATACCGCGAGTCTCTGCTACTTTTGATTAGTACCGCAACATGACAAATACCATGGTTCTACTTTCCTAGCGATAAGTACCGTTATGAGGGGCTGATAACTTGGATTTTGGACCCCCTTTAGACTGCAAGCATCATCGATTCAATGTTATGCTATAGCAGCAGTCCCTTAGTCAGTAATCATATTGTTTTACGTCTGAATCTGTGAATGTATGGTATAGCGGGTGACATCCACTGATTGTTTTAAATTCATATCCATCCATTCATTCTTCGTCCTCATGTTTTGAATTCTGGTCATTGGAGAATTTTGGGCTTTTAATTCATCATTCCATTTCGTCTCATTTCGTACCATTAGGGGCCGATGACCTCGATGTTAGGCCCCTTTAAACAACAAGCATCATCATCGTCATTAAAATATAGCACAAGTGTTTTATTTATAATTTTACCTATTATTAATAAACCATTTAAACTATTAAAAAGAATTTAAGCTGTTTGTTGGTTATAGTTTGGGATACTATTTAAAAAAATATAAGTGGGTCTGTGAGATCATGCGCCAGTGTTGCAGGGTTAATATAAACAATCACGCTGGAATTACTTTTCAACAGGTGTGGCTCATAAAGAGTATCGGATTTGTGAGACGTTTCCTTTTCCTCTTTTGAAGGATAAACTTGTGTTTGATGGGGGATATGTTGAAAATGTCAATGGTCCACTAAATGGCAGTGTATCACCAGTGATTAAAGCGCAGTTTGATTCTTGCGTATACTCCACAAAATGAATGAGTATCCTTAAAATGAGACGTGCATTTCATTGGGCTTCAAACAACTGGTTATTAGAATAGCAGCTACAGCTTTATGGAGATGCACGACACAAAATTTTCATAAGAAATTTTAACTCATTTGGTTCATATTATTCTATTTTTAATACGATTAAGTCCTGAGGTCGGCTTTTAATTCCAGCGGCACACTGTTCGAGTCCAGTCTATTTTTCCGTTCTCGACCTTACGCAGCCCTTCGCAGCCATCAGTAAGTTTTAGGACACAACCCGCGAGAACAGCTTTTAATATACATTGTATTCGATCGGCGGATAAGTAGATAATTTCACTTGAGGAAATGGCGATCTGTTTAGTCTCAGTATACAGAATGTTTAAAAAATGGGGGGCATAATTTCAGGTATGTATTTGTTATACGTAGACAATCAAAATATTTCATTACAACATGTGTCCGGAAATGCTTCATTTCCGAGTTATGGCGTACACAACACTGAATTTCACCGGAACGTTTTTCTTCCGCACGTCATTGCCATTACAGAAGAAGTTCGAAATGTCCACCTCCTGCTTGAATACAGATCTCAAATCGATGTCTTATTGACTTAGATCGAATGTTTTCTGATCGATAGATAGGTAGAGATTGCTTGGTCTCCACGCTCACCTGATCTGAACCCTCTCGTTTTCTACTTGTGGCGCCTTTTAAAATCATCGGTGTATTCGTCTCCGGTGTCTGATGTGGAAATCCTTCGGAATCGAATTGTGGCATCGTGTGAGGACATACGCAATACTCCTGGAGTTTGGGATCGTGTTCGCAGGACAGTGAGACACCGATGTGAGGTCTGTATTCAAGCAGGAGGTGAACATTTTGAACTTCTTCTGTAATGACAATGACTTGTGGAAGAAAAACGTTCGGGTGAAGTTCAGTGTTGTGTACGCCATAACTTGGAAATTAAGCATTTCCGGACACATGTTGTAATGCACTATTTTTATTGTCTACATGTAACCAATATATACCTGAAATTATGCCCATTATTTAAGAAACACCCTGTATTGCTCGACCAGTTATTTTTCAATCTTTCAATTGAACAGTTGTTCGATTACAAGACTCAACCGGTCTTCTGTTCGATTGTAGGGTAGTTCAGTTGTTCTTATAATTAGAGTACAATTGATCTTATAATAGACAGTAAGATGGATTAGTTGATTAGATAACCAATTGTGGATGCTCAATAGATATTATAGTGGATTATAGGATGCCCTCGTAAGATGATTCTTTCTTTCTTTCTTCCTTTCTTTCTTTCTCTCTTTCTTAATCCGTTTACCCTTAAGGGTTGATTTTTCCCTCAGAATCAGCGAGGAATCCCCCCTCTACCGCCTCAATGACAGTGTCATGGAGCGGGCGACTTACGGTCGGGGGATACAACTGGGGAGAATGATTGCTTAGTTGTTTTGATAATCAGCATGGCTCAGTTGGATGTGTACTACGTTCAGATAATCACCGCAAGTGCACGCTGGAGTGCGTGGGGGAGGGGTTTTCCCTTTACTAAGTAGAATTGCGTTGCTATACCGTGGCTGATCCTAAGACGACATAATATCTCTGCTTCTCTCCGAGAAAAACGAGTACAATTAGATGAAAAATTCTAAATCAATCATTTCCCCGCGAAATACAGATGTTGGTGGGTTTGGTTTGGTTTGGTTTGGTTTGGTTTGGTTTGGTTTGGTTTGGTTTGGTTTGGTTTGGTTTGGTTTGGTTTGGTTTGGTTTGGTTTGGTTTGGTTTGGTTTGGTTTGGTTTGGTTTGGTTTGGTTTGGTTTGGTTTGGTTTGGTTTGGTTTGGAGTTCGTAGAGCCATGAGTCAATATATAAGGGGCAGTCAAATGAAAACCGAACACCCGCCATAACACACATCTCGCGCGAAAGGTGGCAACACTGTTCTTACGTATCGCTGTGGTGGGATACCTGCGTAGTGACAACTCACAGGTGCAGGCAGTTGTTGGGTTATGTCCTTGCAGGGCCGTGGACTGGCCCCGTGTGTTCGTCAAGCTATAGAAATGAAGGCAAGCTTAGAAGAGCAGAGACGTGTGATTCGTTTTCTGGTGCCGCAGCGCTATGAAGACACTTTGCAGGAATTGGACGGCCATAAAGTCGGAACGCCCTGGAATGCTGTCGGACGGAGTCATCCTGTTGCATGATAACGCTTGCCCCGTTATTTCCAGTCTGAGGAAGGCTACACTTCAGCGTTTACTTTGCTAAATACTTTAACATCCTCCGTACATCCCGGATATTTCACCTTGTGATTTTCACATTTCGGCGACCTGAAGAAAAACATTCGAGGACGTGGGTTTCATTCGGACTAGGAAGTGCAAGAGTGCTAAACTGGAATTGATCTTCTCGCCTCCCAGTGGGATAAATGCATTAACGCTGTTGGTAATTACGTTTCAAAAAAATCATTGCATGGTCACGTTGTAGCGGGTGATCGGTTTTCACTTGACTGCTCCTTATAATTGGAATTACAAAACGTGCATTTGTATACGTTTGTTCTCTCTCCTTTTCAGAAGAATATCAAACTTATCTATTATGTTGCCATTGATGCTTTCTCTGCCCTACTTAAAGACATGATACTGTGTAGGATTTTGGGCTTATGGCCTGTCAAGAAAATAAGGTGAAATTCTTCACGTTTCGCAGGGAACTGTGCTCTAGCGTCAGCAGAAGAATCCTTTCCCGTGGACAGTCGAAATTTTCTTCTTCCGCAATTTTTACTGGCGAAATCTTTTGTGCAATAAGGATATATGATAATTATCCGTCTCATTGTTATTTGAAATGATTTTTAAATTTATGCGTAGTGTAATTTTAACATAAGAACTTATCTTCATAAATGCCCCGAGGCTGTTGTGTTTTGAGCGTTCTGCACAGTACGTTACCATGACTACCACACTTGCTGCAATCCTCTCATAGCACTGCGCCCTGAATGCTTACAGTTCGTCTTCCACTTCACACAAAGAAGAACAGTTTCATTAAGAAATGCAACGCTGATAACAAAGAAGCAACACTCATTCTCGTGACATTGCCTTGTAGAGGAGCTCTCCGCCGCGCCTCTATGCATCTTTTTCTATCGGAACTCCAGCAAGGAAGTTATGCTGCGGGTAGCCTCTCCCTACAGCTGTCGCCTTCTCAAGGGACAGCGCCGTGGTTACTGCTGACAAAGTGCTTTACTTTCTCAAGGCACAAAGTTTAAAAACTTGTTTTAACATTAAAAATTCATGTTTCTTCAGCTTCCTATTCCACCTTCATTCCGTAAGTAATCTCTCTTCTTAAAACTTGAAACAAGAAATTCTGCGGCAGCTTCTTACGGCGTTTCCGTGTTACTTCATACTGGCTATTGTTAAGAAAATATCAAAAGATAAATTCATAACTTACCATACGACGTCTTTTGACTTTTGCTTTGGGAATATTACGACACGAGTTGGATGGGCGGTTTATGTCACGTAGCTGTGAGCTTGCGTTCGGGAGATTGCGGGTTCGAACCCATAGGTTTGCCCTGGTTTTCCATATTCACTCCAGACAAGTGCTGCGGCTTACCTTAAAGCTACGATTGCTTCTTTTCATGTCGTAACCCTTTCCTATGCCATCGAACCCATAAGCCATATTAATGTTTCTTAGCAGACAATGTACGGCTCCCCATACTACGAAAAACGTCGAATTAACCAATTTTCTCAATTGTACCAAAATTTGAAGGGCTGTAGGGCCAGGAAAGGTTCCAAATTGTCAGACCTGGATAGCTCTGCCAAACTGAAAGAACAAATTTCGAATATCACTTACGGCCTAAATGCAGTTCCAGAAAAACAGCCTAAGATCGACTGTTTCTTTACTTGTATTCTTTCTTATTCAAACACTAGGAAAATTAACGTATTTACATAATTATTTCTGTAATGTGTTCCTTAGTTCAATACCCTCAGGCATTTTAGATTTTTTGAAAAATATCCACACCGAATGTAGTTACAAGAGCTTAAGTGAAACTCTGCATTGACTCACATTAGCGTTCGTAGTGGTAGAAAAAGGCAAACTGCTAATCTAATCGACCCGTTAACTATGATAAAGGAAAGGGTTCTAATTTTTAGGGATAAATAAAGAATATATTTTCACTCAATACTACATTTTATTTACCTAAAACTCGAAGCTCATATCCCTAGGATGTTTTCAACATTGAATTGCTTGCGCAAAAGCCTAGAACTGTGAATTTTTTTAACTGTGTCATGAAACAATTCGTAAATAAACAAAAGAGATATTACAGCATGCCAAAGGTCTTCTTCTTCTTCTTCTTCTTCTTATTATTATTATTATTATTATTATTATTATTATTATTATTATTATTATTATTATTATTATTATTATCCGTTAGGATCTCCTAGGGACCACGTGAAAATTGCAATGCTTCATCACTTGTGTTTCCTCCTTTTCCCTCCAATACTCCATCATGTGCGCACTATGTCTCCTTTTCCCCTCCTAAGACCATTATCTTTTACTCCTCACCTTGGAATCCTTCCATTTTAACACGTTTTTTTTCTGAAATTCAATCTACCATATGTTGTTTCTTTCCAAATCTTTCTTGACTTCATGAATCCAGGTTGTTGTTGATTTCTTGTTCTAAAGAAATTTGAAGATCTGTTTGGTTGACCTGTTGTCGTCCATTCTGCATAAATGTTCAGGAAATAACAATCGCCTCTTACGCATTGTTTCTGTTATGTTTTCTGTGTTCTCGTATATTTCATAATTACTTGTTTAATTTGTAGAGTTCTGTAGTTCTTAGCGGACCGAGTATTTTCCGTACAAATTTTATATTATTATTATTATTATTATTATTATTATTATTATTATTATTATTATTATTATTATTATTATTATTATTACGTCCAGTTCCATTGCTAAATGGTTAGCGTTCTGGCCTTTGCTCACAGGGTTCCAGGGTTCGATTCCGAGCACGGTCAGTAATTATAACCATAATTGGTTAATTTTGCTGCCACGGGAGCTGGGTCTTCATCATCATTTCATCCTCATCACGATGCGCAGGTCGTCTACGGGCGTCAAATCAAAAGACCTGCACTTGGCGAGCCGAACCTGTCCTCGGACACTCCCGGCACTAAAAGCCCTTCGTCATTTCATTTCATTTTTTTTATTATTATTATTATTATTATTATTATTATTATTATTATTATTACTGCTAGTCGTTTAACGCTGCATTAACACATCGAAGATTCTCGGCGACAAAAGAATGCTAGGAGTTAGAAGGAAGGTACAGTCCCAGCATTTGCCTCGTGTGAAAATGGGAAACCAAGGGAAAACATCTTCAGCGCTGCCTACGGTAGGATTCGAACCCACCGTCTCCCGAATGTTATATTATTATTATTAATTATTGGTATTATTGTTGTTATGTGTAACTCCTTGTGTAAATGGTCAGCGCTGAGGTCTTCGGTCCAGAAGGTCCTGGGTTCAATTCCCGGCTGGGTGGGGGATTTTAATCGGTCTGATTAATTCTTCTGGATCGGGGACTGGGTGTTTGTGTTTGTCCCAACACTCTCCTCTCCGTATTCATACAACACATCATACTACCAACCATCACAGAACCACGCAATAGTGATTACGTCACTCCATATGGTGATGGTGTCACGAAGGGCATCCGGCCATAAAACAGAGACAAATTAAAGCTTACGAATGAAGGTTTTCATCTATTTACAAGTCCGTAAGCCTGCCTTCAACAGTAAAAATTAGCGTGCAAAATATAATTTGAAATTTCGAATGAACATATTATCTCTTGGGAGAAACATTACACTTCCCATCTTACGTACATGACAATTGGATAGAATCGTAACACGTATTTTTAAATTTCCTCATGAGTCATATTGGGTGTAGTTGTAGGTGCGATTTGTACTGTAACTTTTATGGATGTGGGAACTCTTGAGAAATCTAGAGTACATAGGCCGATAGTTAACTAGGGGTAAATCACTGGAATGGAGAGCTTCATTTCAAATCTATGTAAAGTGACACAGAAGGCTAAATTTAGAGATTTCCTCCGCTTTAGAATCAATGGTATGTCAACATTTCCAAATCGATTCATGGCACAAAACACGTTCTTACTGAAAATAAGCCCGTCAGAATTTCTGCATGAACAATATTTTTGTCTAGCTTTACCGCAGTCAAAATCGTGCCGCCACTTACATGTAGATTTCTGATTTCTTCCCTCGTACCTTAATTTTTGTCCGCCTCTGTGGTGTAGTGGTTAGTGTGATTAGCTTCCACCCCCAGAGGTCCGGGTTCGATTCCCGGCTCTGCCACGAAATTTGAAAAGTGGTATGAGGGCTGGAACAGGGTCCACTCAGCCTCGGGAGGTCAACTGAGTAGAGGGGGGTTCGATTCCCTCCTCAACCATCCTGGAAGTGGTTTTCCGTGGTTTCCCCCTTCTCCTCCAGGCAAATGCCGGTATGGTACCTAACATAAGGCCACGGCCGCTTCCTTCCCTCTTCCTTGTCTATCCCTTCCAAACTTCCCATCCCCCCACAAGGCCCCTGTTCAGCATAGCAGGTGAGGCCGCCTGGGAGAGGTACTGGTCATCCTCCCCAGTTGAATCCCCGACCCAGAGTCTGAAGCTTCAGGGCACTGCCTTTGAGGCGGTAGAGGTGGGATCCCTCGCTGAGTTCGAGGGAAAAACCGACCCTGGAGTGTAAGCAGATTACGAACGAACTTTCATTTTTGTTGCTACTCCTTTCAACATCTCAATAAACTCAAATAATAATACTGAATCCTTGTAGGCCTATTTACTCTGAGTTTACTGACTTGATAATAACAGACAGATACCGGTTTATAATATTGTTAGCCCAAACAATATGGCGATCACGCGTGTACGTTGGCTTCAGATCTTATTGTATGCTCATTCATTGGCACAAACGATGTTCTTAAAATGGCGACGGGAACATATCTTGGCCTCAGCGAGTGAATGCATTGGGGTATGAGTACCCATCTTTATGTTAATCAGTGCTTGTTGTCAAGCTTCATACATGTAATTTTCTATAAAAAGTACCAAATTCCTGGTAGTGAAAGTTTCGTTGTATTCTTCTTGTAAAGAAGAGACAACAACATTTATATCCAGTGCGAATGTTAACTGCTGAAACCGTCCTGTTTATTCATTAAGCTCTGAATGACAGACCATGGTGCATAGGATTGAATTAAGTAATCCGAAAGAGAAGGCAAACATTCCACGCTTAATTTATGGAAGTTAAGTTCATTTTCCAGATAATGGATTGCTAGATCGCATCATAGAGCAAAATGGAAGGTAAGTAATCACAGCGGGCCTTGCAGACGTAAACAAGCGGTTTTTCAGGACGTAGAGAGATGGCACCACAAAACACACAGATGTTGAAGTTAGCCCCGCCATTTTGGGCTCTGCCTCCTGTAGAGCTAGTTGGAAAGTTTTTGAAAATGTCCCGGAAATGTTTCACTTCATGGTCTAAAATGAGGTTTCGGAGTCTTTTAAGGGACAGATCGAATGCTGTTTTCCCTCAGTGAATGGCGTAAAATTACCTGTGCCCCGTCCTTCCACTACAACTTCGATATTTTATGGATATCGTCCCTGTTCTGCCAAAACGGCGAATGTTACAATGCTCTTCCTATACATTATTTCCCTTAAGACTGGTCACGCCTTCCAGCCACATATTGATATTAGGTCCATAAGAACAATTTTCGTTGAGTTCATTTTCCTATGCGCGTGTGTAAAGGGCAATGAACCTTAAATACATTACACTCTAGGAGTGGGTAAATGTCATACAAACATACATTCCTTCAGTATGGAACAGTAAGGTTCATTTTCTTTTACACACGCACACAGAAAAATGAACCTAACGGAAATTGTTCTGATGGACCTAATATCAATATGTGGCTGGAAGGCGTGACCAGTCTTAAGGGAAATAATGGATAGGAAGAGCATTGTAACATTCGCCGTTTTGGCAGAACAGGGACGATATTTTTGTTGCGTGCCCACTTAAAACATGGCGTTAAAATTTGAAGTAACTTTGTTAGGAGTAATAAATTATCATCCATCTATCTATCTACCTATCTGTGTACAACTACCTCAACGACTCGTCAGAATACCTTATGAAACTCCCGCAGAAACGGATGAAGACCTGCTTGTACCCTGATACAAAAGGGATCTTTGAGAGAGTGCGGCAAAAATTCTTGCGCCGTTACCATGCATGCATTGAGACCGACGCAACGGTCGTCACTTTGAACAATTGCTATGAGCTGCGTTGTTGTTGTTGTTGTTGTTGTTGTGCGGCGTGCGCTCTGCATGTTCATAACACATTGGATGTGCATTTCCGACCATTTGTTCCCTATCTCGATATAATCGGTTCTGGACCCACGATCACCAGTTTCAATTTGATCCAAACGATTTAAGACATCCTGCATTAGAATTAAATAAAACAATTGGGATACAATACCGTTTTACAGTCGTTAAGTACACTGTTGTCTGGCTCCATGGCTAAGTAGTTAGCGTGCTGGCCTTTGGTCACAGGGTTCCCGGGTTCGATTCCCGGTAGGGTCGGGAATTTTAACCATCATTGGTTAATTTCGCTGGCACGGGGGCTGGGTATATGTATCGTCTTCATCATTATTTCATCCTCATCACGACGTGCAGGTCGCCTACGGGGGTTTACTTAAAAGACCTGCACCTGGCGTGCCTAACATATCCTC